>NC_142358.1:41192872-41506205 GCF_059441175.1 Urocampus carinirostris | reverse complement strand
CCTGAAAGTCTTCAGTCAGGGGACCTTTTTTTTGTAATAAAATCCGTGAAGGACTCACAGAACCCAAAAAATATGGATATTTTTTCATTTGTCAGCAACATGATTGCCTGACTGGGAATCGAACCCACACCGTAGCAATGAGAATGCCAAAACCTAACCACTAGACCACCAAGGTCTGGAATGTTATGACACCATCCCCTGATCTAAAACTCACATGGGGGCAAGGAAGACCTCAAAAACCTCAGCATGAGGAAATGAAGAAACCAAGAGAAGGGACAGTCTCAAAGGGCTTCACAGACCACAGATTACTGCAAACCGCAGACCATTATGACACCTTCCCCTTATCCAAAACCTTCATGAGGGCAAGGAAAAACTCAAAAACATCAACATGAGGAAATGGAGAAACCTAGAGAAGGGACAGTCTCAAAGGGCTGCAGAGACCAGAGATTATTGCAAACCACAGACTATTATGACACCATCCCCTGATCTAAAACCTACACGAGGGCAAGGGAAAACTCAAAAACCTCAGCATCAGGTAAATGAAGAAACCTTGAGAAGGGACAGTCTCAAAGGGCTGCACAGACCACAGTCTATTGCAAACCACTGACTATTATGACACCATCCCCTGATCTAAAACCTACACGAGGGCAAGGGAAAACCTCACTGATTTTTTTAAAATGTGTTTTTTATCCAGGTTGAAGTCTGCAAAGATTGATTGGATGCGATAAACTACCAATTCTTAAGGACATGAACACAGGTAAAAATCAAACTTACCCAGAAAATTGTCAACCTGTAAGAGAGGACACTGGAAATGTCTTTCGATAGTATTTTGATTATTTTTATCAGTTGTCAACAACATGATTCCCTGACTGGGAATCAAAACCAGGCCGCAGCAATGAGAGTACCAAATCCTAGCCACTAGACCACCAGGGAATACATTAGTAACTTTGGACTACAAAACTTGATGGTGACCATCCTTTAGTCCTAAATTGTCAATCTGTAGCATAACATTGACTCTGGAAATATCTTCTGAGGCTATTTTAGTCTTTTCTCAATTGTCTATAATTTGGTAATTTGGTATTTTCTCAGTTGTCAAGAAGACAATTCCCTGACTGGGAATCGAACCCAGGCCGCGGCAGTGAGAGTGCCGAATCCTAGCCACTAGACCACCAGGGACTGTTGCATTCAGATAGGACTACAAAACTTGATCGTGACTATCCCTTAGTCCTAAAACAAGCAACCATGACTGGATGTGACTGAAAAGAGTCTGGGGACCTTTTTCTAGTAATAAAACCTGTGAAAGGACTCACAAAACACTTGGCCGGATAAAAAACAATCTGGGACAAACTACCAATCACTAAGGACATGAGCAGCAAGTAAAACTGATCCTTACACAAGACATTGTCCAGCGAGAGAATACCATAGAACCTTACAAATCTTTTTCGAGGCTATTTTGGTCATTTTTCACTGTCAACATCATTCCCTGACTGGGAATTGAACCCAGGCCGCGGCAGTGAGAGTGCCGAATCCTAGCCACTAGACCACCAGGGACTGTATCTTTGGGTTGGGACAACAAAACTTGATTGTGACTGTCCCTTAGTCCGAAAACAAGCAACCATGACTGGATGTGACTGAAAAGACTAGAGTCTGGGGACCTTTTTTTTTAAATAAAACCTATGAAAGGACTCTCAGATCTCTTGCCTGGATAGAAAAAACCTTTAAAAACAATCCAGGAAAAATTAGGAATTCCTAAGGACATCAGCAGCAAGTAACATTGCTACTTTTCCAGAAAGTAGTCAGCCTGTATCAGACCATAGACTCTGGTAATCTCTTTTGATGGAGTTTTAGCCTTTCCTCAGTTCTGTACAACATGATTCCCTGACTGGGAATCGAACCCAGACCGCGGCAGTGAGAGTGCCGAATCCTAGCCACTAGACCACCAGGGACTGCATCTTTAGGATGGGACTACAAAACTTGATTGTGACTATCCCTTAGTCCTGAAACAAGCAACCATGACTGGATGTGACTGAAAAGACTAGAGTCTAAGGACCTTTTTTAGTAATAAAACCTGTGAAAGGACTAAGAACTCTTGCCTGGATGAAAAAAAAAGACATTTGAAAACAATCCAGGACAAGCTAGCAATTCCTAGGGACATGAGCAGCAAGTAATATTGCTACTTTTCCAGAAAATAGTCAGCCTGTATCAGACCATAGACTCTGGTAATCTCTTTGGATGGAGTTTTAGCCTTTCCTCAGTTCTGTACAACATGATTCCCTGAGTGGGAATCGAACCCAGACCGCGGCAGTGAGAGTGCCGAATCCTAGCCACTAGCCACCAGGGACTGTATCTATCGGTTGGGACAACAAAACTTGATTGTGACTGTCCCTTAGTCCGAAAACAAGCAACCGTGACTGGCTGTGACTGAAAAGACTAGAGTCTGGGGACCTTTTTTTTTTTAAAATAAAACCTATGAAAGGACTCTCAGATCTCTTGCCTGGATAGAAAAACTTTGAACAAAATCCAGGACGAATTAGATATTCCTAAGGACATGAGCAGCAAATAACCTTGCTACTTTTCCAGGAAGTAGTCAGCCTGTAGTATACCATAGACTCCGATAATCTCTTGACTGGATGTGACCTGGATAAAAAACACATTTAAAAAAAATCGGTGAGGTTTTCCTTGCCCTGGTGTAGGTTTTAGATCAGGGAATGGTGTCATAATAGTCTGTGGTTTGCAATAGACTGTGGTCTGTGCAGCCCTTTGAGACTGTCCCTTCTCAAGGTTTCGTCATTGTTCTGATGTTGAGGCTTTTGAGTTTTTCCTCGCCCTCATCTAGGTTTTGGATCAGGGGAAGGTGTCATAATAGTCTGTGGTTTGCAGTAATCTGTGGTCTGTGAAGCCCTTTGAGACTGTCCCTTCTTTAGGTTTCTTCATTTCCACATGCTGAGGTTTTTGAGTTTTTCCTTGCCCCCATGTGAGTTTTAGATCAGGGGATGGTGTCATAACAGTCCGTAGTCTGTACAGCCCTTTGACTTGACTCTCAAACCAGAGAAGCATCTTAAGTCCAATTCTGAACTTAAGATCCAACATGAAGGAAAGGACCCATTTTGACCTGGATTTTGTGATCGCCCCGTGGCAACAAATGCTAAGTTCAGGTCGAACAGCAGCCACCGCAAGTTACTTCTCGCATCAAGCATTTTGATCAGTGATACTTCCTTATCCTGAGTTTGTTTTTCAACCAATCCCGTTGCCCCTAGCTCCTTTTTCTCCATATTTAAGAGCACCCTTGATGTTTGCCTCTCTTGCTCTTCCAATCTGTTCTAATCCACTTAGCTTCACCTCCGTCTGTCTTTGCTGTTCTCTCCTTTTTTTATCTCCCGTTTGCCTTCCCAAAGAGAACCTAGTGTTCTGCCATTCATAGTGCACGCTCGTTTCTTGAGGGAAAAGATGAACAGGAAGCCGGCATTTCCACACGGTGGCAGATTTAATTTCATTAACAATTTAACGAAGTGTACTCCCTCAAAAACGGCCAAATTAGCGACGTCTCCCTCTCCGTCAACTCTCTGCTCCTTTGTGTATATTTTGGGGCGAGGCCCATATACGGTCTGCTCTGAAACTGCTACAACCCGTTTTTGGACCCCGACCATGTTTTGATCTCCCGTCCCGGTTAACGACCTGTTTTTTGACCCCGACCGTGTTCAGATCTCCCGTCCCGGCTAACAACCGTTTTTTCCATCTAACTACGCTACGATCTCCCACTCTGGAAGATCCACTTCCGCATTCAGAACACGCACCTATCCCGTGAGCGGCTTGCTTCCCGCGTCCAGCAAGCACCGGATTGCTGGCGCTGCCTTTCTTCTATATCTTAATAGTCAAGTCAAGTCAAGTCATTTTTATTTGTATAGCCCTAAATCACGAAGAGTCTCAAACGTTACGCTTCTGGGTCCTCCTTCTGTTCTGGTCGTGACAATTTGGGCAAGGAAAAACTCAAAACGTGACAAAAAGGGAACGAACTAGCGCCTTGGATAAAGAGTGTTTAAATAGTAAAGAGGGAGAGGTGTGATTGGAGGGTAACCGGGACAAGTAACACCAAGCGAGAGAAGGAGAGAGAGAAAGAAAGCAAACCAAACCTGAGTGCAGGATTGTAAATACTTTTATTTTACACTGTTCCTTTGAAGTTGTTGCCAAATATTTGACTATCCCCCTTTTCCAGTTTGGAAATCATGTGGGAGGGCCACGTTATATTGGCACTATTGACGGGAGGATTAGGAATTTTTGTTGTTGTTGTTGTAAATGTCAGGATTTGTGACTCAGGCGATAAAAGGAAACCAAGACGGAAAATCCTTCTGTGTGTCATCACTAACCTGAAACACAATTCAGTGGAACGCCACCGGTTACACTAATCCTGTCCCTGGACGGCAAGTTCTTCCAAATGTAAAGGTTTGATGAGAGCATTGAAAATAAAGCCGGAAATGATACATGGCAAATGTGTCACGACCGGAACGGAATCAGGACCCAATTGCGTAACGTTAACCAAGTTTTATTGAAAGAAAGAGGGAGAGCTGCGCCCACGATCCGGTGCTCGCTGGGCACGGGAAGCAGGAACGCGGAAGTGGAACTTCCCTGGCGAGCGATGGCGGTGTCGGGAACGGACAAACGGGTCCGTAGCCAGGACAGGAGAGCGTGGTCGGGGTCGGAAACGAGTCGTAAGCCAGGGTAGACGTGGTCGGTGACAAAAGAGGTTGAAAGCCGGGACGGGAGAAAAGACGTGGTCAGGATCAAAAACGGGTTGAAGCCGGGGGACAGACGGGAGCAAAAAACAGGTGGGAGTCAGGGTCGAAAAAGGCTTGTCTAGTATTCACTGAGGTTCGCAGACGGACTGACAACAGGTGACAGAAAGGAGTAGGTTTGAATAGGGACAGGGAGCCAAACAGAGTCAGATGAAGAAGGCGGCAAAGGAGCGGGAACGGGTGCATCACATCGGTAATCATGACAATCGGGGTTGGGTAGGGTTACTTTAACTGGATTACTTTCAATGACTTTTGGATTACTCCAATACCAAATATGCTAATAAAAGACATAAGAAAGTAAAAATGAATCAAATGACTCCATTTTGTGCAGGCTTGGGGAGTAACGGAATACATGGAACAGCAAAAATGATGTTTGGATTTATTTTCATTTTGTTTCTGTCGCATTTTATGTTTGTTTTGCCGGAGATTAAAGAGATCAAAGCCGGGAGAGAAAGCGTACCACGTGTTGTGAGTCATCATTTTATTCATATTTAGTTTCTTTTGTCTTTTATTAGCATATTTGGTATTGGAGTCATCCAAAAGTCATTGAAAGTAATCAAGTTAAAGTAACCCTACCCAACCCTGGTCGCATTTTATGTTAGTTTTGCCGGAGATCAAAGAGATCAAAGCCAGGAGAGAAAGCTTACCATGTGTTGTGAGTCATCATTTTATTCATATTTCGGTTTCTTTTGTCTTTTATTCACATATTTGGTATTGGAGTCATCCAAAAGTCGTTGAAAGTGATCCAGTTAAAGTAACCCTACCCAACCCTGCTCACAACACGTGGTAAGCTTTCTCTCCTGGCTTTGATCTCTTTGATTTCCGGCAAAACGAACATCAAATGCCACAGAAACAAAATGAAAATAAATCCAAATATTATTTTTGCCGTTCCATGTATTCGGTTACTCCCCAAGCCTGCACAAAATTTAGTCATTTTATTCATATTTGGTTTCTTTTGTCTTTTATTAGCATACTTGGTATTGGAGTAATCCAAAAGTAATTGAAAGTAATCCAGTTAAAGTAATCCTACCCAACCCTGATGACAATCTACCCACCTCTGCACAATTCTTAATCGAACTGGAAGTTTAATAGATAATTCCAAGGTCATCAAATTAGCATTTTCCCGCATGCAGTAAGTAAAAGGTTGCCACTGTTGTGTTTTTTCTGCACCGTGGTACAATTCCGCTGTGAGGGATGAGCTCTTTTAATGTTTCATGCCAAAAGCCGTCGCTATAAATCCGTTCCGCATCGAATGACGGTTTACTCCGTCACCGACTGTCCAACTTAATTCCCAGGCCTGATAATCATGTGCCTTTATGCAGCCGAGATATCAAATGGTTTGTGCAAGGTAAGTTGAAACAAGGGAGCCCGCTTTCAGCACCACCGCGTTTTGTACCGTCGGCGATGCGAAGAGACGCTGTCCTTCGGCTCCCGGGGAGTCCAAAATCCGATTGCAGAGGGAGTTGTCCAGGCCAGCAAATGAAAGCTTCTCTGACAGGACATGGAAATGTTGAAAGTACTCATGTGGACGGGAGGCAGAGCGCTCGTCTTAGGATCAAGAGATCGCAGTTCGAATCCCGGTTACTCCGTGTTACATGTCGAAGTGTCCTTGGGTAAGACACTGAACCCCTAATACCCCCAATAAGCAGGTTGGCGCCTTAAATGGCTGCACACCCGCTATTGGGTAATGTGAAGCACAATGTAAAGCGCTTTGGGAAGTCTTGAGTTGAAAAGCGCTATAGAAATGCAGATCATTTCATTTAGATTTATTTTCCCTAAAAATTCGACTAAGTGTACTCCATCTAAAACGGATGAATTAGTGACATTGGCGTCTGTAGGAAACCTTCTTCTGAAGTCCTTCAGCTTTTTCCTATTGGCAATCTTCTCCCCGCATACTGGTGTGCCGGCTCCTCCCATGGGCGGGCCAAGGAAGCCCAACGGGGGGTTCACAGTCTCATAGACGAGCGTCGTGATGTTTGGAACATTCTGTGTCAGCACACTCACGCGTCCTGTTATCAACAGAACTAGACAAAATATTCTGCATTTGGAACAGCCTGACCTGTCATTGAACTAAAGTCCACTCAGTGAAAATATTGCAATAAACTCAATAAATGTAACTTATGTTCAATCGTATAAAATCCTTTATATTCAAATGTATAAAATCCTTCAGTATATTGTGTCATGATTGGCAGAGCACCTGAGGCTGCTCCGTTGACGCCAACAGCCACGGACCCTGATTGGCTGTTGGACTCTTTTTAAAATCCCGTCTACCTGAAAGAACTCGTCAGATCGTCCGCAAACCTATGCTCCCAGCTAGGCAAGCTTTTGTGACTCTCCCACTTGATGGCTTTCTAACTATAAAAATGTACCAAACGTTTACCAAAATGTTCAAATTGGTTATCTGACTCTATTAACCAAACACGACCTACATTCACCAAACAATCATGCGTGCTCGTTTTTTGAGAGAGAATAAAAGAAAATAATCGAGCAGTCTGCAATTCCGCACGGGGGTTGGTTTATTCACAACAGCAGATGTAAGTGTGCCCCCCGGAGACGACTCTCCCACCCTGATTTTTCCAGGATCATTTATACATTTCAACAAACATATCAAAAGACGCCCCACCCTTCTCCGATTTGCTATGTGTGTCTGCAACTAGCTTTAGCTTTCTTCTTATTGGCTATATTCTCCCCGCACAATGGCGCGCCGGCTCCTCCCATGGGCGTGCCAGGGAAGCTCCACGTGGGCTCGCCGCGATGTCTGGAATGTTCAAAACAACACCGAGCGTTTCTACATCATCAAGGCCTTTCTGCGTCTGGATGTGCTGATTATCTTATCAGCCCTTCGTCCCGTTCCCGTCGTTCTGTAAACATCGTTCTCCACTAGGTTGCACTGACCTAGCACCACAGCCCAGCCGGTGTCACGAAACGGAACGGGAAGCAGGAAGTAGGAACTCATTTGCGTAGACGTCTTCACACTTTAATTGAGAAAGAAAAGTTGTCCAAAACACAAACGGACCAGATCAAAAAAACAAAACGGGTCAAACACAGGCAAAACTACAAACTAGGCATTTTCAGAATCAAACAGAAACAGGAATCTCTCAGAATGTTACACCAAAGTCCAACAAGCCCAACAAGTATAACCAAGCATAAACAAGCTTTCAACAACGATCTGGCAAAGCGCAATTCAAAAGAGCACGTGTTATGTCCTGCAAGGTCTTCATGGCACCCAGCTGGTCCCGCCCCTTGACACCGGCTGAGACACATTGACTTGATTGTGTGTGGGATACTTAAGCGCTCCTTTTGGGACTGCCCGTTGCCATACCATTGCTTAACTTGAGGGAAAACCTGTTCTTGCCCATTTGTTCTGAGTAATTAGTTTGAATTTTTGATTGCCTTTAAGCCTGTTTTGTTTTGTCTTTGGTCCCTGCGTGTTGAACAACTTTTATTTTCTAAATTAAAGTGACGGATCGTACATGCAAAATAAGTTCACACTTCCTGCCTCCTGGTCCGTTCCTTGACAGCACGTTTAAGCGCCCACAGGAGTAATCAGAAAATGCGAGTCAGTCGGTGTCAAGGGGCGGTGCCAGTTGGGCGCCATGGCAACCGTCCAGAACCTGACAGCCAGTGAATATCTTTTGCATTAAATATAATTTGTATTCGATCGTACAAAATCCTTTATAGTCAAATCCTTCAAACTCTATCCTGCCCTGTTTTCTGTCTGATTCCCGTTGCCGACCTCTTTTCTGGTTATGTTTTTGCTCCTCCGTCCCGGCCACCGACCTGTTTTTCTCGCTGTCAACGACTACCTTCGCTCGACGCGGAAGTGGCACTTCCTGCTATCTGCTACCCGTGACCGACGATCATCGGATCGTGGATGCAAGTCCTGTTCTCCTTCTAAATAAAAACTGAGTAAAACGACCGCAATTGGGTCCCGTTTCCGTTCCTGGTCTGTGACAAAATATGTATTTGGGATACCTTGTTGATATTTTTACATTTCTTCTTAGTTTTGACTTCTTTTTTTTCCCACCTTTTATCCATTTTTTGACGATTTTTTTTTTCAAAAATGTTCGTCGTCGTTTTCTTTTTTGTTGGGAGGATCTGTTACGGATTTATTATTTTTGATGAGAAAATACGTCTCCTTTTAAATGGATAAGCAAATTTGACTGCGGGGATGTCGGCTTTGTAATTGTCTCAGCAGCAGGTAAATTTAGACCGCTCCAATGTTTTTATTTGCAAATGTGAAGCGTAGGAGGACGACTCCTGCTACGGTACAAATGATCTAATCACTCAAAACCAATGTTCCCTCTAAGCTGCGCGCGTGCGCAATCGCATACTGCCCACACATTCTCAGCGCACAAGAAAATCTAGCCAGCGCAGTTTTTCGAGAACTGGCTTCTTCGGCTCGGCTCACTAAAGTGAACCGGCTCTTTCGGGTCCTAAACGGCTCTTCAGGTTGTTTTTGCTTCTTGCATCCCTATATGACAAAATATTTTTTCTCTGTCCCGTTCTGCCTGCCCGTTATCCGATCTGTTTTGCCCCGCTACCTGCCTGCCTCCTATTGCCGACCTCGTTTCCGAACTTGACATCGCCCTTGCTCTCCGGTCCCGGCTAACGACTTATAATTGCTGCTTGTCTTCGACCCTCCTTGCTAGACACGGAAGTGCCAGTTCCGCATCTCCTGCTCCTCTTGTCCGTCAACCGACGAGTTTTCCCGTACCTGACACCGCCATCACTCGCTACAGAAGATCCACTTCCGTGTTTGGATCATAAGCCGAGTACAAGAGCGAACACCCGATCGTGGGTGCACCCCTTCCTCGTTCCTTTAATAAAACTTGTGGTAAACGTTACGCGAGTGGGTTCTGTTACCGTTCTGGTCCTGACATACAAGCCATAATCAGCCGTTTTAAAATGATAAAAACTTGCAATAGTTCCATTGATTTGTATTGAATACCGAATAAATGAAATGTTTCCCTAATAGTATAACAGAAAATGAATAACTACATCTCTCACGACCAGCACACAGGATAGACCCACTTGCGTAACATTTTCTCACAGCTTTATTGAAAGAAAGAGGAAGGGCAGCGCCCGCGGTCCGATGCTAGCTAGACGCGGGAAGCAAGTCGCTCTCGTACTGGGATTGTGATCCGAATACGGAAGTAGATCTTCCGTGGCGAGCGATGGCGGTGTCGGGGACGGAAAAACTGGTCAGTAGCCGGGACGGGAGAGCAAAAACGTGGTCGGGGTCGGAAGTGAGTTGTAGCCAGAATAGGAGAGAAGACGTGGTCGAGGACAAAAAGAGGTCGAAAGCCAGGACGGGAGAGCAGACGTGATCAGGATAAAAAACGGTTCGAAGCCCGGGGACACACGGGAGCAAAAAACCAGACAGGTGGGAGTCAGGGTCGAAAAAGGCTTGCCTTGTATACACAAAAGTTCGCAGACGGAGTGACAACAGGGGACAGACAGGACTGGGTTCAAATAGTGACAGGGAGCCAATCAGAACCCACGGCTGTGCCCGCTCCTATGGTGCCAACTGCCTCAGACTCTGATTGTCTCCCTGTCCCTACTTAAACCCACTCCTGTCTGTCGCCTGTTGTCAGTCCGTCTGCGAACCTCGGTGAATACTCGGCAAGCCTTTTCGACCCTGACTCCCACCTGTCCCGTTTTTGCTCCCGTCTGTCTCTAGCTACGACCCGTTTTGATCCTGACCACGTCTGCTCTCCCGTCCTGACTTACGACCCGTTTTCGATCCCGACCACGCCTGCTCACCCGTCCCGGCTTACGACCCGTTTCTGACCCTGTTTTTGCTCTCCAGTCCCGGCTACCGACCAGTTTTCCCGTCCCTGACACCGCCATCGCTCGCTACAGAAAATCCACTTCACTATCCGAGTACGAGAGCACCTCGCTTCCCATGTCCAGCAAACACCGGATGGTTGGCACAGCCCTTCCTCGTTCCCCCAATAAAACTTGTGTTAAACGCTACGCAAGTGGGTTTTGTTTCCGTTCTGGTCCTGACAATTTAAAAACAATAAAAACTTGCAGTAGTTCCATTGATTTGTAGTGAATCCCGAATAAATCACAATACTCAAATTCTCTTCAACTGTCCTGCATGGCCATGCCCAGTATATGTATTTTCATCAGTCCCAGATTAAAGCCGAGCAAATTTCCATATCATTTGAATAGTTATTATATTTGCGACCTTGTAATGAAAGAATAACCGTTTTCTATGAAAAGGAATAAGACCGTGTCGTCGGATATAATAGAACCTACTACATTTGAATAACATAATAATAAAAATAATACATTATACTTCAAAGCGCCTTCAGGACATCCAAGGTCGCTGTGAATAGAGTAACAAACAACAATAAAGCGAGAATAAATCGGGGACAGAACGAGCAAGTGGTAAATAGCCATTGAATACACAGTAGAGTAAAAAGGGGCGGGTGGTGAGGCAGATGATGTCACGGTTGCCATGGCGCCCAATTGGCACCGCCCGTGTGTCACGGTTGCCATGGCACACAATTGGCCCCGCCCGGGTGGCGCTAGCTTCAGCTTGTTGACAGATTGGCTCCCTGTCAGTATTTAAACTCTGTCTTGTCAGTCCCCTTTGGTCGGTCCGTCTGCGAATCTCCGTTTTTACACGGCAAGCCCTTTTTCGCCTGTCCTGTTTTTGCTCCTGTTTTTCTCCCGCTATAATCCACGTCTGCTCTCCCGTCCCGAATTACGACCTGTTTTGATCTTAACCACGTCTGTTTTCCTGCCCCGAATAACGATCTGTTTTTTATATTGACCACGTCTACTCTCCTCTCCTGGTTTTTGACTTTTTTCCATTCCCGAGACCGCCATCGCTCGCCTCCGAAGTCCCACCTCCGCGTCTGAGCAACCTACCCCCCTCGACCAGCGATCTCCGGATCGTGTGTGCACTCCTTTCCCTTCTCCCCAATAAAACTGTGCGTAACGTTACGCGAGTGGGTCCTGTCTCTGTTCTGGTAGTGACAGATGATCAAGAAAAGGCAAGTCTGAAGAGATGGGTTTTGAGTCCGGATTTAAAGGTAGACAGGGTGGCGGAATTTCGAAAATCAGGCGGCAATGAGTTCCAGAGCTGGGGGACAGAGCAGCTGAAAGCTCTACTCCCCATAGAGCTGCAACAGGCAGCGGGTATAGTGAGTTGGAGGGAGGAGGATGATCTGAGGGTGCGGGATGGCGTGGCAATTTTAGTACCAATGTTAAGAACCGGTACCAATGTTAAGAACAGTATCAGGACCCAAATGCGTGACGTTTCTCACAGAAGCATTTTATTTTACAGGAAATGGGGAGTCATGCACGTTAGGCAGTGGTGTGGCGTGGAATAACAGGAAGCCAGAGGCTGATGAGATCGATACCAATTGCCCGAGTTGATGTCGAACAGATAGGGTCGATACCGGACAGGACGGGACGGACGGGTTTGTAATCAAAACAGGATATCGAAATTAAACGGGACAAACTAGATGAGAACGAAACCGGAAACCGATATTAAACAGGACAAAATAAACGGGAACAATACCGGACAGGAAATACCAACAGGAAACAGGACAGAGTCAAAACCTACGTCTTGCGGGGCAGAAGTTTGTTGACAGACTGTCAAAGGAAGAGTGAGAGCACTGAGCTTAAATAGACAGAAAGCATATCCATCAACGAGCCGCAGCTGGCGCCACACGGGCGGGGCCGATTGGGCGCCATGGCAACAGTGACAGTCTGTGTGATATTACAATGAGTTTGATGATTTAAAACCGGTGTGAGTGATGAATAAGCAAAAAATACAGAAATCAGAAAACAATTAAAAACAATTCTGCAAAGAAGAATGGGCCAAAATTCCTCCACAGCATGACGAAAGACTTACCATTTTTGTAAACGTTTGATTTCAGTCATGGTTGTCAAAGGTAGACCAACTTGCAATTAGGTTCAGGGGGCAATTGCTTCTTCACATAGGGCCAGATTGTCACGGTTGCCATGGCGCCCAATTGGCCCTGCCCGTGTGGCGCCAGCTGCAGCTTGTTAACAGATTGGCCCCCTGTCAGTATTTAAGCTCGGTCCTGTCAGTCCCCTTTTGGCGGTCCATCTGTGGATCTCTGTTTTTACACGGCAAGCCCTTTTTCGCCTGTCCCGTTTTTTTTGTCTCCCGTTAGATCTGTTTTGATCTCGACCACGTCTGCTCTCCCGTCCCAAATAACGACCTGTTTTGATCTCAACCACTTCTGTTCTCCCGTCCCGAATAACCATCCGTTTTTGTTCTCGACCACGTCTACTCTCCTCTTCTGGTTTTCGACTTGTTTCCGATCCCGACCACGTTTTTGCTCTTCTATCCCGGCTACTGACCCGTTTTTTTCCCTTCCCGTTTCCCGTGAGTGATTAATATGCAAAAAACACAGATATACTTTTTCAGGGCACTGTACATTTCTTCAAATTGCGTAGGTTTCCTAAGGTGTTCTAAGTCATCCGTGACGTTTTTGGGAGGTTTAACTTTGCGTTCCAGTTTTTGCTTCCTCTGCTACTTAGAGAAAAAGCCCCAGAGTCTCATGGCAGCCTGATGCATCCAATTTAGAAATCCTTTCAGTCCGCTTCCAAACCGTGAATTACAGAAAGCCTCAAGCTGATTTAGAGAGAAAGTACTCTCAGCGCGTTTGACATGTAGGGGGCGGTAGTGCTGCCGCAAAACGCAAAACATTTTTTAATAGACCAGGGCGCCCCCTGGGGACAGCTCAGGTGCCTGTTGTGAAAATAGCTCACCGGTGCTGGGTCATTGTGATTTTGTAGTAATATGAGGTTGTTGTTTTTTTGTCTATTTATTTCTTTCTTTTTCTCTTCCTCTCGCTCTCTGTATCACTATGTCTCTTTCATTCTCTCTTTCTTCCTTCCTTTTGTTCTCTCATTTCTCCCCCCTCATTCTCCCTTCTCTTTTTCTCTTTCTTTCTCTTTCTTTGTTTTTCTATTTCTTTCTCTTTATTACTGATTTTCTTTTTCTCTTTCCCCCTACCTCTCTTTCTTTCTCTCTTAATCTCTAGTTCTCTTTCTTTCTCTATTTCATTTTGTCTTTTATTCTCTCTTTCTTTCCCCCTTTCTCTCTTCCTTTGTTTCTCTCTCTCCCTTTCTTCCCCCTCCCCTCTCTCTCATTCTCCCTTTTTTTCTTTCCCTTTCTGTTTATTACTTTATTTATTTATCTCTTTTTTTATCTCATTCTATCTCGTACTCACCCTCTCTCTCTTTTCTCTCTTTCTTTATTTTTCTTTCTTTCCTTCTTTATTTCCCTCACTCATCCTCCCTTTTCTTTCTCATTTTCTGTTTCTTTATTCCACATCCTTTTCTTTTTTCTTTCTTTCTTTCTTTCTTTCGTTCTTTCTTTCCCTTTAATGCTACAAACATAAAACTACAGTAATACTATAATACAAAAATACGATGACAGAAATGCGAAATACCAAAATACAACGACAAAAACTATTGAATAAATACCACAAAAATGCCACAAAAATTCTACTACAAAAATGATTCAAAAGTACTCCTACAGAGGCACTACAAAAATACTACTACTGTATTACCATAAAACGAAACTACTGTTTCACAAATATTATAACAGAAATACTACAAAAACACAACAACAATATTACAAAAATACTCACAGTATAGTACAAAATATACTACAGAAATACAACGAAAAATGAAAAAAAAAATCTACTATTAAAATACAAAAAAATACTACTGCAGAGATACTACTTAATACTACAAAAATAAAACGACAGCAATACTATAATACAAAAATACAACAACAGAAATGCAAAACACCACAATACAAAAACTATTGAAGAAATACCACAAAAAATGCCACAAAAGTTCTCCTACCAAAGTACGACTAAAATACTACTACTGTAGTACCATAAAACAAAACTACTGCTTCACAAACATTAAGAAATACTACAAATATACAACAACAATACTACAAAAATGCTAACAATATACTACAAAATCTCCTACAGAAATTCTATAAAAATAACAACGAAAATACTACTACTTAAATACTTTAAAAATAATTTTACAGAAATACAAAAAAATACCACTACAATTAAAATATCATGGAAAAATACTACTACAGAAACATACCGACAGAAATACTACAAAAATACTACAACAGAAATATTGACAGAAATACTACAGAAATTATACAATGGAAATACGACAAATGCTTTCATGAAAATACGAAAAAATACAACTACAGTAATACCTTAAAAGTAAATAACAAATGTAGAGCTTAAAACGGGAACTACATATATTTTGCTTTACTTTACTTTCGATATTGTGATGAAACTCATCTATTAGAAAACAAATATACAAAAATATAACTATAATCTATATATTTATTTCTTTTTAAAAAGCACAGTCACGACAAACCTCCTTTTTCCCTTGCATTTGAACTCACCGCGTTCTACGTCATACCATATCCCAGAAGCCTTTTCACCAGGAAGTGGGAGGTTCCTGAGCCCTGTTATGTTTTGACAATGATGGAGGACGAAGAATTGGAATTTGCCGACGATTTGGAGGCGATTTTGCATCTCACGCCAGAAGTCCAACTGGCAATTGAACAGGTAATTTTAACGCTTTAAAAATGTAAACTGAGGCATCCTAATATCGTATTTTGCCAACAAACTACGAATGTGGTATGTACTGACTTTACTCCCATTGTGGCAGAATTATTATCGTTTTATTGCACTGGCCAAATTAAAAGTCTACCGATTGTACTTAATTTGGTATTTGTATTTTGATTCTTACTTTCCTCTCAACTTCAGCAAATATCTCCCCGTATTAATGATTGCAATTCACCATATCAAGCGATAATAACCATTGAAAACAGCGCGGAACCTATTTACTCACAGGAAGACAGACTTGCATGTAAACTATAGGTCTTATACCGATTATTAGTACTAAAAGGAGCCAATAACCGATATTTGGAGCCCCTGTCCAAACTTCCAAAATATTTGCCTAAGAATTTTTTCATAATACAAAATGATCTGCACTGCTTATCCTCAATAGGGTCGCGGGGGGTGCTGGAGCCCATCCCAGCTGTCTTTGGGCAGTGGGCAGGGGAAACCCTGAACACATAAAGACAGACAACTCGCTCTAGGGACAATTTGGACAAGCCAATTAACCCAACATGCATGTTTTTGGAATGTGGGGAGGAAACCTGAGTGCCTGGAGGAAACCCACGCAAGCACAGGGAGAACATGCAAACTCCACACAGGAGGTTTGATCTCATGACCTCAGAACTGTGCCGCACATGCGCTAACCACTGTGCCGCCGTGCTCTAAAACCATCTACAGTAAATTGATTAAAATTTGACTTAAACCAAAATCTAACAGCGCAGGAAATGAAAATGGGCTTAGCAGCAATTCGTATAAAAGTACATAACAACTTGAATAGCTAGCCCACTTAAACGTTTTATAGTAAGTTAATATTTTACACGACTGTAAATGGAGGTCACAAATTGAAAAGTGTGTGCACTCTTGTTTTGAGAACCAGATTGGCAAACTAATGTTATGGTAACAGCTAATCAGTCAGCCTTCCACTTTAGCGTCCTTGTTCTCAATAACAAACAAACACGCATACTTGACGAACGAATGTTACGATAAGAGCTAATAAATCAGTCCCTACCTGAAAGTGCTTCTAAGACAAGTTCACTCATCTATCTGTCTGTCTGTCTGTCTGTTTATCTGATTACACACTGATAATGGGCATTATTTTATAAGGTGTTGTGTGGGCAAAATAGTTACTGAGGTAGACTGTTGGAAATACAATCGTGTACTGAGCACATGGTACAGGACTGTCATATGAAATAGGAGTTCTAAGTTGGTCTTGTTCTAAAACCCCATCTCAAACTGCTTAAATATTGTCTTGTGTTGCCAAGGTCTTTCCAAGTCAAGATCCGCTTGATAAAGCAGATTTCAACGCAGTGGAATACATAAACACTTTGTTTCCAACCGAGCAGGTAAGGTTTTGTTCGCGTTTTTGTTTCTCATAGTAATTTAAACTTCTCAAATTTAAAAACACACACAGATTTAAAATAGATATACTCTGTATGCAAAGCACGAGGCTTAAGGAGTTCCTATTTGTGGATCTAAGTAGATCTTATTTACACTTTACAGTGGAACCTCGCTAGTTCGCGGTTCCACTTTTGCAGGTTCAGAGCTTTGCGGTCTAAAAAAATTACCTTACCTTCTCAATAAAAGCATTTATTGACTTGAGCAAGCGCGAGCTTATGTCAACTGAGGACACGGTGTGGACACTCTTATTGTGAAGGGGAGGGGGAGGCCCTGACACAATGCTTAGTCATGGTGAGTTACCGCTTCGCTCACCCCCCCTCCTTCAACTCCTCCCACCTCACCCCCTTCTTCTGTGGCGCTGTTTAACATAGAGGAATATACTGTGTACCTGTATACGTTTTTTTAAGCATTTTCGAAGGGGCGCCGCTATTTCGCGGATTTTCAGTTTTCGCGGGTGGTCTCGGTCCCCATTAACCGCGATAACCGAGGGATTACTGTACTTTATTTCCATAACATTGTGAAATGGGAAATTCTTCAGTTGTCACCTTTTACTGTTTACAGCTTTAGCTACAATATACCAGTTCAAGTGCAATGTATAGTTTTTCTTTAAATGCTCTTGACTTAACTCTCAGTTATGCAGAAGAAGTATTTTATTTGCAGAAGAAATATTTAAAATGCAGAAAAAGTCATTTAATCTACATTTATTTTTGTACTGTTAAAAGTTTCACATTTTACTGTTTACTTATCTACACTTGACTTCATTTTCATTACTTTGTGCAATGAAAGATTTTTTTAGACGTTATGTTAACTGTTACAATTTAAAGTGCAATATCCCGGTTGTGTTTACTGTAGTTCTTATTTCCAATGTAAATGCTTTATACAAGAGGTAAACACATTTTATATGCATATTTATCTATTCATCAGTCCTTATATTACCGTATTTTCCGCACTATAAGGCGCACCGGGTTATAGGGCGCACCCCGAAAAAATAGTTTTTGGTCCTATTTTTGACATACATAAGACGCACCGGATTATAAGGCGCTACAATGGGAACGTCGACAAAACAGTCAGATGGTTCAGTCCAACTGATTACCCCCTTAACATTCCCAAAGCTTGCAAAGAAGCAAATACGTGTCGTAGACACGTGCGGAAACAGTCTCTGTACGATGTCACTCAAATGCATTGTTCCAAATATCATTCGGAAGGTTAAAGTCTTGGGATTCAAGAAATGCCAACTATTTTCTTTTTCGCTCGCAACTTTACTTTATAAATGACAATAAACACTTGGAATTGAGTTGAATTTAAAAATAGACACTCCATTCCATCCATTATCTGCACCGCTTATCACAGAAACATCGAGTTCAGTCTGAAACAAGATACAGGGATAATATATATAGCCAGAGTAGCTCACCGAAGTTGTTGTGTTCATAATAATGTCCAGCCAATGTCCTCTTATATCCGTGAGGGTAGTAAATCCAGGAGAATAAACTATTTACAAATACAGAATAGAAAAAAATGCTTTCTCTATGCCGTCAGCCACGTGCTATACGCATTCATCTTTTTCGGCCAATTGCAGGCTTTGTTTTGCCGTTTAAGCCAATGCCAGCCTGTAAATGATAAAAAGGATCCGCCCCTTGACCTCCGTATCACTTTAGCCAATAGTGATCGATTCAAATGATGATTGACACATTGGTTAGCCAATGAAACGCTGGTATATAAATCCCAGCATACACCGCGTACTACTTGGCGTTCGGGGGAAAATCTAGTTGGCGGCTGCAAGTTAGTTGCAAGACTGCGAATTGATTTTGTTCCATAAATAAGGCGCACTGTATTATAAGGCGCATGGTCAGCTTTTGAAAAAAAATAAAGGCTTTTAGGTGCGCCTTATAGTGCCGAAAATACGGTGTATATTTTTTTTGCCAACAGGAGGGCAACCGTAATCCTGGGTAGAAATGCAATGATAGTAAAAGTGATTCTGGTTCTGAAATAGCAAGCGAAGCAAGCTAACTAACTTCATTTAATTTATGGTTTTGCATGCTTTCCATTGCCCTAAAATACCTTGATGCGTATTGTTTGTAAACATTATGAAAATAATTGTTTAAACAGGATAGAATTGGGAAGGTGGCAGCTTCTCCCAGTTGTTTTAGCGTGCACGGCACTTCGGGTTGCATTTTTTTGTCGGGAATTTGCGATACTAATTATATTGATTTGATTTGGAGGAAAAATATATCCAGTGTTCATTTTACCTCTGAAAAGTGATGGGTGCCGGGGACTCGCATGCTCAAAAATCTATGTGTCCCAACAGAGATCTATGTGTCCCCAAAATTTAGTGTGCTCCATGCCCTTACAAACTGTCGTATTTTCCCTTACAAAATACCAAAAAAAACTTTTTTTTTTTTTCAAACATGTTTATTTATGTAGTTTAACATGTTATATTGTACATGTGTTTCCTTATATCATATATATTGTTCATGAACATTTTGTTGTGAGACACTGAGTTGCTCGACATGAATGAGCTTTATTATAAAAAAAAGTTCAAAAATGAAGTGGCTTGGACCTTCACTGTAGAAGGAAAAAAATACATGCAAATATAATGAAGTAGAATAATACATTTTCTCATTCAAATTCTCATCTCATCTCATTAGCCGTACCGCTTATCCTCATTAGGGTCGCGGGGGGGCTGGAGCCCATCCCAGCCATCTCCAGGCAGTGGGCAGGGGACACCCTGAACTGGTTGCCAGCCAATCGCAGGGCACACAGGGACAGACAACTCATTCGCTCATTCACACCTTGGGACAATTTGGACCGGCCAATTCACGTGGGAGGAAACCAGAGTGCCCGGAGGAAACCCACGCAAGCACGGGGAGAACATACAAACTCTGCACAGGAGGTCTGGAGCTGGATTTGAACCCACGACAGGTTCCCATGACATGAACTGTGCCGCACAAGCGCTAACCACTGCGCTGCCGTGCTGCCCTCTCATTCAAATTATGAATTCATTTTCTGCATTAAATTATTGTTGGTACTATACTGATTAAAAGGGATAGCCACAAACCTGTCTTTTTTCATTTTCTCCTTTTATACTTCCTTTTTTTTCTTGACTTCTTTATACAACATCATCATTCGTAATATAATGCATCAAAGCAAGTGAGCCGTTTAGAGCCGGCTCTCTTTAGTGAGTTGAGCCGAAAAAGCCGGTTCTCTAAAAAGAAACGGACTTTCACTACACAATCGAACTGGAGATCGGCGTGCAGACGAAAACGCGAACCGCGAGACCAAAACAACAATGGCGGATCTGCCTCACGAAAAGTTTGGAGTGCGGTAAATCTTTGTTAAAAAATGCTAATGACAATTTCGTGTCAAAAAAGTTGCGTCCCGGGGACGCACGTTGATTTGACACGATGCGTCCCCAGCAAAAATAATGCGTCTAGGACGCAGGGACGCGGGCAAACCAGAACACTGTATATCACGGGTGTGAAATATTGTGAGGTGTTTTTATGTATATATTTGACATTTCCATGAGGGGCTCCATAAGCCCATTTAATACAACTAGAAATAACATGAATCAAAGACCAACTGTTTTGAATAAATTGAATTATAAACTGATTCTTTATTAATGCTAAAAGTGCTGCTTCAAGTGGATGTATACAAATACCGTAAATTGCGGACTATAGAGCGCACCTGATTATAAGCCGCACCCACCACATTTCGGGAGGAAAACCGATTTTGTACATACACAAGCCGCACCTGTATATTAGCCGCATGCGCCCACATTGAAACAACGCAATACAAACGCGAAATTAACCCATACCGGATACAGTCCAATAAACACAGCCGGCAAAATGAACGGAAAACTATACCGGTACTTAAGATTTAATGCAGACCTACAGAGTCCGGGTGCCCGTTGAAAATAATCCAAGGAAAAAAATGTATATTTCCAAAGGTAAGGGTGGGAAAAATATATATCCAATATTGTCGGCCGCGTCCACAAACACGTCTCACCTTTACTCCATGCTACTAGCAACACAGTAAACAGCCGTCATCGGAGTCGTCTTCCTTCAGTATGGGAAAGAGACTGTCATATAGATGTCGTCCCACGCTCCCTTATTCAAAAACACGCTAGCATCACGCTCGCAAAGGAAAGTTTACGTGCGGTAGCTCTGTTTCCTTCTATATCGGACTGCTAGATTGCGTTCAGCTTGAAAGTTGCGTCATGTGCCTTTCTTTTAGCTATTGCATGATGAGGATATGTCTACGCTAAATTAATTTGTGCACAAACTAAGAAGTTGCAGTCTAGATCTTACCTTTTGTACTCGAGCGCCGCTGGCGGGCGATAGAAAAATGTCATAAATTGGCCGCATCACTGAATAAGCCGCAGGGTTGAAAGTTTGGGAAAAAAGTAGCGGCTTATAGTCCGGAATTTAAGGTACTTGTCTTTTTAAACAAATTGAATCACGGCATTCTAATAAATAGTGTGTCTTTTGTATGAGTTGTTCTGTTCTTGTAAATAATATCGATTTACTTCCCCCTCCAATGACCTTTTCGTATTTCTGCCTAGTCCCTTGCTAATATTGATGATGTGGTAAACAAGATACGCCTGAAAATAAGGTCAGTGGGATTATGTATGTTTTTTAATTGCGAACTTAATGAAAGATGCTTATACGGACATAAATCTACAGTGTTTATTCTTATTTTCTGTAGGCGCCTTGATGACAATATCAGGACCGTGGTGAGGGGTCAGACCAATGTCGGACAAGATGGTAGGCAGGTAAGTTGACTTGTTCAGTTTAGCAAAATTTGCAGTTTGTTTTCAGGCAAAATGAGCATTTTTACATATCTTCATAATCCGTTCCAGAACCCTGTTCGAAAACCGATTTGTTCGATCACCGAAATCATTTTTCCCATTAAAAATAATGTAAATTGTTTTAATCCGTTCCAACACCCTGAATGTTTACCATGAATGTTTAACGTAAACATGAAGCTAACCCAGGCTAATCGTACGTTCGCGTTATCGTAATCTTCCGTACGAAAGATTACGCTAACATGAACGTGTAAAAATAAAAAAATCGGGTCTTTTACAAGTCATTTAGCACCCGGGTCTCTACAACAAGTGGTGAGCGGTTCATTGGAAAGGGGGCTCCGTTCCAACACCCTGAATGTTTACCTTGAATGTTTAACGTAAACATAAAGCTAACCCAGGCTAATCATACGTTCGCCTTATCGTAATCTTCCGTACGAAAGATTACGCTAACATGAACGTGTAAAAATGAAAAAAAACCATTAAAAAAAAAAAGAATTATGAATAGGATTTCTTACCTTTGTGGTGGTCAGCAGAAGGCGCAGGTGGACGGTGGGGAGAGGAATGGAGGAGGAAGGAAAATTATTGTTTGGAAGGACACTCACACACCTCCTTCATATTTTGCTATTATTTCTTTCTTAAATGCAATAGTTGTACGCACTACTTTTCTTTTTTCACCTGTAGCAACTTTGCTGCTTGCACTGACTTTCTTCGGAGGCATAATTAGGGGCAAAAACACTTCCTACACCTATATTAAAAGCGAAAGTAAAAGGAATCACGTCCGCACGCAATAACAGTCGCTCAGGGAAAGAGCCATCTCCACCCGTACGCCGCTCAGCATCGCACCCTAGCGTACGCACTCACTCATTACCGGCGTTCAAACTCCGATTTTTTGACCGAACAGCAAAGCAAGAATTTCTCGAAATTTTTGGTCGGACTCCGATTTGTTCGAACTGAGAGGCGTTCGAAAACCGAGGTTCCACTGTACTTAATTGTGAGTTTGCATATTAAAAATATGAATGAAAATATGACTATGCTCTTAACACACACCCATGCTTGACGAACTAATGTCATGATAAGAGCTAATAAATCATCGGCTTATTTCTTGAAATGTGCATGAAGTTCAACAATTACCCCCAAATTGAATCAAAGCGCGCAATTTCTACATTAGTATACAACGCCTGCAATTTAAGGGGAGGGCTCTGTTCATAATATTAACTCTTCCCTTGAGGCATGACTCCAAAATTGATCAATATTAATGATAAGAATAATATTAATAACGATGAGAATGATAATAATCCTGATGATTATATTTTTAATGATGAGTTAGAATTTCACAAAATGTATGATTTCATATAAAAAGTACGCTGCTGGAAACATTCTAAAGGGATTTTTTTGCATCGTTACAGATCTTCAAAAGTTGTACATTGTATAAACAGTGTCTGAAATAACGTCTGCCCGTATGCATCTTTTACGTCGGGCGTGCGACTTACAAAACATCTTTGCCCGGGTGGCCGACAACTTTTTCAAGAAAATAAAAAAAAAATCTTTTTTTTTTTTTTCAAATCAAACGTTTGATTTATTCTGATTTCAAAACCTTCGTTCGGTTTGGGAATTTCGGTTCGTTTAGCAATTTGCATACTTGGCAGCCGATCAGAAGCCTGCATAGAATAAACTCCTGCTTCCGGACTTTCCCGAGCGTTATAAGGTCGTGCATTTGCATATCATTTTCCAAAGTAGACACACAAATGGATAAGTGGTTAGGAATCCAGCCAAAACCTCAGCCTCAGAAGAAAGATTCAAAAGAAGCTAACAACATTTATGACGCTACAAAACGTAAATGTACATTAAAAGCATCACGAACAGAGGAGTTCACGTGGCTTGTAGCAGACGACACAACGCAAACATTACATGAATGAAGATGAGTGAATTCAGGTACATGCTGATGGAAAACAGCGATGTCATATCCATGCAATGAATGTTATAAGTAGATTTATCTCATCTCAGCAGCTGCACCGCTTATCCTCAGTAGGGTCGCGGGGGTGCTGGAGCCCATCCCAGCAATCATCGGGCAGTGGGCAGGGGACACCCTGGACTGGTTGCCAGCCACTCGCAGGGCACACGGGGACAGACAACTCACTCGCTCATTCACACCTAGGGACAATTTGGACCGGCCAATTCACCTGAAATGCATGTTTTTTGAATGTGGGAGGAAACCGGAGTGCCCAGAGGAAACCCACGCTAGCACTGGGAGAACATACAAACTCCGCACAGTAAGGCCGGGAGCTGGATTTGAACCCACTCAGGAGGTTCCCACCACCTCAGAACTGTGCCGCACACGCGCTAACCACTGCGCCGCCGTGCTGCCCTAAGTAGATTTATAATAAACTTAATTTTAAAGTGTTGTGAAAAATGGGGCAGGCAACTTTATGGCTTGTGTCCGCTAACTTTTTCTCACAGGTATAAAACAACCTTTACGAATAGGCAGATATAATTTTTAGTTCATCGGTCAAAAATAACCTCATTTGGGTCAAGAGTATTTTCATTATTTTTAATGGGAAAAATGATTTCAGTGATCGAACAAATCGGTTTTCAAACAGGGTTCTGGAACGGATTATGGTCGAAAACCCAGGTTCCACTCTACTCAGAACATTTTTTAACAAACCTGCTTTCTGTTTGAATAAACCAATTTGTTGTTGTTTTTTTATGAAAATATTACCAATAATTGGACAATTTGTCTAAATAATCCATTGAAATGCTAGTTCCTGTGCATGTGCACGTTGTGGCATGTGGTATTAAAATAAATCTGCATGCACCTTGCATTGTTTGGATAAGGGCGATCCTTCCCTCTTGTCCTCGTCCATGGTTTTCACTTGCGTGCACGCTTTTCTATGTCAGGCTCGGATGAAAGGCTCGGCAACTAAAGCGTTGAGGGGCCCTTTCGTCAAAAAAAAGACTCGGCGTGAATATTTAATGCGAAGTTTTAATATTTCATATTGTCAGAAAAAGCAGTACAGAGGCTGTTTTAGTTTCCACACGTATCATCGCCCCGCGCCGTCTTTGACAGATCCGTTTATTTCTTCACTTTGACAGCGAATCAGTTCCTTTAAGCCTTTCTAACAATGCGCTTTCTGCACTTGTCTTCTAAAGGAACATCTGGGACACAAACGGCATAATGCATTACTTTTTCAGTTTACGATCGTATCAACTGCTGCTCTGCTCAGATCAATTGTGCAGTCTGATTCGAGGGGAGTGTTTTTCTAAAGAGTAGAACTGAATGTTTGCATAAAATCATATGCTTGTTAGGGAAACGCTTCAACTGTCAGAATGATTCAACTAGGATGACTTGATGTTATTGTATTTCCCTCAATTTAATATAAATCTGAAACCTATACTATTTCAAGTCAATATCTAGGAAAGTTGATGACTCTCCAACTTGCTGTCTGGTAATCCTGGAAGGGGGATGACCTTATGTGCAGTCCTTTCTCAAGGTTTCTTCATTTTCCTCATGTTGAGTTTTTTCAGTTTTTCCTTGCCCTCATGTTGGTTCCAGATCAGGGGATGATGTAATAATAGTCTGTGTAATAACCTGTGCAGCCCTTTGAGACTCTTTGTGATTAAGGGCTATACAAATAAAAATGACTTGACTTGATTTACCGTAAAATCCGGACTATAAGCCGCTACTTTTTTCCCAAACTTTCAACCCTGCGGCTTATTCAGTGATGCGGCCAATTTATGTCATTTTTCTAACGACCACCAGCAGCACTCGAGTACAATAGGTAAGATTTAGACTGCAATTTCTTATCTTGTGCACAAGTTAAAATAGCGTAGACATATCCTCATCATGCAAATTGCAAAAAGAAAGGCACATGACGCAACTTTCAAGTCAAAAGCAATCGATCAGTCCGATATAGAAGGAAACAGCTACCGCACATTAACTTTACTTTGCGAGCGTGACTTTAGCGTGCTTTTGTTAAAAGGGAGAGCATGCGTCTATATACAAAGTCTCTTTCCCATACTGAAGTAAGACGGACTTTGCTTACGTCAGTTATAAGGTGGAAGATGAGGACGATTTACCTTGCTTACTACAAGCACGGTATATTTTTTTTAAAAGAGCTGTTTACTGTGTTGCGAGCGTGTTGCTAGCAGCGTTTTTCTACCCTTCACAGGCACGGTTTGGGATGAAAGTTATAATATTATTATTAACGCTTTGAAAACTCTCTCGAAGTACCGTCTTTCTTTGTAAATATGTGTAACCATGCATAATATGTATTTGCAACTGTATATTTTTGTAATGTATTTATTTTAGAAACTTATTCTGATATGTTTTGTACGAGCAAATGAGAAAGAAGGGGCGGGGCAAACGCGGGCTGACGGGAAGTGGAGTAAAGGTGAGACGTGTTTGTGGACGCGGCCGACAATAGTCGATATATATTTTTCCCACCCTTACCTTTGGAAATATACACTTTTTTTCCTTGGATTACTTTCAACAGGCACCCAGACTCTGCAGGTCAGCATTAAATCTTAAGTACCGGTATCGTTTTCCATTTATTTTGCCGGCTGTGTTTTTTGGACTTTATCAGGTATGGGTTAAATTCTTGTTTGACTTGTCTTTTTCCAATGTGGGCGCATGCGGCTAATATACAGGTGCGGCTTGTGTATGGACAAAATCGGTTTTCCCCCCGAAATGTGGTGGGTGCGGCTTATAACCAGGTGCGCTCTATAGTCCGAAATTTACGGTAATTATCCTAGGGCCCCGCCGGAGGGCCATCAGATGATGATGAACAAAGTTGTATCTGCATTATGTCACCGGTCACAGATATATGTCATGTCACATATTATTGGAAAGTTTAAAGTTCTTGGTATTCTAGATATACCATTTCTCATTACAGAAACATCCCTATCAGTCTGAAACAGGATACCCGAAAACTATAAAGCTGGCGTAGCTCACTAAATGCGTCCCTTGCCAGTCATTAAATGAGATACTGTCACGTACCAGAAGAGGAAGCAGAACCCAATCGTGTAACGCTACTCACAGTTTATTGGGGTGAAGAGAAATGAGCGCACACTCGATCCGGGGATCCTTGGTCGCGGAAGTAGATTGATCAGAACGAAGAAGTGGTCAAAATCAAACAGATCGGGGCGAGAACAAAACAGGAGCAAAACACAGGGAAAAACGGAGAATCACAGGGCTTGGCAAAACAAGAGCAAAAACACAGGAAAAACTGAGATTTTCAGGGCTTGACGTATCACAACAGAGTTTAGCAGGAGTGTCGCAGATGCTCCGACACCAGGCGACTCACAAGACAGCGTTTAAGTAGCCAGGGAGCAATCTGTCAACGCATTTCAGCTGGTGTCCATGGGCGGGGCCAATTGGGCGCTGTGGCAACCGTGACAGAACCTGGCGCCACGCAGCAGGGACCAATTGGGCACTATGGCAACCGTGACAGATAAATGTCCACAAACGTGGCTTCGTACATTCAGAACTGTCCAGTGAATCAGACTATGTAAAATATTTACTCCAAAACACATGATAATGCCAACAGATTAAAAAAAAAAGTCCGCCTAAAAGCATTCCTGCATCGTTTTGACGATGCTTGTAATCGGATCCATAATTCATCTTTAAAAATATACAGAATTCCCAAATGATTTCCAATATGACTGTTAGCCTCTGACCTTTTGATTGATAATACTCTCAGCCAATTGCAGGCTTTTCTTCATGTTCCACTTAGCCTATAAGGGCCTCTATTGATAAAACGGACATTGCTTCCTTTAGTTTCGAATAACTTTAGCCACTGGAAACCGAATTAAATTATTATTAATATTAATATGCACTGCATTGAAATGAGACCCCAAAATAAATGTGCATAAAGCCACTCGTGATTCCTTTTTACGCACCATTATTACGCGCAAGTCAAGTCAAATCATGTTTATTTGTGACGCCCTTATTCACAAAGAGTCTCAAAGGGCTGCACAGATCAAATACTATTGCAAACTACAGACTATTATGACACCATCACCTCATCTAAAACCTACATGAGGGCAAATACTACATATAATATCAACATACAATATTGGTTATTCATATGCTATGGAACAGAATTGAGTTTTAAGCTTAGATTTAAACATCTCCACTGAGGTTACAGATCGAATCTCAGGGAGAAGAGCAATCCACAGCACTGGGGCCCGAATGGAGAACGCTCTCCAAGTGTGTACAATTATTGATTGACTTCTGGAAAGAGAAGTCAAACATTTTCAACTCATTCAAAATGTCTAAAAAATTGGCCAATGTGAAATACATTGTTGCAAAGATCCAAATGGCCACTTTTGGAAACACCTTAACCTACCATTAGATGTGTAAAATACCATGTTTAGTTTTCCAGATTGGGGCCAATTTTAAAAAGGTACCAGGTAAGGCTTCAAGCTATTTTCTCACTTGTTTTCAAGCTAGGATGCCCATGCTACACTCATCTGCAGGCAAATCATTTAAAAAAGATTCCAAAACCTCCCATTTATGTGTGTTCCAACCCTGATTGCTCTGTGTTAGTAACAGTTGCATTGATTATTCAGGTTTGAAACAAAACCTCAGGGTTTTGTCTTTTAATTGAGACCCGGGCGGCAGTAGCTCAGGAGGTAGAGCGATCGTTTTAGGATTAAGGGATCCCAGTTCGAATCCCGGCTTGTCCGTGTTACATGCCGAAGTGTCCTTGGGTAAGACACTGAACCCCCAATACCCCCAATAAGCAGGTTAGCGCCTTACATGATCACGGCCGCTATTGGGAAATGTGAAGCACAATGTAAAGCGCTTTGGGAAGTCATTGACTTGAAAAGCGCTATATAAATGCAGATCATTTCAGATCAGATCATTTCATTTCACCTTAAGCGTCCATATTCTCCAAATGGTTCAAGGACAACATTCAATTTACTTCGCGTACGTCTTAGATAGACGAATTTTACAGGAATGTTAAGAGCTTAATAAACATTTTAAAGAAGTCAAGTCATGTGAAGTCATGTTTATTTGTGAGGCCCTTAATCTCAAAGAGTCTCAAAGGGCTGCACAGATCAAAGACTATTGCAAACTACAGACTATTATGACACCATCCCCCGATATTGTCATCATAAAATAGAAGTTATTCGTATGCTATAGAATAGAAGTGTGTTTTAAACCTAGATTTAAACATTTCCACTGAGGTTGCAGATCAAATCTCTGGGGGAAGAGCATTCCACAGCACCGGTGCCCGGATGGAGAACGCTCTCCAACCTGCGGATTTCTTCTTGGCTCTTGGGATCACTAGTAGGCCAGCATTTTCAAAACGAAGGCTCCAGACCGGAACATAGGGAGAAATTAAATCTGAAAGATATGAGGGAGCAAGTCCATGCCTGATTTTGTATAATATTACAGAACCTTCAAATCACATCTTAAGCTAACAGGGAGCCAATGCAGGTTAGCTAAAATCGGGGTCATGTGATCAAACTTTCTTGTCTTAGTTCAAAGCCTCGCTGCAGCATTTTGTACTAGCTGAAGGCTCTTGATTTTGGACTTCGGGAGACCAGAGAGGATTGCATTACAGTGTTCAAGTTAAACATTATAAAAACTCTTTGTTGGCTGTATTATCCAAATAAAAACAGATATTAGGTTATAAAACTTCTTCTTGGTAGCTGCAGCCCTGCTAACGGCATGCTCCCCCGGCTGTGTCCCTGACACTGCAACAACCACTCCGTAGGCGTGGTTTATTATTCGTCAGCAAAAAAACAGGAAAAGGAACACACATGAGCACATCCATCACAATAAAAGAATATAAGATTGATAAAAGATGTAATTAGACTGATGATTGAAACGTTACTTTATGTGTGTGTGTGAGACAGATTATTTTTATATTTAGGAATATAAAAACAAGTTATTTTCATTGCATTGAATTCTGAATATGCACATATCCAAAACGGCCAACTTTACATTTAGTCATCGAGACGGGAGGTAACAAACGCATGAATTATAATTTACGCATAGGACTGGGACAGCGTAGGGCAAATTTTAGCAATGTTGCGAAGATGGAAAAAAGCTGTTCTAGTAATAATCTTAACGTGTGTTTGAAATATGACACCTAAATTTTGGACTGAGTCACTCTGGGTGATATTACATTTGTCAATGTTCAGAGACGTTTTTGAGAACAAGTCACGGCATTTAGATAGACCAATCACTAGCATTTCGGTCTTGTCAGAGTTAAGGCGCCAGAAGTTGAGTGACATCCATTCAATTATCTCAGTGAGGCAGGCCTCCAAATTTCCACAGTTTAGTGTGGCAGATTCCTCCATCGGAAGATAGAGTTGAGTGTAGCAATGAAAACTGATATTATACTTGGGACTAATACACCAATTTAATGTGACAGGAGGTGCTTTCCATTACATATTCAAGCTAGCATTGTTTTGTTTAGGTGGAAAGGCAGACAGCATTTCAGGCATGAATGCACCTGATGGGCAGTGGTCTCCATCTGCTTTCCTTTTGGCAAAATACAGGAAATAGGCCCTCCACAGTAAGAGATCAATTAGAATAGAACAGAATAGAATAGAATATACCTTTGGGTTGAACATATTGTGACAACAAAATTGGACGTGGCACTCCAGTTTCACATTTAACAGTGAGGATAAAAGAAAACAAAGACGATAAAGGAACAAAGAAGATAAAGGTTATAATTTACACCAGGGGTGTCAAACTCATTTTAACTCTGGGGCCACACGATAGAACAAACATTCTGTCGGGGGCCGGACTAGTAGATTAAAGAGAAAGAAAAAGATAAATAAATAAGAGAAAGAGTGAGGGAAAAGGAGAGAGGGCATGACAAAGAAAGAGAGAGGGAGAAACAAAAGAGATAAAAAGAGAGGTCGTGAGAGAAATCCAAAGAGAAATAGAAAGACAGAAGAAGAGAAAAGAAAGAGAGAAAGGGAAAAGAGAGAAAAGGATAAAAGGAAGTTAGAGAAAAAGAAGTTAAAAAGACAGAGAGAGAGAAAGAGACAAAGAGCAACAAAGGAAGAGAAAAAGAGAGAAACAGAGTGAAAGAGACAGAGACAGAGTGGGAGAAAAGGGGTGGAAAAGAGGGAGAGAGAACGAGAGCGAGAGAGAGAGATAGAAATACAAGTACAGTGTCTTTGTTCTTTGGCAACATCAAGTTGACATATTTCAACCTGCAGCTTGTTTTTCTCTTGCGCTTCTCTGAGTGTTGTCTCGCGGGCCCGATTCAATCCCGTAGCGGGCCTGATCCGGCCCGCAGGCCGCCTGTTTTACGCCTGTGATTTACACAATAGTTACACAAGAAATGTGGGCATGTAGGATGTGACATACAGTTTGGGGATTGGATTAGTGCAATATGCGTGCAAAAATAGTCAACTTAGATTAGCCTGAAGGCTTATTTAGCTTCTGCTATGGATCCGAAGGTTACGTGAGCTTTACCCAAAGGTTGGCATCGCGAGGGAAAGACACGCTTGATAAATGTTTGATGCAGACAAAGTGCTTCTGTTGTTGTCTATCAGGACTCACGGCAGTGTCTTAGGGGCTAGCTCTACGCTCAGTTCAAAGGTTGCCTGTGGTTTCAATCCCTACCACCAATTGCACTACAGAATAGTCATGACAAGTCATTTTTATTTTTATAGCCCTTAATCACAAAGAGTCTTAAAGGGCTTCACAGGTTACCACAGCCCCAGAAGAAAGATTCAAAAGAAGCTAACAAAATTGATGAAGCTCCAAAATGTAAACGTACCGTATTTTCCGCACTATAAGGCGCACCTAAAAGCCTTATTTATGGATCAATATTAAGTCGCAAAGTCTTCCAACTAACTTGCAGCCGCCGACTAGATTTTCCCCCGAACGCCAAGTAGTCCGCGGTGTATGCTGGGATTTATTTACTGGCGTTTCATTGGCTAACCAATGTGTCAATCATCATTTGAATCGATCACTATTGGCTAAAGTTATTCGGAAGTCAAGGGGCGGATCCTTTTTTATCATTTACAGGCTGGCATAGGCTTAAGCTGCAAAACAAAGCCTGCAATTGGCCGAAAAAGATGTGTCAATCATCAGTTGAATCGATCACTATTGGCTAAAGTTATTCGGAGGTCAAGGGGCGGATCCTTTTTTATCATTTACAAGCTGGCATAGGCTGAAGCGGCAAAACAAAGCCTGCAATTGGCTGAAAAAGATGAATGCATATAGCACGTGGTTGACAGCATACAGAAAGCATTTTTTACTATTCTGTATTTGTAAATATTTTATTCTCCTGGATTTACTAAACTCACGGATATAAGAGGACCATGGCTGCACATTATTATTGAACACAACGACTTTGGTGAGCTACTCTGGCTATCTATTTTCCCTGTATCTTGTTTCAGACTGAACTCGATGTTTCTGTGATAAGCGGTGCAGATAATGGATGGACTGGAGTGTCTATTTTTAAATCAAACTCAGTTCCAAGTGTTTAGTGTCATATGCACAGTAAAGTTGCGAGCGAAAAAGAAAATAGAAACTAAGGAATGGTTGGCATTTCTTGAATCCCAAGACTTTAACTTTCCGAATGATATTTGGAACGATGCATTTGAGTGACATCTTCCGGACACCGCATCCGCACGTGTTCTCGACACGTATTTGCTTCTTTGCAAGGTTTGGGAATGTTAATGTTAATACTTTGCAAGGAGTTTTTATTTTATTTTTTTGCGATTAGTCGTCTTATTGTGTTTCAAGTTATGAAAAATGGGGCAGGCAACTTTATGGCTGGGCAGGCAACTTTTCAGAGTTGTCTGCCCTGGTGTCCGCTAACTTTTTCTAATGAGTTTCAGGCACTGCTTTAAGTAAAATAACATCGGGATTGCTATTTCTTTAAATATTGGTGTGACATCCAGTGGACATATTTAAAACTGCTGGTCATTGTTTGACGTGGTGCGACTCATTTTCCTCTTGTGCTTCTCTCAGCATTGTATTGCTGGCCATATTGAATACGTTGATGATCCTATGTTTGAAACCACTTCAGTAAATTAAGATTTAAAGAGGATCTGGTCCGTATCGGATGGTTTGAAATAAAACGAAAAAAAAAACTTTCTAATTTGCTGTGCTTATTAATTTTGGGAAACCTATCGATTGCCTTACCACTTCTTTTTTTTTATGCACAGTCAGGATTTTTTCCAAAACCTGGATCGCATATCTTGTACTTTTTCATTTGTGATTTATGCAGGCTTTGGAAGAGGCCCAAGTCGCAATTCAGCAGCTTTTTGGGAAAATCAAAGACATCAAGGACAAGGCAGAGAAATCTGAACAAATGGTATGTTTTCACACACCTTCGAGCAACATTCTGCACATTCCGTCAATTATAATAAATAATAATGAGTGTTCATTTGACCTCTGAAAAGTGATGGGTCCCAGGGATTCGCATGCTCAAAAATCTATGGGTCCCAACAGAGATCTATGGGTCCCCAAAATTTAGTGTTATCGCGGTTGACATTGTAAATCGGCGACCAATATATAATATGAATCTATATATTCATTCGGTTTTAATCATCACAGTTAATTGGTAATACAAAGCAGTTATCACTTCAGATTTTTCAGTTCACAATATTGTACAGTATACAAAATAATATTGCTGAAATATTTATATATTCATGCAGTTTTAATCATCACAGTTAATTAGTAATACAAAGCAGTTATCACTTCAGATTTTTCAGTTCATATATTCTTCTTGGTTTACTGTCCCGGCATAGTTGTAATGCCTTCTCAAGGTCCTATTGCAGCAACGGAATTTCCGTAGCTAATTTGTGGTTTTCATTGTCGTTGTACCGATCCAATGTGCTTTTCTGAAAGTTCGTATTGCGAAATGATTTATGCAATCCAGTTTTTTTGTCACGCTGGGTGCACGCATCACAGAACATGTAGCCTCCATTATCATCCTCCTCATAGCGTCACCAGGAATATAATGAAGTCCATTTTGGCAGAAAAGTCCTTTTCTTGCTAGGAGTATTCTTTTGTTTATTATCTTTCATCGAATTGTTGGCTTCAACACACGTGTTTTCCTTGCCTTCACGGTCTTCTGAACAATTTCTCTGCCGTTTTTTCGTGCCGGAATCATTGCCGTTGTTACCACTTTCTGTATTAGGTTTTGACTTGTTACCAATTTTTTGTTGATTTGCACCTAATACCAACTGTTTTTTCGGAGGCATACTTCTCTTTAACTCGACAACCACCAAAACAATGACGTCATCTCGAAGCAACGAGATCTCGTTTGCCGAGATCGGCGCGAGACCTCAACAACAATGGCGGATCTGCCTGACGAAAAGTTTGGAGTGCGGTAAATTTCTGTTAAAAAAAAAAAGTAATCGGGTAATAATGACAATTTGGTGTCAAAAACATTGCGTCCCGGGGACGCACGTTGATTTGACACTATGCGTCCCCAGCAATAATGATGCGTCGAGGGCGCAGGGACGCAGGCAAACGAGAACACTGAATAACTATTTGCAGCCTTTGCGCGAATAGGTTTGTTCATCTAGGAAGGGTTTCAAATGGAGGAAGGGAATCATTGAAAGTAGGGGGTAGAGTCTACCCGGTAGACACTCTGTCAGGATTTCCAAGCAATTAGTTTTCAGGCTAGCCATGTGTGTTGCTCTCTATAGGAGTTTTGTAAACACATTTTCTTGCCTTGCTCAGTTATTTTCTTTTCTCTCTCCTACCACCGTCTTTGATTTCTTTTCAAGGCTTTTTAATGGTATTCCTCTTTTTCTGTAGGTCAAGGAGATAACTAGAGACATCAAGCAATTGGACCACGCCAAGCGCCATCTTACTACATCCATCACCACTCTGAACCACCTGCATATGTTAGCAGGAGGTGTGGACTCCTTAGAGTGAGTGCTATTGATTCCACATCAAAACACTTGTTTTCTTTGAAAAGGTTTGCACAAACAATAAATAAGCAAATACATTTATTTATTTTTTTGCATCACACTTATGATACTGGTGATTATGTACAGTTGTCTTCAGATATTTTATGGGTCTGTAAGTCCTACATAATCACTGTACACACAATACACATGGATCCAGCGTCCAAGAGACTTGAGCACCCAAATCAGTAAATTACCGTAAATTCCGGACTATAGAGCGCGCCTGATTATAAGCCTCACCCACCACATTTTAAGAGGAAAACAGATTTTGTACTCACACAAGCCGCACCTGTATATAAGCCGCATGCGCCCACATTAAAAAATGTAAAACAAATACAAAATTAACCCAAACCCGACTTTAAGTCCCGCGATTGAAACTAAATGTCCTTCATTAAAGTACACAGTCCAAAATTCACAGCCGGCAAAATGAACGGAAAATGATATCGGTACTTAAGGTTTGATGCAGACCTGCACAGTCCGAGTCCCGTTGAAAGTAATCCAAGAAAAAAAGTGTATATTTCCAAAGGTAAAGGTGGGAAAAATATATATCCACTATTGTCCGCCGCGTCCACAAACAGGTCTCACCTTCACCCCGCGTTTGTTCCGCCCCTTCTTTTTCATTCGCCCGTGCAAAACATATCAGAATAAGTGTCCAAAATAAATACAAATAAATACATTACAAAAATATACAGTTGCAAATACATATTATACATGTTTACACATATTTACAAAGAAAGACGGTACACCGAGAGTTTTCAAAATTTTAATAATAATAATATAACTTTCATCCAAAACGAGTAATGCTTTTTTTCGATGAAAAAATCCTCCCGGTCGCTTGCCATAACACCCCGTCAACCATTCTTTCATTAGGCTCTGTTTCCTTCTTTATCGGACTGCTCGATTGCTTTCCGCTTGAAAACTGCGTCATGTGCCTTTCTTTTTGCATTTTGCATGATGAGGGTATGTTTATGTTAATTTGATTTATGCACAAGCCAAGAAGTTGCAGTCTTCCTCGGCGCATATATTCCACCGGTTTAAATCTTACCTTTTGTACTCGAGCGCAGCTGGCGGCCGTTAGAGAAATGACATAAATTGGCCGCATCACTGAATAAGCTGCAGGGTTGAAAGTTTGGGAGAAAAGTAGCGGCTTATAGTCCGGAATTTATGGTACCTCCCACAATGCCCAACTCTTCAATTAGTTCAGCACGTCTGAATTACTTCCTACGATTAATTTCTTTTAATTCATTTCATGATCTTGTGTGCTTCATCTTGTGTGCTTCCGGAAAGACGAATTGGCGATACATTAGTATCAAGGCATATAAAAAGTAAAAACTATGTATTAAGTTTGTTATGGTTCTGTAACTGCCTTACTCTTCCCAAAATGTGTAAATTATTTTTTTTAAAACCTTTATTTTTCAAAGAGTGCTGCTATATTTGGTCTTGCATTGAACATAACAGTAAAAAAAGGTGTGTGATAACATATTCTTTCCAAGAAAAAAAACATTGAAAATGAGGTTATATATTTCCTGTCCATACACCCATCGATCCATTCATTTATTTTCCTACCCTTATCCCTGGTAAGGTCAGGAAGCCCAGACCTCCCTATTCCCATTAACTTTGTCCGATGAGATCCTTAGCCGTTCCCAGGCCAGTCTAGAGACATTGTCTGTACTGCACATGTACTGGATCGTCCCTCGGGAGCTCCACAACATCCAGAGCCTTAATGAACCCCGGGTGGAATATTCCACTGTGGAGCTTTTAACCCCTGTGGTGCGCCTTAAATAGGTTGGATAAGATTGGAAATGCATACAGTTTTTAAAGGTATGCGTTACTACTCAAATTTTTACGCTATACTCCTGCATTCGAGCAATGATTGTTCGATCAAAAGTGAGGAAGGAGATGTCACTTTACCACTAGATAACCAGTGGCACAAATCCAAAGGCATTAGAACTTGTTATCAAACTATTTTTACTCAGGATGCCAGAAACAGATTTGCGTAGTGCATTTTGTGGAGATACTGTTTAACCCAGTGTTTTTCAGCCAGTGTGCCAGTGACCTTGTCTAGTGTGCCGCTGGAATTTGCCCAATTTTATCCTTCCAAAAAATCAGGCCATTATTCAGTATTTTTGCAATCTTCAGACGAGGAACTGTAATAGTCATCCATATCAGTAGGTGGTACAGTGGAACCTCGGTTCTCGACCATAATCCGTTCCATTTCTTTGTACGAAAACCGATTTGTACGATCACCAAAGTTGTTTTTTCCCATTAAAAGTAATGTAAAATTATTTTAATCCGTTCCAACACCCTAAATCTTTACCACGAAAGTAAACATGAAGCTAACCCAGGCTAATCGTACGTTCGCGTAATCTTCTGTACGAAAGATTACGCTAACATGAACGTGTAAAAATAAAAAAATCAGGTCGTTTACACGTCATTTAGCACCCGGGTCTCCACAACAAGTGGTGAGCAGTTAAAGGATAAGGAAAATAATTATGAGTAGGATTTCTTACCTTGGCCGTTGTCTGCAGAAGCCATGCTGTATTCCTGAAAGAAGGGAAACTCGCACACCTTCTTCATATTTTGCTATTATTTATTTCTTAAATGCAATAGTTGTACGCACTACTCCTCTTTTTTCACCTGTAGCAACTTTGCTGCTTGCACCAACCTTCTTCCGAGGCATAATTAGGAGTTAAAACACTCCCTTCACCGCTTTTGAAAAACGAAAGTAGAGAAGGAGTGCGCGTTGCCGTGACAACAGTTCTTCACGAGGGGTGGGGGCAATCTACACTCGTACGCCGCTCAGCATCGCCCTTGGCGTACCGGCGTTCGGACTTCGATTTTTTGAACGAAAAGCGAAGCAAGAATTTCTCGAAATTTTTGGTCGAGAACCGATTTGTTCGAACTGAGAGGCGTTCGAAAACCGAGGTTCCACTGTAGTAGAGTTTTATATACTCTTAATATACTAATTATCTGCTCATGAGGTAGCACAGTACATTTAATTACTTAATTTGTTTAACAAAGCGGTTTAAGATTGCACTGTAAGAAATAAAAACATAAATAATGTATTATTTTCTTCTTTTTATTTTCTATTTATCTGCTCATCAAGTTGTAGAGTGAAACAATTGACATATATTCATTTTCAAACATTTTCGACGGACGGTGTGCCTCGGAACTTTTTTATAAATAAAAGTGTACTTTGGTTCAAAAAGGGTTGAAAACACTGGTTTAACCTATATGTACACAGAACAAAATGCAATGTGCAAATCTGTGATTCTGGCACTGTGAGTAAAAATACTGTGATAATGAGATAAGCTCCTGTGCCTTTTTGTATGTTTTCTGTACCACTGGTGGTCTACTGAAAACCCTTTAATGTTTTGCGATTTTCATCAGTGACACTTACTGACTGATCAATTATTGCACTGATATATGCTGTAAGTAAATGAAGAACCCAACAGTTATAGACGATACACATAGTAGCTCTTACTGTGAATCCTATTTTGTGCATTTTATCGTCCGATGTGCCTTCTATATAATGACAAAATATGGCAATGGGATTTTTGTACCAATACTATAAATGTCAATCATCCAGCATCAAATATTCCAATACAGGTAAAAGCAGTGTCTGAAACTCATGAGAAAAAGTTAGCGGACACCAGGGGGCAGACAACTTGAAACACAATAAGACGACTACTCGCAAAAAAAAAACCGTTGTTGCCAAGTATTAAGGATTGATAGTCAGAATATATAACAGAACAACACTTTCAAATTAAGTTTATTATAAATCTACTTATAACATCCATTGCATATACGACATGCAATGTTTGCGTTGCATCGTCTGCTATAAGCCACGTGATTTCATCTTTCCACCATGCTTTTAAGGTACATTTACGTTTTGTAGCGTCATCGATTTTGTTAGCTTCTTTTGAATCTTTCTTCTGGGGCTGAGGTTTTGGCTTGATTCCTAACCACTTATCCATTTTTCTTGTGTTCTCTGTGCTTCTACTTTGCCAAATGCACGCCCTTAGAAAGTCCGGAAGCTCAAATTTATCCGATGCAGTCTTCTGATTGGCTGCCGAGTATGCAAATTCCCAAACGAACCGAAATTTCTGAACTGAACGAAGATTTTGAAATTGGAATTAAGCAAACGTTTGAGTTGAAAAAAAATCTTTCTTGTTTTTGTTTTTTTTTCTTGAGAAAGTTGTCGGCCACCCGGGCAGAGACGCTTTAAAAAGTTGTACGCCCGGCGTAAAAGATGCATGCCCTGGGCATCTTTATTACTTGTATTTACTCATCTTCATTCATGCAATGTTTGTATTGCGTCGTCTGCTACAAGCCACGTGAACTTCCACGATGCTTTTAATGTACGTTTACATTTTGTAGCGTCATCCATTTTGTTAGCTTCTTTTGAATATTTTTCCCGGGGCTAAGGTTTTGGCTTGATTCCTAAGTACTTATCTAATTTTCTTGTGTTATTCGATCCAGGCTTCTGATTGGCTGCCGAGTATGCAAATTGCCAAACGATCTAAAATTCTGAAATTTCTAAACCATATGAAAATTTCGAAAACGGAATAAAGCAAACATTTTTTTTTTCTTGAAACGTTTTGTAAGTTGTACGCCCGACGTAAAGGATGCACGCCCCGGGCGTCCGGGCAGATGTTATTTCAGACACTGGTAAAAGGCTTGATTGAAAGGATGCATTCTGAATTTTTTTCAGAAATCAAAATGTATTTTTACTTTTTTCTCCGGGACCCCTCAACAGACCTTTATTTCAAATCCACAAATAACAGTTTTCATGTGCATACTAAAGGTTTTGAAGTTGATACTTTCACGTTTTTTTTTAAAACGTATACCAACAAGTAATGTAATTTCTATGGAATTTTATATACAAAGAAGTATTTTATGTTTTTACTGTTTATGACAACCATTGACTTTGACACACAAAATGATGCTAAGTGACGTGTCCATGTGTTTTTTCCAGGGCCATGACAAGGAAAAGGCAGTACGGTGAAGTAGCCAATCTTCTGCAAGGGGTTGTAAACGTTCTGGAGCACTTCCACAAGTATATGGGCATTCCGCAGATAAGACAGCTTTCTGAAAGGTACCTCACACTTAACACGAGCATGCACTGTTGCTGACATCTGTACTGTACTGCAAAACCCTTCTAGGTTATGCATTATCTATGACTGGTTGATGTCTCATTCGATAGAAACTCTAGAATGAGATGGTACAAGGCTTCACTCCATGTTCATAGTTGTGTTCATCAGCTAAATCAGGGTTTCCCAACCTTTCTCAGGCTGAGAGCTGCTTTTTTTTACCGATTGGCGCAAAAGGCACCCACTTTGGTATTCCTAAAATAGTCACTAAGCTAACTAGCAAAAAAGGTCAAATGTTAGCTAGTTAACATGGAAACCATGGAAAAAAGCTACCTAAATAGCTTAAAAGCTAGCTTGATACTTAGCTAGAAAAATAAATCTGTTAGAACTAAAGGGAGCTATATAGCTGGATAAAATAGTAAAAGCCGTCTAGATAGCCAGATAGAAAGCTAAATAGTTAGCTAGAATTAAGCCCAAAATTTAGCTTGATGACTAGCTAAAAAGGTAAAATGTTGGCTAGCTATCATGCAAAAAATGTAAAAAGCTAGCTTGATGGCTTGCTAAATAGCTAAAAAGTTAGCTTGATAGATAGCTAGAAAGTAAAACAGGTAAATGAAAAAAATAAAAGCAAAATGGATAGATAGCTAAAAGGATAAAATCCATCTCAATAGTTAGATAGAAAGCTACATAGATAGCTAGAAAGGAGGTGAAAATTAAGCTTAATAGGTAAAATGTTAGCTAAATAGTGTGCAAAATAATGGAAAAAGCTAGCTATATAGCTTGCTAAATCGCTAAAAGTCTAGCTTGATACCTAGCTAGAAAAATACATAGGTAAAAACTAAAGGGAGCTAGATAGCTATCTAAAGGAGTAAAATCTGTGTAAATAACCAGATTGAAAGCTAGATAGCTAGCTAGAAAGGAGGTGAAAATTTAGCTCGATAACTGGCAAAAAAGGTAAAATGTTGGCTAGCTAACATGCAAAAAATGTAAAAAGCTAGCTTGATGGCTTGCTTAATAGCTAAAAAGGTGCTTGATAGATAGCTAGAAAGTAAAACAGGTTAAAAAAAAGCTAAAAGGGAGATAGATAGCTAAAAGGATAAAATCCATCTCAATAGTTGGATAGAAAGCTAGATAGCTAGCTCGAAAGGAGGTGAAAATTTCGCTCAATAACTTGCAAAAAAAGGTAAAATGTTAGCTAAATAGAGTGCAAAATAATGTAAAAAGCTAGCTATATAGCTTGCTAAATAGCTACAGATGCATGAAAAAAGAAGAAGGAATCCTCTCGCCCAGCCCTGGCCCCCCTCCATCTTTTTTTTTTTTTTTTTGGACTGCCTCCTGGAATTAAAAAATAAAAACTCCTATTTTTGAAAATAATATATACAGTCGGACTCTCTGAGTGACTTGTTCTTTCTTTTTTGTCTTAATTATTTTGAAATTCTGAATGTCGCTTCATTTACCTACATGCCGACATTTCTTGTGTAAATATTGTGTAAATTATAACTCTAACCTTATCCTCCTTGTTTTATAACCTTATCTTCTCTGTTCCTTTATCTTCTTGGCTTTTTTTACCTCACTGTGAATGTGTGAAACTGGAGTGTCATGCCCAATTTCGTTGTCACAATATGTTAAGCCATTTTGTAACAATGACAATAAAGGTACAGTGGAACCTCGGTTTTTGAACGCCTCTCAGTTCGGACAAATCGGTGTTCGGCCAAAAATTTCGAGAAATTCTTACTTCGTCGCTGTTCGGTCAAAAAATCGGAGTTTGAATGCCGGTACGCTAGGGTGCGATGCTGAGCGGCGTACGGGTGTTTTAGCCCCTAATTATGCCCCCGAAGAAGGTCGGTGCAAGCGGGACAGGTGAAAAATGACAAGTTGTTCGTCCAACTATTGCCTTTAAGAAAGACATAATAGCTAAATGTGAAAGAGCTTTACGAATTTCCGATCTTGCTAGTGAATGCAGCATGGCTAAATCTACGATCAGTACGATAGTAAAGAATAAGGAGGCTGTGAAATCGAGTGATGCGGCTAAGGAAGTTAGCGCTATAAGCAAGCAACTGCCGCAAGTTTTGGAAGAGGTTGAAAAACTTTTGATTTTTCTCTCCCCACTGTCCACCACAAAGGTAAGAAATCCTATTCATAATCCTCTTTTTACTTTTACACGTTCATGTTAGCGTAATCTTTCGTACGGAAGATTACGCTAACGCGAATGTACGATTAGCCTGGGTTAGCTTTATGTTTACGTTAAACATTCAGGGTAAACATTCAGGGTGTCGGAACGGATTAAAACGATTTTACATTACTTTTAATGGGAAAAACGATTTCGGTGATTGAACAAATCGGTTTTCGAACCGGGTTCTGGAACGGATTATGGTCGAGAACCGAGGTTCCACTGTATATTCTATTCTATTCTATTCTTTTCTATTCTATTCTATTGCTAGTTTATGGCAGCACAGACAACATGTCACACTTTCTACAACTCAAAGACTTTTTCTTTTGACTTGTGTAGAGTCAAAGCAGCACAGAGTGAGTTGGGCTCTCAGATCCTGGCAGATTTTGAAGAATCCTTCCCATCCCAGGGCTCCAAGGTAAACACATGTCATCTTTTCAAACCTGTTTTCAGACTCTTGAATGTTTTTCTTCTTTCCGTCACAGAGGCCTGTAGGGCCGAGTAACGTGTTGAGGGACGCTTGTCTTGTTGCAAACGTTCTTGACCCACGCATCAAACACGAGATCATGAAAAAGTTCATCCGGCAACATCTCTCGGAGTACCTGGTGCTCTTTCAAGAAAACCAAGATGTGAGTAAGCTAGCACTCGTGACCAAAGACTTCTCGACCAACTGCTATGGAAGTTGAATACAGTGGTACCTCTTTAAATGAGCACTTCTAAACCCGAGAATTTAGGGGGAAAAAAGGAAAAGATTTCTCGCTCCATCTATCCATCTAGAATTCTAGACATCTGGACATCTATCTATCTAGACATCTAGACATCTATCTAGACAGCTATTTATCTATCTAGACAGCTATTTATCTATCTAGACATCTAGACATGTATCGATCTAGACATCTATCCATCTATCTATCTAGACATCTATCGATCTAGACACCTATCTATCTAGACATCTATCTATCTAGACATCTATCTATCTAGACATCTAGACATGTATCGATCTAGACATCTATCCATCTATCTATCTAGACACCTATCTATCTAGACACCTATATATCTAGACACCTATCTATCTAGACATCTATCTATCTAGACATCTAGCATCCATCCAGACAGCTATTTATCTATCTAGACATCTAGACATGTATCTAACTAGACATCTATCCATCTATCTATCTAGACATCTATCTATCTAGACACTTATCTATCGAGACACCTATCTATCTACCTAGACATCTATCTATCTAGACATCTATCTGGACATCTAGACATCTATCTAGACATCTATACATCTATCTAGACAGCTATTTATCTATCTAGACATCTAGACATGTATCTATCTAGACATCTATCCATCTATCTATCTAGACACCTATCTATCTAGACACTTATCTATCTAGACACCTATCTATCTATCTAGACATCTATCTATCTAGACATCTATCTATCTAGAAATCTATCTATCTAGACATCTATCTATCTAGACATCTATACTGTATAGACATCTATCTAGACAGCTATATAGACATCTATCTACCTAGACATTTATCTATCTAACTGGGTCATATCCCTCAAGAGGGGTGACTGACAGCAAGACAAACATGTACACAAAATCAAAGAAAAGAAAAAGTAAAAAGTAGCAAAAAAATTAAAAAGATAAAATAAATTGACCATGGCCAACCCAAATGCCCAAACACTCAAACAAAGTTAAGCACCTCGGCACCCAAGTTGGTCATGTTTTCGTCCCTCCAGATGAAACGGGACACAAGAAAGCGGCCGTGTCACTCGGGTCAGAGTGACACAACACACTCTTCTGTTCGGCAGCTTTCACTGGTTTACCCCTGCCGCATTATACAGGTGCCCTGCCCATCCCTTAGAACGCATCCAAACATTCCACTATCCTTATACAACACCTTTCCACTCATTCCTATCACCAACAATAGCTAGCTTCCAATAGCCCCAAAATATACACGGAGACGGAATATGGCAGAGAGGGAACACTCTTTATTCAGCAACATTCATCCACGTTCGAAGTCCGTCCGAGAGACGCTGGCATTTATACTGAGTTCAACAACATCACGTGATGTTTTTCTCGGATTCCGAAGTATTTTTTCCGGCCTCGGCTCATTTATTCAGCAACCTGTGATTTCTTGTATCAACATTGTTTCACAACACCCTGCCAGATGTCTGTTATCAGGTCTGTTGTCAGTTCCAAAGCTGCTGACTTACAGTTAATCCACAACACGGTGACTCGAGTCCTTGCATTGTAACTCGCATTTTATATTGTTAATATCATCTGTATTGTTTTTTTTCAATTAATATTTGAATGAAATATGTGTTTTTATAGCCTCTGATCCTTTTGGCAAGTCCGGGATAGGGCAATTTGATTTTAATTATTCCCTATTGGGAAAATTTGCTTGTGACCAGAGCAGTTCAAGTTACAAGCATGATACTAGAACAAATTAGGCTTTTATGTAGAGGTACCACTGTAATTCTTGTCATTTTGGACGGTTGCACATGTGATAAAGTAGTCGACCAAACATTTTAGGTCGCGTGGCTGGACAAGATCGATCGCCGCTATGCCTGGATCAAACGGCAACTCGTCGACTACGAAGAAAAATATGGACGCATGTTCCCGGAGGAGTGGTGTATGACCGAACGCATTGCGGTGGAATTTTGCCACATCACCAGGTAGATTTTGCAAACTCCTTTTTTACCTTTAATTTTCGACTCGACAAATTCCGATGAATAGGAATTTAATTAACAGCCCAACAATGGGCAAAAAAACAAATACACAGTCAAATAACCAGTGTTATCGAACACCAGAGTAAATTTTAACATGTGATATTCTGTGCAGAGGTATAGTTTCAGCTGTTAATCTCTCCTTTTGATTTTGGTCTGATTTATCGGCCAGCTATCCAAATTGTTCAATATTAGCATTTCAAACATCTGCCATTAACTATTGTTTTAAATTTTAGCTTAATCCTCATGATACCGTCACACCACCCCAAACTCCCGGTTCACGTTCGACGAGACTATAGCAGTGTCAGTAAAACAATAATAAGCAAAGAAAACTGAATTTATTTTTCTTTCTGTGTGGCCCGGTACCAAGGAACTCACGGCCTGTTATCGGTTCGTGCTCCGGTGGTTGGGGAACATTGTTCTACCACACGTTTGCTATGAACACACAGAGAGCGTCACACATTTTGAAGAAAATCAATCATTTTATGTGCACCTTATAGTCTTGAAAATACGGTACAGGAAAAAAGTCCATATTGGCAAGGCCAAGAGTTTGTGGTGCAGTACTCCTTATTTTCAATTTGCCAGGGGTAGTAGAATAGTTTCAACCGGGCAAATGCCCTTTCTTCAATATCTGCGTTTTTTTAGGTGGGACAGTCTTCTCCATTCGGGCCCCCCTGAGTTTTGATCTAGAACCTCAGTGGAGATGTTTAAATCTAAGCTTAACACACACTTATACTCGATAGCATATAAATAATCTGTATTTTATGTTGATAATATCAGTGTATTGTTTGTTATGGCAACATCCACTGCGGCCTGGCCATCCTCATGTTGAGGTTTTTGAGTTTTTCCTTGCCCTCATGTAAGTTTTAGATCAGGGGATGGTGTCATAATAGTCTGTAGTATGCAATAGTCTGTGGTCTGTGCAGCACTCTGAGACTCTTTGTGATTACGGGTGTCACAAATAAAAAGGACTTGACTTGACTTGAGGTTTTTGAGTTTTTCCTTGCCCTCGTGTAGGTTTTAGATCAGGGGATGGCGCCATAATAGTGTGTAGTTTGCAATAATCTGTGGTCTGTGCTGCCCTTTGAGACTCTTATGATTAAGGGCGTCATAAATAAACATGACTTGAGGTCTTTGAGTTTTTCCTTGCCTTCATGTAGGTTTTAGATTAGGGGATGGTTTCATAATAGCGTGTAGTTTGAAATAATCTGTGGTCTGTGCAGCCCCTTGAGACTCTTTGTGATTAAGGGCGTCACAAATAAACAGGACTTGACTTGAGGGTTTTGAGTTTTTCCTTGCCCTCATGTAGGTTTTAGATCAGGGAATGGTGTAATAAAAGTCTGTGGTCTGTGCAGCTCCTTTGAGACTCTTTGTGATTAAGGGCCAAACAAATAAACATGACTTGACTTGACTAGAACAAATAGACCGCCTGCATGCCTTTATCCATCTCAAACATTTCTCCGAATGAGTTTTTGGCTCAGGAAAAGGGACAAACCTCACCACTTCCTGTCATTCCGGATACCTGTGATCTACATCAGAAGTGCCCCAGACACATCGTCTAACCACTTAGATACAAAAGACTTTACAAGCGTGTGGATCACTCGTGCATTGTTTGTGATACACAGATGGCTGACCTAAATCAGCAGCCACGGGATGTCGTCTGCCTCGTGTTCCGATTGGCTGTTAGCAAGCACTGTCGGATGTACGAATTGGCAAAGAACAACATTTAGTCCGACTTTTCAGGTTCAATTTACGTGTCCTGTCCATCTGTAGGCACAGGGACTTAATTTTCAATGGGTGTGGCTGTGTACAGTAGAGTAAACGTTAAAATAACCCAAAATTGCGCCTTTATTAAAGACTCCTATACCAGCTCAGTGGCCTTGTGGGTATGGCGCCCGCCCCGAGACTGGGAGGTTGTGGTTCAAGCCTCGGCCGAGTCATACCTAAGACTTAAACATGCTTGGCGTTCAGCATTAGGGGTTGGAATTGGGGGCTTTACTCACCTAATGACTGAGCGAGGGGGCTGGGAATCCCCTCCTCTGAATCAATCTCCCAAAAAGAGTCAGAAATGACTCTAGCCACCTCCCATTAGGGGGATATGGCTGTGGTATATATTTAGGACTCCAATCATTTAACATCTTCTGTGCATGTTTTTCTTTCAAAAGAGCAGAGCTCTCGAAAGTGATGAGAACTCGGGCGAAGGAGATTGAAGTCAAGTTGCTTCTGTTTGCCATTCAGAGGACGACAAACTTTGAAGGTCTGCTGGCAAAACGTTTTACTGGATGCACCTTGACGGATGCCCTTGTGGTAAGATCATGCACGTGCAAACTTCTCTTTGTGATGACATAACGATTTCACAAAATCCAAATTCCTCCACGTATACAAAAGTATGCGGTGACGTTGGCTGGTTACTATCCTTTCAATGACTCTTTTGAAAACATAAAAAATGGCTATATTAGGCGTCCTTTGGACAGGTGAAAAAAAGGCAAAAATCTTAGGATCCTTCAATAAATAAGTTGAAATTTACTGTATGGTCACAAGGTTTGGGAATAACGCCATTATCGGTGTTCATTTGAGCTGTGAAAAGTGATGGGTCCCGGGGACTCGCATGCTCAAAATCTATGGGTCCCAACAAAGATCTATGGGTCCCCAAAATTTAGTGTTATCCAGGTTGAAATTGTAAATCGGTGACAATGTATAATAAAAATCTATATATTCATTCAGTTTTAATCATCAAATTATGAATTCATTTTCTGCATCGAATTATTGTTGGTAATATACCGATTAAAGGGATAACCACAAACCTGTCTTTTTTTCATTTTCTCCTTTTATACTTCCTTTTTTTCTTAACTTCTTTGAACAACATCATCGTTCGTAATATAATGCATCAAAGCAAGTGAGCCGTTTGAGAGCCGGCTCACTTGAATGAGTTGAGCCGAAAAAGCCGGTTCTCTAAAAAGAAACTTTTCACTACACAACTCGAGATCGGCGTGCAGACGAAAACTCGAACCGCGAGACCAAAACAACATCTGCCGGATCCGCCTGACGAAAAGTTTGGAGTGCGGTAAATCTTTGTTTGAAAAAAATGTAATCGGGTAATAATGACAATTTTGTGTCAAAAAAGTTGCGTCCCGGGGACGCACGTTGATTTGAGACCATGCGTCCCCAGCAAAAATGATGCAACTAGGACGCAGGGACGTGGGCAAACCAGAACACTGCATTATAGGAACGGTATTACTTGCGTAACAACGTATTTTTTCAGTGCCGTTACCGTTATTGACGGTCAAAAGCGGTGAGTTACTTTTGGCTGCAGAACGATAGTGTGCTCCTGCACACCTGACCTTCCGCTCGCCTCTGAGTTGTTTATGTCACGTCTTATCAGACAGTGTCATCATTCTACCATATAGTTAGAGATTACTGATATATTATTTACTAATGTGCCAAAAGAAAGGTCAAATAGAGACCGGGTTGCGAAAAATGTGAGCTACTAGTGCTTGTGACATTCCCAAGTGCGGCGCAACCAACTTGTCGTTCACAATCCAGCTCTTGGAAGTTCATGCTAAACATTCCATTTGTGCATAAACACATAACTATATACATATTCCTATATTTTCTTTTCTGAGCAGCCAAAGAGGCCAGAGAGCCCTTTAGAACCCTCTAATCCTTTCTTGGAGGACGATCATGGTGATGATGAAGGTGCAAAGAAAGATGAGAAAGATGGAGAAATGCCACAGGTGAGATCAGCTCCAATACAAACTTGTACTGCACTGTGTATTATATACTCACCCAACCTTTCCAAACACTATTTTTTGTTGGTTAATTTTCACTTCAGCAGAGTTATGTGCAATTCCAAAGCTGTTTATAATGACTACCGTATCTTTCGGACGATAAGTCTCAAGTTTTTTCCATAGTTTGGCCAGGGGTGTTTTCGAGAGACTGTCTTCGGGCGTCGCCCCAAAAAATACGCAGAGACGAGATATGACAAAAAGGGAACGCGCTTTATTGCATTCGGGACACGTTAAGAGTTCCAAAATCTGAGACTTATGTTCGTGATAATTTTGCATTGTTTCAGTTGGGAACTCTAATTCCAGATTTTGACACCACGTAGAGACTTTTCAAAAATACCAAGGTGAACCGCCAAAGCTGTATTGACAATTTCAATTAATGACCGTGTTTCTTCCTTGTAGCCCAGAAAACCCAAAGCTCCTGAAAATCCTTTTCATGGCATCGTCTCAAAGTGCTTTGAGCCTCATCTGTATGTCTACATCGAATCGCAAGACAAGTAAGCAACAACAATATTCATGCAATTTCTGTTACACACTCTCAAAATCAGGGACAGATTGTGAGTAGCAGGGTGGGTCCCCAACCTGTTCTATACTACAGAACACAGGATTAAACATGTTATTGTTTTATTATAATATGAATAACAATAACAGCCGTAACAATAATGAAACATATAGTGATAATAAAGTTAACTAGAATGGCTATGTGCCGTTAGAGTATTACCTGCATTGAGACGTGTGAAAACATTTTTGGGTGGCAGTTCCCTTTTTGGTAGGGTCAATGGCACTAAGAAAACCCAAAGTGTAAGACTGAGTCCAGGTGGGGACTAAAATCTGGAAAAACTGCAAAATCAAAAGTGCTAAGTCAGCTTTTTTTAGGCATTTTTCACATCTTTGGTAACTTACACGACTGTGAATGATGGTGTTGATTCAATGTTGTTCAGCCTAGGAAAGTGGAATGTCTTTCTGGGGGGAAAATCCTCAGTTGACATAACCATAAGTGTTGAGCTTTTTAGGCATTTTTCTCATCTAGGGTTTTTGGAGAGAACGTCATTGGGCGCCACCCCGAAAAATACGCAGAGAGGAGATATGGCGAAAAGGGAACGCGCTTTATTGCATTCGGGAAACGTTCAAAGATCCAGACGTTCAACATTGGCTTTTATAGTGTTCTCAAATAAAGTTAAGATATCCCGTGAAGGTCGTCCCTCAGCATATCAGCTTGTGACCTCATGCAACAACGTCATCCCACGACCTTCACCAGATGCCTACATACTTAGCATTAGTTATTATCCACATTCCACAACAGGTGCGACTTATACTCTGGTGAGAGTTAAACTTGGGTTCCTGCGGATCCTTGAAAAGTCTTAAAAATACATTGAAATGATTGTGATCAAATTTGACAAAGCACCAGGTAAGGGTTCAAGCTGTTGTTTCACCTGTTTTCCAGCTAAGATTTCCATGCTACGCTCATCTGCGGGCATTGGAGAATAGAAAAAAAATATTTAGGCAGTAGTAAAAACCTTTTATATCTGTGTGTTCCAACCTCGATGACTCATTGTCAGTAGCACTTGCAGTGATTATTTCAGTCTGGAACAAAACCTCAGTGTGTCACCTTTCAAAAGAGACTGTAAGGTTTTAACGTTTCTAAACTTAAATCTGACCCCAGAGACACTTCACGTGTCTTGTCTAATTCCTTACAGTTGGAGCATGTTCTAAAGTCAGAGAAGTTATTGAGCCGAGCGCCAAGTATAGTCCACATATCTATTTATTTAGCCGAATCAAACAGTTGAACAAATCAGGTCTCTGCCTCTGCCAATTTTACGAACGTGTGCAGGAGAGCTGACGCAGGCTTCCGGGTTGCCCACTTTTATGCCACATGGGATGAACTGTCCACGCCCCATGATCAAGCCTCTGGCTGATTGGTCTGCGCCGTGTTGATGCAATTTTCCCAATCGTCCTTTGAAGCTTGGGAGAAGGGTGATAGGTCATCGCCCTCCGGACAGAATGGAGCACGATACACACATTCTTATCCCCCCAGGAAGTGATAAATCATTGTTATCTGCACAGAATGGAAGGCAAAGTTCGGTTCACGACAAACCTTCTCACATAGTTTGCCCTCAAACATTGGAGTCAGATTTTAGAACAAGTATGTTTGACTTTACTTAAGATAAAGCAGTGTATAAAATAGTACATAACTTCAAGACCAAGACTGTTCATATTCTCTAAAGGTTTAAGAACAGCACATTTTTTACTCTGGGTTTGTCTTGGATTGGGATTTTAGGTGAATTTTACAGGAATGAAAATGACGAACGAAAACTGCAATGCATTTCTATGGACGAGGCATCTATGGGTTTGATTGGCTCATGGTATTTGAGGCCGGAGCTAGGCTATAGGTCCCTTGTGGGGAGGAACAATGTCTGGGAATACCTTTAAATGTTAGTCAATTAAATCCACAAATGTTTACATGCGTCCCTCTGAATCCCACTGCTGTGTCCCGTCTGCGCTTGACAGGAACCTAGGAGAACTGATTGACAGATTCGTGGCCGACTTCCGAGCGCAGGGCCCACCCAAGCTTGCCACGGACGAGGCTGGCGCTGTTCTACCGAGCTGCGCCGACCTCTTTGTCTATTACAAGAAGTGCATGGTCCAGTGCTCCCAGTTGAGCACTGGGGAGCCCATGATTGCCCTCACGATCATCTTTCAGAAATTCCTGCGGGAGTACGCGTGGAAAATCCTCTCCGGAAATCTGCCCAAGTAAGAGTACATCAGTCGAACTGAAACATAATTTGATACACTCATCTTGCGTGGTTATAAAACCATTTAGGGCTTGAGAATTCATTATGAAACGAGATAGTCTCAGTCTTAGTCGTGTTCTATCGAGACGCTGTAACATATTATTGGGGTGTACTACACAATGGTGATAAGTGCAAATATTCACTCCGGCCCCTTTTTATCGTCCAAAAACGTGCAATGAGAACCATACACAGGGTAGGATATCGACATCATGCTCATATTTTATTCCTGCAGTCCAAATTATTAAAATTGGATGATTTAGTCAAATTTTTCACTGCACAACTGCTATTTAAGGTCAACAAAAACATAGTGCCAGAAAACATCCATAGATTATTCATTCGGAAAGAGGGAAATTATAATTTAAGGGTATGTTGTAAATAAATAATCCCAAAGGTGAGAACCACCAGGAAAAGTACGTGTGTGTCTGTGTGCGGAGTCAGACTTTGGAACAATTTACATTACAATATTAGGCAAGCGAGATTATCCGATATTTTAGTACAGACGCCGCCCTACTTACGAACGAGTTTCCGGACGATCGTTCGTAAATTGAATTTGTTCGTAAATTGCTTCAGTGCTATATTTTGTATGTGTAAGTCTTGTATAAGTAACCTTTATTGTTTTGTACTCAAAAAAATAACATTTCATAAAATCATATGTGCTATAAAGATAAATAAAGTTAAATTTAACTCACTTTTGGAAGAGTTAGGCGACTACCTCCTCTATGGTAAAAGGTTAGCGAGAAAAAACGATCCAACCATTTTCTCAACCGCATCAAGCTTTCTTATTCCACTTTCATCTCGAAGACGACACACCTCCTTACACTTTACACCATTTTTTTCACTTCACAACTGCTATTTGAGGTCAACAAAAACATAGTGCCAGAAAACATCCGTAAATTATTTATTAGGAAAGAGGGAAATTACAATTTAAGGGGCTGTAGTGAATTCATAATCCCAAAGGTGAGAACCACCAGGAAAAGTATGTGTGTGTCTGAGTGCGGAGTCAAACTGTGGAACAATTTACAAGACGAGATCAAACAATGTCCAACTATTCACTTGTTCAAATTTAAATACACAAAAAAACATTACTGGCGGAATACAGAGATGAAGAAAATGGGGTATGAGTGATACGAGAGATTGGGAATAGTGCGTCTAGAACTATGGTTAACTTTGTGTTATTGTTGCTATTGTTATATCATAATTGCTATTATTACTATTATTACTATTGTTAATAATAATAATAATAATAATTTCCTTGTATTGTCATTCTGTGTAACAATGTACACAGAACGAAATGTCGATTGCACCTGACCCGTTGTAGCGAGCCGATGCAGCTGCAGCCAACAGAGGGCGCCGCCGACCACTTTTTAAGTCTTAGGAATGACTCGGCCGGGGCGCGAACCACCGACCTCCCAGTCTCAAAGCGGGCGCCTTACCATGTTGTGATATCACTGGTGTATTTAATAGGGAAAATGAAGGGGTAGGGAAAATAAGCATCTGCTTCTTACTACCCCTTTTCGAACATATTATGTCACATTATTTTGCTGTTGAGTTATTGTTTATGTTCTGTTTTTTTATTTTAATGTTCGAATAAAGTTTCCATTCATCCATTCATTGTAGTAAAATGATCAACACCCGCATGAGAAATCGTGTGCTGTTTGTGTTGCAGATATGCAAACATGCTAATTACACACTCGGCTGACAAATCTGTAAACCATATGTTATCGCTTAAAGTTAATCCCAAAGTAATTATAAAGCCCAATTGGATAATGCTGTGAGTTGTGACTTAATTTAGAGCAGCTTGCTAAAAACGGTTACTGATCACACTACATTGATCCGGCTCTTCACAATTCCTTTTTTTTTTTTGTCTTCATAAAGTTTATACTACATGCGTTAGTGTTTTCGGTACCACAATGAGATTCTGGCAGGCCGCCAAGGTTTAATTGGTCCTGCCCGAGTATATATATATATATATATATATATATATATATATATATATATACACAGGGTTGGGTAGGGTTACTTTAACTTGATTACTTTCAATGACTTTTGGATGACTCCAATAGCAAATATGCTAATAAAAGACAAAATAAACTAAATATGAATCAAATGATGACTCACAACACGTGGTAAGCTTTCTCTCCTGGCTTTGATCTCTTTGATCTCCAGCAAAACTAACATCAAATGCGACAGAAACAAAATGAAAATAAATCCAAACAGCTTGCCAACAAGGGCAGCACGGCGGAGCAGTGGTTAGTGCATGTGCGGCACAGTTCATGTCATGGGAACCTCCTGTGTGGGTTCAAATCCAGCTCCAGACTTCCTGTGCGGAGTTTGTATGTTCTCCCCGTGCTTGCGTGGGTTTCCTCCGGGCACTCCGGTTTCCTCCCACATTCCAAAAACATGCATTTCAGGTGAATTGGCCGGTCCAAATTGTCCCTAGGTGTGAATGAGCGAGTGAGTTGTCTGTCCCCGTGTGCCCTACGATTGGCTGGCAACCAGTTCAGGGTGTCCCCTGCCTGATGATTGCTGGGATGGGCTCCAGCAGCCCCGCGACCCTACTGAGGATAAGCGGTATGGCTAATGAGATGAGATGAGCTTGCCAACATCATTTTTGCCGTTCCATGTGTTCTGTTACTCCCCAAGCCTGCACAAAATTAAGTCATTTTTTCATATTTAGTTTCTTTTGTATTTTATTGGCATATTTGGTATTGGAGTCATCCAAAAGTATTCGAAAGTAATCCAGTTAAAGTAACCCTACCCAACCCTGTATGTGTGTATATATATATATATATATATATATATATATATATATATATATATACATATATATATATACATATGTGTGTGTACCGGAGCTATATCCCCCTAGTGGGAGGTGGCGACAGTCAAGAACACATTCACATTGAGAGATTGATTCAGAGGAGGGGATTCCCAGCCCCCTCGCTCAACCCAACTGATGTGTTTGGAGTCATTGGGTGATCAAACCCCCCAATTCCAACCCCTAATGCTGAGCGCCAAGCAGGAAGGCAATGAGTACCAAGGTCTTAGGTATGACTCGGCCAAGCCTTGAACCAGCAACCTCCCCAAAAAATCATGCATTGTGATTTCTTGATTTTTCTTTTTAGTTTATCTCTCTCACAGTGGACATTCACCTACGATGAAAATTTCATACCCCTCCATGATTTCTAAGTGTTAGGAATAGCAAAATAGCAGGGTGTTCAAATACTTATTTTTGTCACTGTATATAGGGCAGCACGGCGGCGCAGTGGTCAGCGCGTGTGCAGCCCAGTTCTGAGGTCGTGAGATCGAACCTCCTGTGTGGAGTTTGCATCTTCTCCCCGTGCTTGAGTGGGTGTCCTCCGGGCACTCCAGTTTCCTCCCACATTCCAAAAACATGCATGTCAGGTTAATTGACTGGTCCAAATTGTCCCTGGGTGTGAACGAGCAAGCAAATTGTCTGTCCCTGTGTGCTAGCAACCAGTTTGGGTGTCCCCTGCCCACTGCCCGAAAATAACTGGGATGGGCTCCAGCACCCCCGCAACCCTACTGAGGATAAGTGGTGCAGATAATGGATGGATATATATATATATATATGCAAAGTTAATAAAAATGAATTAGATTTAATCTCAGACACTATGGTATCTGTTCTACGTACCTCTGTCAGTTAGCCCCTCCCCCTGTGCTAAAATGCACAGCCAGGTGTTGTCCCGCCCCGCCTGCTCTGTGATTAGACAGACGGTTAAAATGTGACATTGACGAGCACCAAGTTTTTCCCAATTTGAACAATTTTCAACTCTCGGCGACCCAAAAAAATGTCTACGCAGAAAACTTGCCATGCGCTTCCTTGATCACACTTTCTTCCTCCACATCCTCCTCACACATTTTATTTTATTTTGTGTTACAAAAGGCGCACCAGGTTAAAAGCACACGTTTAAATTATGGCCAATTTGGGGTTTGGGTGTGGCTCACAGTCTGGAAAACACGATAGTCCAAACTTAAAAACTTACCCGACTCGATTATATATATATTTTTTCAATAATTTAATCACTCGATCGGTTTGTGTATATGTACATCTGCAGGTCGAGCAGTAACAGCGGAGTTCTGACCATCAGTAGTCTGCTGAAAGAAAAAGAAGGTTCAGAAACAGCAAAGTTCACTGTTGATGAACTCTGCCTCATCTGTAGCATCCTGAGCACGGCAGAGTACTGCCTTGCTACTACGCAACAGGTATGAAGTGTTGTTTCATATGTAGACATTTATATCTTATGCTCTTCATACTCTGTTTTGAAGGGAGTTTCGGTGGGTGGTAGGTGAATAGATTTAGGATTTCACTCATCCTTTGCTGCGCCGCAGTTTACTTATCATGGTTTCGCTACTTTGCGGGTTTTCATCATGCATTGTTTTCTGCGTTCTGATTGGCTTAACAGATATCACAGAGAAAGATACTTTCTGTCACCATCAAAGTTGGCCATTTCAGCCCGCGAAACTTGCGCTGCAAATGTAAATGGTCTGCATTTATATAGCGTTTTTCAAGACCTCCCAAAGCACCTTTACAATGTGCTTCACACTTTTCCCTTTTACACACTAACTAACCGATAGTCAGCCATGCAGGGCAACTACCTGCTATCGGGGGCATTAGGGATTCAGTGCCTTGCCCAAGGACACTTGACATATACCACGGAGGAGCTGGGAATCGAACCTGTGACCTCTTGATCCCAAGACGAGCGGTCTATCTTCTGAACATAAATATAAATAAACATCTACTTATCTATCTAGACATCTATCTACATCTATCTAGACATCTACCTATATCTATCTCGACATCTATCTAGTCATCTATCTCGACATCTATGTATATTTATCTAGACATCTATCCAGACACCTATCTATATCTATCTAGACAGCAATCTAGACATCTATCTAGACAGCTATCTAGACATCTATCTAGATATCTATATCTATCTAGACATCTATCCAGACACCTATCTATATCTATCTAGACAGCTATCTAGACATCTATCTAGACATCTATCTAGACATCTACATATAACTATGTAGACATCCATCCAGACATCTATCTATATCTATCTAAACATATATCTTTATCTAGACATCTATCCATCTATCTAGACATCTATCCATCTATCTAGACATCTATCCATCTATCTATCTAGACATCTATCTATCTATCTCGACATCTATCTATATCTATCTAGACATCTATCTAGAAATCTATCTAGACATCTATCTATATCTATGTAGACATCCATCCAGACATCTATCTATATCTATCTAAACATCTATCTATATCTATCTAAACATCTATCTATATCTATCTAAACATCTATCTTTATCGATCTAGACATCTATCCATCTATCTAGACATCTATCCATCTATCTATCGAGACATTTATCTAGACAGCTATCTAGACATCTATCTAGACATCTATCTATATCTATCTAGACATCTATCTATATCTATCTAGACATCTATCTAGACATCTACATATAACTATGTAGACATCCATCCAGACATCTATCTATATCTATCTAAACATATATCTTTATCTAGACATCTATCCATCTATCTAGACATCTATCCATCTATCTATCTAGACATCTATCCATCTATCTATCTCGACATCTATCTATATCTATCTAGACATCTATCCAGACACCTATCTATATCTATCTAGACATCTATCTAGACATCTATCTAGACATCTATCTAGACATCTATCTATATCTATGTAGACATCCATCCAGACATCTATCTATATCTATGTAGACAACCATCCAGACATCTATCTATATCTATCTAAACATCTATCTATATCCATCTAAACATCTATCTATATCTATCTAAACATCTATCTTTATCGATCTAGACATCTATCCATCTATCTAGACATCTATCCATCTATCTATCTAGACATCTATCGAGACATTTATCTAGACATCTATCCATCATATATTTGCACAACCTGTTTTCCAGCTTGAAGAAAAACTCAAAGAGAAAGTTGATAAAGTTCTGGTGGAGAGAATCAATCTGACTGGGGAAATGGATACATTCAGCACGTACGTTGCTCATTCAAGTCATTCTGTTCATAAACAACAACCCTCCCTTCATTTCCTGACTTTAATACTTGTTTTTTTCTCGTTTTCTCTTCTCCCCAAGTGTGATCTCTAATAGTATCCAGTTACTTGTTCAAGATCTTGATGCTGCCTGTGACCCTGCTCTCACTGCAATGAGCAAGGTCAGACACCATAAAACAGAAATTGCGTATAAAGAGGAAGCGATATGAACATTGATGTGAATTTCCCTCCCTTTTAGATGCCGTGGCAGAATGTGGAGCATGTCGGTGACCAGAGTCCTTATGTGACTTCCATCATCATGCACATAAAGCAGAACGTGCCCATCATCAGAGACAATTTGGCCTCAACGCGCAAATATTTCACACAGTTCTGCATCAAATTCACAAAGTAATAGCCGTGAGACGGTCTTAGTTTCCGGATGTGTGATTCTCGAGTGACGATACGTCAATTTAATGTTGTTCTTCTCTTTTCTAGCTCTTTCATCCCCAAATTCATCAATCACTTGTTCCGATGTAAGCCTATCAGCATGGTGGGAGCAGAACAAGTAGGTTTTTCATAGCGACTTGATTTCAGCTAAGTTTGAGTGGGGCTGCAACTAATGACTGTTTTAATGGTCAAGTCGTGTTTATTTGTTTTGCCCTTAACCACAAAGGGCTGCACAGATCATCTTTCTACAGTATACATCTATCCATCTATCTAGACATCTATCTATCTATTTAGACATCTATCTAGACATCTATCCAGACATCTATCTACACATCTATCTTCACATCCATCCATCTATCTATCTCTATCTATCTATCTAGACATCTATCTATCTATCTAGACATCTATCCAGACATCTATCTCTCTATCTAGACATCTATCCAGACATCTATCCAGACATCTATCCAGACATCCATCTAGACATCTATCTAGACATCTATCCATCTTTCTAGACATCTATCTATCTATCTATCTATCCAGACATCCATCTAGACATCTATCTAGACATCTATCTAGACATCTATCCATCTATCTAGACATCTATTTATCTATCTAGACATCTATCCAGACATCTATCTAGACATCCATCTATCTATCTAGACATCTATCTATCTATCTATCTAAACATCTATCTATCTATCTAGACATCTATCTATCTAGACATCTATCCAGACATCTATCTAGACATCTATCCATCTATCTATCTAGACATCTATCCAGACATCTATCCAGACATCTATCCATCTATCTATCTAGACATCTATCTATCTAGACATCTATCCATCTAGACATCTATCTAGACATCTATCCATCTATCTATCTCTATCCAGACATCTTTCTATGTAGACATCTCAGCTCAGCTCGGGGATGCTGCTGGAAATGTGAATTTCCCTCCGGGGATGAATAAAGGATCGATCTATCTATCTATCTATCTATCTATCTATCTATCTATCTATCTATCTATCTATCTATCTATCTATCTATCTATCTATCTATCTATCTATCTATCTATCTATCTATCTATCTATCTATCTAGACATCTATCTAGACATCTATCTAGACATCTATCTATCTATCTAGACATTTATCTATCTAGACATCCATCTATTAATATCGGCTAGTTGTTGCAGCCCTACATTTAGGTCACTATATTTGGTGCATTTAATCAGACTTGTTTTGACTGGATTATAAAATGTGTTTTTTCTTCTTCTAAACAGCTTCTCCTCGACACTCACTCTTTAAAGACCGTACTGCTAGATCTGCCGTCCATAGGTTCCCAGGTTTTGCGCAAGGCCCCTGCCAGCTACACTAAGATTGTTGTGAAGGGAATGACCCGGGCAGAGATGATCCTGAAGGTGAGCAATTGCCGTGCTTCCGTGTTAGGGTGGGAAAATTGGTGCACCTATCTGCTTTTATCTTACTTTTATCAGGCCTGCCTGGGCGGAACAAACCCCCAAAAAGATTAAAGAATAAGAGTTTATTTAAGCGTGTCTAAAAAAACACACACACATTATGTGTTACTCTGCTGCCATCTCCTGGCTTAAAGTCATGCTTGACGCCTTAAAGCATAAAATAAATCTAGGCTTATCTGTTCCTATATGAAAAAGTATTTGCCCCTGAACCTAATTGCGACTTGGACCATCAAACATTTACGCTGACTGGCATTGAGTCTTTCACAACGCCGTGGAGGAATTTTGGCCCATTCTTCTTTGCAAGATTGTTTCAAATTTGCCTTATTGAAGGGTTTTGTAGCCTGGCGTGACTATTTAAGGTCACCACAGCATTTGGCCACTCCAGAACCTCCGTTTTGATGTATTTGAACCATTTAGAGGTGGAGTTGCTTGGATGTTTTGGATCGGCGTCCTGCTGAATGATCAAAGAGCGCTTGAGTTTGAGGGCACTAACTCCTGGCCGGACGTTATTCTTCAGGATCTTCTGGTAAACACCAGAATTCATTATTTCGCAGCAAGTGGTACCGGTCCTAAGGCAGCAATGCAGCCCCCAGGCCATCATACTACCACCACCATGCTTCACTCTTGGAATCAATACCTTTTTTGTCAAATTATTTGTCATATATATACTCACACCTTGCAAAAAGTTCAATTTTTGACTCATCAGTCCACAGAATGCTCAAGATGCTTGTTGGCAAATGTGAGACAACACTGTGTGTCCTTTTGTGACGGCACTAGTTTTCACCTGGAAACTCTCCCATGGATGTCATTTTTGGCCAGTGTCTTTCTTATAGTGGAGTCCTAAACAAAGACCTGAGCTGAGGCCAGCAGTGCCTTGGATGTTTTTCGAGGTTCTTTTGTTACCTCCTGGATAAGCCATTGGTGGACCACTCCTAGGGAGCTCTGCCACTGTTCCGGTTTTCTCCATTTGTGGGTAATGGCTCTGACAGTGGTTCTCTTGAGCCCTGCAGACATACAAATGGCTCTGTGACCTTTTACAGACTGATAGATTTCAGTCCCTTTTTTTTCAAAGTTCTTCTGGAATTTCTTTGGATCGTGTCATGCCAATTATGGTCCTGGGATTTTGTAGCCTTGACTTTGTCTCTATATTTAATTTAAGTGATTTCTTGATTCACCATACGTGGTGGCAATCAAATCTGGGTGTGACCTCTGGAATTGAACTCAGCTTTTTCACTTAGGGTTTGGACTTCTTTATGTCTTATTAAATGGAATCAACGTTTCAATACTGTATTTCGTATTTCTTTGAGTTTTTTCTATGTGGTATTAAATCTTGTTTGATGATCTGAAACCTTTTCGAGAGAAAAATACGCAAAAAAACTGAAATCAAAAATTGTTTTTATACAGCACTGTGGGTTTTTTTCCAAAATCATACAGGCCTAGTTTAAACCTTAGCCAAGCAAAGCTACTTACTTGTGGTAGGTGGTACCGCCTACACCGTTTGCCTAATCGAAGCCACGGTTCCACCATATGGGATCATTTTACAATTTCCTTGCTCTCACCACGATGCCTTACAGGAAAAAGAGGGGGTGTCAAAACACCACTTCTTTTTTTTCTTTTTTTGTGTAGGTTGTGATGGCTCCGCACGAACCTCCCGTGGTGTTTGTCGACAACTACATCAAGCTCTTGGCTGACGGCAATCCTGAAACATTCCAGAAAATACTGGATATGAAGGTTTGTTGCTTTTCCCTCTAGGTTCAAATATTAGAAATGCGATTTGCAGATAAATGGTAAATGGTTTGCATTTGTGCTTCACACTTACCCATTCACACACACACTTACACACCAATAGGGAGTCAGCCTCCAAACCTTTTGAGGATAATCAAGATGGTCAATGGTCTTGATTTTATTGGGCTTTTCAAGTCAATGAAGACCTCCCAAAGCGCTTTACAATGTGCTTCACACTTACCCATTCACACACACACTCACACACCAATAGGGAGTCAGCCTCCAAACGTTTTGAGGATAATCAAGATGCTAAATGGTAAATGCTCTGAATTTCTATAGCGCTTTTCAAGTCAATGAAGACCTCCCAAAGTGCTTTACAATGTGCTCCACACTTACCCATTCACACACACACTCACACACCAATAGGGAGTCAGCCTCCAAACCTTTTGAGGATAATCAAGATGCTAAATGGTAAATGGTCTGCATTTCTATAGCGCTTTTCAAGTCAATGAAGACCTCCCAAAGCGCTTTACAATGTGCTTCACACTTACCCATTCACACACACACACTCACACACCAACAGTGGCCATGCAGCCATGCATGGTGCCGACGTGGAATGAATGAGGCCATGTATCTAGATATTTTGAGTGAAAATCTCCTTCCATCAGAAAGGACATTAAAGATGAAACGTAGCTGAGTCTCTCAGCAAGACAATAATCCCAAACACACAGGCAGGGCAACAACAGAGTGGCTTCATAAAAAGCATTCAGGGTACTAGAGTGGCTTAGCCAGTCTCCAGATAATAACCCCTTATAAAATCTTTGGAGGAAGTTGAAAGTCAGTGTTGCCCAAAAACATTACTGTTTTAGAGGAAATCTGCAGGGTGGAATGGGCCAAAATACCAGCAACAGTGTGTAAAAAGAGTTACAGAAAATAGTTGGCCTGTTATTGCCAACAATGCATACATAAGAAAGTAGTGAGTGGAACTGTTGGTATTAAACAAATACTTTTTTTGATTTGCAAATACATTCTTTATAAAAGAATGTGGTTTTCTGTGTTTTTTTAATTTTTTTATTCTCTCTTGGTTGAGGTTTACCCATGTTGACAATTAAAGACCTAGAGCTGTATAATGTGTCCTCTTAATGAAATTCTCCTTTAATGTGCAGGGTTTAAAGCGTGGCGAGCAGAGCAGCATGCTGGAGCTCTTCAGACAGCGGTTACCCACACCGCCTTCCGGGGCCGATGGGGGAACCTCCTTGTCTTTCAGTGCCCCAACCCCGGAGCAAGAGTCCTCCCGCATACGCAAACTGGAGAAACTTATCAAGAAGAGACTGTGAAAGGCAACCACCGTGTTCCCTCGCTTTATCAATATTCATCTTTTGCAGCCTTGTTTTTGGGGGGGCGGGGTTTCTGCGTGGTACGGTGGTGTGCATGGTGGATTATTGAAAAAAACACTAGTAACACTCCTTGTTCCCCAGTTTGAATTGAATCGAAATATAATTACCGTATTTTCCGGATATAAGTCTGTCCGGAGTATAAGTCGCACAGGCCAAAAAATGCCTAATTAGGAGGGGGAAATAACATGAATAAGTTGCATTTGGAGTATAAGTCGCATTGTGAGGGGAAATGTATTAGATAAAATCCAACATCCAAAACACATGTACAGTAATCCCTCGGTTTTCGCGGTTAATGGGGACCAAGACCACCCGCGGAAACTGAAAATCCGCGAAGTAGCGGCGCCCCTTCAAAAAACGTATACAGGTATACAATATACTCCCCTGTATACAGTACACCATATAGAATACTAGAGAGAGAGAGAGTGAAATTCATGTATTAGATAGATAGATAGATAGATAGATAGATACTTTATTCATCCCCGAAGGGAAATTCACTTTTCCAGCAGCATCCATAAGCTGAGAACAATCGAAAATAACTGAGAACAATCGAAAATAACACTGGAGCTGCTGGAGTGGCTGCCATTCGTGACGGCGCCGGAGAAACGATTCAATTTGAATCATGTACAAACAAACAAACAATTGAATCATGTACAACAAACAAACAAAATATTTATGTTTCAATAAGTGGAGTGTTAATAAAATGGGGGGAAAATAATTTCTGATACTGATATAACCAGGTAAAACTAATTTTAAGTTACCTGTCCAAATGAATGTTGTGCCATCTCACCTTTCCCACTCTCTCTGCTCGCTCCTGAAACTTTATCAAATAGTCCAAAATTTTACCTCATCTTCTCCGCTCACCTCGTCGTCCTCTTCTCCTTCCACTTCGCACTACAGAGACTTTTTGGATGTGTGACAATAACATCAAACAAACAATGTGAGGTTTGAACAACCCTCCTCGAGAATCTCAACAGCAATCAAGCATATTCACAATTTCGTTATGTCTGGCAATATGACGTTTTAACATTTTTTTCTGACATTTTTAACATCTTTGTTAGTGTCAATAGATCCGTCCAGTTATCTAACAATCTAATTGACTGCATCCTGTTTAACAGTCAACTCAGCAATTACCGGTACTGTGTAATTTAACATGCTATTTTCACACTAAACTGCAAGAGGGCGCTGTAGCCCTGTATTGATCATTTCAACCTTGTGGATATTTTTCAAACCAGAAGAAAGAAGCGGCGAATCGTCCAGAATTGGAGGAGTTACATAGTACTTGTAATACAAATTTAAATTTTGATGATATAATAATGATAATAATTTCAAATATAAGTCTCACCAGAGTATAAGTCGCAACCCCCACCAAACTTGGAGGAGTTGTTTACCGGTAAAATTGACACGGAGGGTGAAGTTTTGATTGGATTTAGTGATTTGGAGTAAAGATGATAGGTTGGTAAGCATGTTTTTTTTTGCTTATCTGCCATACAGTACAAACATCTCCTTTGTTCCTTTATCTTCTTTGTTTTCTTCATCCTCACTGTAAAACGTGGACCTGGAGTGCCACGTCCAATTTCGGTGTCACAATATATTCAACCCATGTTGTAACAATGAGAATAGAGGTGTCTCATCTCATCTCATAAGCTGCACCGCTTATCCTCAGTAGGGTCGCGGGGATGCTGGAGCCCATCCCAGCAATCATCGGACAGTGGGCAGGGGACACCCTGGACTAGTTGCCAGCCAATCCCAGGGCACACGGGGACAGACAACTCACTCGCTCAGTCACACCTAGGGACAATCTGGACCAACCAATTCACCTGAAATGCATGTTTTTGGAATGTGGGAGGAAACCGGAGTGCCTGGAGGAAACCCACGCAAGCACGGGGAGAACATACAAACTCCGCACCGTAAGGCCGGGAGCTGGATTTGAACCCACTCAGGAGGTTCCCACAACCTCAGAACTGTAATAGAGGTGTATTCTATTCTATTCTAAACCGTGATCTCTATTTAATTTTAATTTTAACCCCAAATATGCGACTTAGACATGTTTTTTTTTTTTAATGATTTCTATTTTTGGCCAGTGCGACTTTATACACCGAAAAGACTTATAGTCTGGAAAATACAGGATTTCACAGATATGTTTATAGATACACAAGTAAACACTGTACTTAAAGATACTGAGATACTCTCAACTATCAGTCACCAAAACTATTTGCGCCATGAGTGATGAATGAAAATAATGAAAGAAAATAATTTAATTTTCCTTCATACAGAAAAGTGAATGCAATTTGATGGTTGGGTCTGAAGAAACTTCCTCAACTTTGACTTTCCTCTGCTTGGTAAACCGCCCGTTGTGCAATTTCCTCACCTTGTGATCATGCTTTGTACAATGACTTGTACGCAAAAGAATAAATCTGCCGTCCATGTTATTATCTAGTGAATGCAACATCATATGAATTCAATGTTAATGCTTTCTTACTATGTTCGTCGGGCAATTTGCATACTCGGCAGCCAATCAGAAGCCTGCATCGAATGACTTCGTGCTTCGACACTCTCCCGAGCATTACAAGGTCGCACATTTGCATATTATTTTCCAAAGTAGACGCACAGAGAACACAAGAAAAATGGAGAAGTGGTTAGGAATCAAGCCAAAACTTCAGCCCCAGAAGAAAGATTCAAAAGAAGCTGACAAAATCGATGACGCTACAAAACGTAAACGTACATTAAAAGGATCGTGGAAAGAGGAGTTCACGTGGCGTGTAGCAGACGACGTAACGCAAACATTGCATAAATGTTTGTCAATTTGGATACTCTGCAGCCAATCAGAAGCCTGCATCGAATAACTTCCTGCTTCCGGACTCTCCTGAGCGTTATAAGGTCTCTCATTTGCATATCATTTTCCAAAGTAGATGCACAGAGAACACAAGAAAAATGGACAAGTGGTTAGGAATGAAGCCAAAACCTCAGCCCCAGAAGAAAGATTCAAAAGAAGCTAACAAAATTGATGACGCTACAAAACGTAAACGAACATGAAAAACATCGCGGAAAGAGGAGTTCACGTGGCTTGTAGGACGCAAAGCAAACATTGCATGATTGAAGATGAGTCAATACAGGTACACAATGATGCTTTATTCTGATTTCGACATCTTTGTTCAGTTTGGAAATTTCGGAATTTTGGTTCGTTTGGCAATTTGCATACTCGGCAGCCAATCAGAAGCCCGCATCGAATAACCAAGTGCTTCCGGACTTTCCCGAGCGTTATAAGGTCGTGCATTTGCATATCATTTTCCAAAGTAGACGCACAGAGAACACAAGAAAAAAGTGGTTAGGAATCAAGCCCAAACCTCAGCCCCAGAAGAAAGATTCAAAAGAAGCTGACAAAATCGATGACGCTACAAAACGTAAACGTACATAAAAAGCATCGTGGAAGAGGAGTTCACGTAGCTTGTAGCAGACGACGCATGAATGAAGATACATACTGATGGCGGATGGAAAGCAGTGATGTCATATACATGCAATGAATGTTAGAACTAGATTTATAATGAACTTAGAAGTGTTGTTCTGTTATATATTATGATTATCAATCCCTAATACTTTGCAACAACTTTTTTTTTTGCAAGTAATCGTCTTATTGCATTTCAAGTTGGGAAAAATGGGGCAGGGAACTTTATGGCTGGGCAGGCAACTTTTCAGAGGTGTCTGCCTTGGTGTACGCTAACTTTTTCTCACGAGTTTCAGACACTGCTAATGACTATTAAATTATATGACGAAACAGATTATATTGATATGGTATGTGAGTACATTACCTGTCGTAAAAAAAGTCTTTGCTCCCTCCTGATTTTTGTGTTATTTTGTATATTTTCTCACTCTGAAAACCAAACCAACTTTAATATTACAAAGATACAACTCAAGGAACTACAAAATGCAGTTAATAAATGTTTTTCCCATTTATAGAACGACAAACAAAATCAAAACATATTATCGTCCTATGTAAAAAAAGTAATTGTCCCCCAAACTTATATGAGTTTGGCCACCTTTGGCAGTGATAACTGTCAGGTTCAAAATGATATAAGAGACTTTTGAGTTACAATCAAACTCGTTTATTAAAGAAAAGCAAGCACATTGAAACAAGTTAAAATCTTGGATTGCTATGAAATAATCCCCCGAACTGAATCTTGAACCTCTTTCTTTTAAATTCATAGATTTCTGATTGGAGGATAGAATAAAACACGTGCACGTAAGCGCATTCTGATTGGTTTAGACAGGAATCACATATTTAAATGCAGTGTATAATGTTGGTCCCTAGATGGCGTGCGAGTATAATAAATGATACATCACAGCAGTTTTATTGTTTGAAAATTTATTGGAGTCTTGAGAAAATGACCAGTAGCCTCCAAATTGTAGAGACGAAGTTCCTTCGGCTTGGGAAGCTCATGCTCTTGACTTTGTAGGAAAACAACTCAAAAACGCAACTGCACAATTATTGAATAAGTAAAAATGTATAAAAGTAAAAGTGTAGAATATAGTGTAAAAGGCACACTAGACCATCATTTCCCTTCCAATAACAGCAATAAAAAGTTAACGATAATTGGTAATAAGTCTTTCACAATGCTGTGGAGGAATTTTGGCCCACACTTCCTTGCAGAATTGTTTCTGTAGATAGAATTGATTTAAATTTTATTCATGTGGTTCAGAATCTTATTCGGTGGTTATCGATTCGGCCGGCAGATGGCGCTCAGGATTTCTACACAAATTAAAATATAAAGACACACAAATGAATTATGCAACGTGGTTCGATTCTAACAAACTACGATGTATTTACATTGCAAAGAGAAATGAATCAAACGAAAGAATAAAGAATATGTTGACACAAGAAGGAGGAGGGGAAGATAATTCTGTAGCAGGTTAATAGTACTGTTTACAAAACCCGTCAACTCGTTTAAATGATCAAGAATGAACCGATCTGTGTTCGGCGTGCTCTGGATCCCAGCTTTCTTTATCCTCATTGTCCCAGGGGGGCAAAGGCCCCCCTTTTGGTCTCACTGTCTGGAAAGAAAGAGCAAGGGCAGGCGTAGGCGCATTCACTTTTAAATAAGGTTGATGTAAACCATCACTGGAGGTGTGCCCTGTGACCGGTGGGAGTTCCTGTTGATGCTCTTCAAATAAAGTTCTCTGATTGTTTGATTATTATAATAACACACAATGAAATAACACACATGCAGATCATGAATCTTTTGATTACAAATGAACATTCTGGGGGTTCAAAACTTTATTATTCAGCTGGCGAGTCTGGTCACTTCCTGTTGATGAACGCAATGTCTGTCCGTGGACCCTTTAGTGTTTACCTTTGTGTTTCCTTTAAGAAAAAAGGAAAGATCTTGTGATGGAATTGTGGGTCTTTCGAGGTGTTGGCAGAGTCGGCGGTTGGAAAAGGTTAAGGCAAATGAACTTGTGGTTGTTCAGTCCCCTACATTCCAAATCTGGCATATTAGAAGTTTTCAAGCATGTACTGCTTGTTAACACCACAGTATCTCAGTTGGATTTAAATCCAGACTTTGACCACTCCAGAACCTTCATTATGTTTTATTTGAGCTATTCAGAGGTGGACTTGCTCGTGTTTATCGAATCGTCGTCTTGCTGCATGATCAAAGATCGCTTGAGTTTGAGGGCACTAACTCATGGCCAGACATTCTTCTTCTTCAGGATCTTCTGGTAAACACCAGAATTCATTATTCCGGCAACCACAGCCAGTGGTCCCGATCCTGAGGTAACAATGCATACCCCAGGCCATCATACTACCACCACCATGCTTCTCACTTGACATCAAGGCCTTTTTTGTCAAAAATTGATTATTTACTTGCAAAAAGTTCAATTCTTGACTCATCACTCCACAGAATGCTCAAGATGCTTTATGACACTGTGTGTTCTTTTGTGTTTCACCTGGAAACACTCCCATGGATATCATTTTTGGCCAGTGTCTTTCTTATAGTGGAGTCCTAAACAAAGACCTGAGCTGAGGCCAGCAGTGCCTTGGATGTTTTTCGAGGTTCTTTTGTTACCTCCTGCATGAGCCATTGGTCCACCACTTCTGGGGAGCTCTGCCACTGTTCCCAGTTGTCTCCATTTGTGAGTATTGGCTCTTACGGTGGTTCTCTTGAGCCCTGCAGACATACAAATGGCTCTGTGACTTATTACAGACTGCGATTTCAGTCACTTTTTTGTTTTTGTTCTCATCTTCTTTTACTTGTTTGTTTTTCTCTTACAGTGTTCTCTTTTCTCGTTTTTTTTCTGTTTTTCTTTCTTTTTATTTAGCTTTTGTCATTATTTTCTTTAATTTATTTGTTCTCGTTTTCCCCTTTCTTCTTTCTTTCCTTTACTTCTTTCTTTTTCCTTTCTTTCCTATTTGTTCCCTCTTTCATTTTTTTATCTTTATTTATTTCTATTACTTTTTTTTCTTGTTCTGTACAGCCCTTTGAGACTTGACATTTATATTTTTCTGCGTTTTTCCTTTTTATTTTCCTTTTTATTTGTTAAGCAGGGCAAAAAGTGAGTAAACATAGTTTTTTTTTGGTCACTTTGGGTCTCCGTAGCTTATATTAGTCGTTTTGGTTTTCGTTTCTACACCTTTTTGGTTGTACAGCAGTTTTTTGTTGTTGGTTCTTTTTTTTAATTTTTGCATTTTTGTATTATTTCTATAGCCTTTTTGTAGTATTCCTGTAATATTTTTCGCAGTACTTCTGTCGTTTTTTGTAGTATTCCTGTAATATTTTGAAGTATAGTACAGTATAAGGATTTCTTCTGATTGTCATCCAATCAGCACGGATGGACAACTTCCGGGGCGGGACTTCCTGTGTTCAATAATTGAACTACTGATTGAAGATGAGCAATGGGGCAGTCCAAGATGTCTTAAATTCTTACTTCTCTGCTTAAGAAATATAGAGCGATAAATGATTAAGTTAATACAAACATTCGTTGAAACATGCCCCCCAAAATATTTTAAAGGGAGGTATGTTGGATTCGAGACGTTTATTAACGCCTCACACGAATACCCGGGGAGATAAATGGACGATACCACTTAACGTTCAAACAAACTTGATTGGAGAAGTCGGCTCCTTCGCAAGAAGCGGCTTTTAAACTTTCTCAACTTCTTCTCTTGTGAAAAGGAAATGGTCGGACACTTGAACTTCCCAAATATTCGCGGAGAGGACCTGTTGCCGGGTATGAAAGGCTGGCGGGACACAGGTAAGGACTCCGGGTCCCCGACGAGGCTTTGGATGCCGCCTCGTGCTAATAGTAATGGCGTCAGTCCTGTACTGGAGAACCAAGGAGACGGAGGGCAGGTGGGTAAAATGGAGACTGCATTTCTACAGCGCTTTTCTAATCACTGAAGACTTTTCCGTGTGTTTCACACTTACCCATTCACACACACACTCACACACCGATAGCGGCGACGGCCATGCAAGGCGCCCACCCGCCTATCGGGGACAATAGGGCTTCAGAGTCTTGCCCAAGGACACTTAAACAATTAACTCAGAGGAGCCGGGAATTGAACCTGCGACCTCTCTGTCCCAAATGAGAACTCTACTCTGTGGGTTTTATTCACAAAGCGTTTCAACAGTACATATCTTGTGTACTGTAATGAGCTTCCATATAAACGATTGACCTAAAAGTATGCGACAAGCGTATCTCATCTCATCAGCCGTACCGCTTATCCTCATTAGGGCCGCGGGGGGGCTGGAGCCCATCGCAGCCATCTCCGGGCAGTGGGCAGGGGACACCCTGAACTGGTTGCCAGCCAATCGCAGGGCACACGGGGACAGACAACTCACTCGCTAGGGACAATTTGGACCGGCCAATTAACCGTAAATGCATGTTTTTGGAATGTGGGAGGAAACCGGAATGCCCGGAAGAAACCCACGCAGGCACGGGGAGAACATGCAAACTCCACGCAGGAAGGTTTGATCTCATGACCTCAGAACTGTGCCGCACACGCGCTAACCAATTCGCCTTTAAATGGTTTATAGCTAATCCATCAAACTGTGATGATAATATGGTCAACTGATGAGAATACATAATTTTCAGAATACATCTTAACACAATGCTAGGAATCAAACAGACTGAACCATTTCAAAGCAGTGAAGTGTTTCAGACGCTGCGTTTTTACATTTTTTGGTTTGTTTCCCCTTTTTGTATTTTTTTTTAATCTAGCGTCGTCATATTTAAGCCTATCCCGTCCTATATTAAGGAAAAGGCCGTTTTTAGAATGTTATGACTTTTGAGGGTGCTTGGGTTAAATTTGGGGGGTGCTTGAGCCCCTCCAAAAACGGGCTGGTTACGCCCATGTTCACGACTACAACTTGTAATCCACAAGTAGGCTTTATATAGAGAACCATAGTAGCCGTAGGGCAGCACGGTGGCGCAGTGGTTAGCACGTGTGTGGCACAATTCTGAGGTCATGAGATCGAACCTCCTGTGTGGAGTTAGCATGTTCTCACCATGCTTGCGTGGGTTTCCTCCGGGCACTCCAGTTTCCTCCCATATTCCAAAAACATGCATGTTAGGTTACTTGGCCGGTCCAAATTGTCACTCCGTGTGACTGAGCGAGCGAGTTGTCTGTCCCTGTGTGCCCTGCAACTGGCTGGCAACCAGTTCAGGGTGTCCCCTGCCCACTGCCCGAAGATAGCTGGGATGGGCTCCAGCACCCCCGCGACCCTACTGAGGATAAGCGGTGCAGATAATGGATGGATGGATAGTAGCCATATTGAATACATGTTTATTGCACCGTAAAATTCGGACTATAAGGTGCACACCCAGTACATTTTTAAAGGAAAAACCATGTTGAGCATACATAAGCCGCACCTGACTATAAGCCGCATGTGCCCACATATATATTTGGATGTGTGCATGTATATTTATACATAAATTAAAGCTGGTGATGTGAATAAGGTGTGTTGGAGGAGGTAAACCCCTGTATAATCCTGTAACACATTTTTAGTTTTCGTTTTTTTTCAATATATATTTCAGGTTTCAGCTCTGCCCGCCGGCTCCTTCCAGCCTTTGTCCTATGGTGAGGGAATATCAATTGACTACTTATCTCCTAAAGAAGTCAGGTGGGTCACTTGTCAACACATTTGCCATTTGTATCGGTGAATCGGTTCAGCATATATTAGAATCGACACGTGTATCTCGAGTGCCTTGTATTCCGACCATTGTTTGGGTTTTTTTGGTATTTGTGAAAAAGAGCTGCTCACGCTTTTTTCTCCGTCACCCTAAAAGAATAAGCTGCAGCAGCATTTAAAATATAGCAAAACAAATTCTGTATTCACAAGTCACATCTTAAGTGGACTGGGAGCCAGTGCAAGTTGCCAACACAGGAGTAATATGCTCAAACTTTTTGGTCTTAGTCAAAAGTCTAGCTGCCGTATTCTGAACCAGCTGCAAACTTTTAATGCTAGACATCGGTAGACCAGAAAGCAATACATTATAGTAATCAAGCCGAGAAGTAATATTCTGTTTGAGACAAAGAAATTGAAGCATGATTAAAATAGTAATCATGACCTAGATACCCAATTGTGTTCCAAACTAATTGTCAATCGAATATCGGGAATTTGATGGATATCAGTGTTTAATTTCTTCGACGGGCCGATTGAATATATATAAAACTGGGTTATTAAGGCTCAGATGCAGCCTAGCCTCTCTCCTGCTTTTGTCTTGGTAGCTCCACCCTGTGTTTTCTGGTTGAATAAGCGACCAGGGGTGTAGAGCCACTGGAGCAGAGAGAATAACGTTCGAGCAGAGTAAACAGCGGCAGGTCTGCTAACTCCATGTATTCTTTTTCATTGACTCTTAATTTTTTCGACTTGACATCTCCCCTCATTTTTGATCATACCAAAATTTAATGGGGGAATAGTTTCTACCAGAAGGTAGATTTTGATCCGATGCAACCAGCCTAGCTGGTCTTGCAGTCAGTAGTTTCCATGTTGAGGACCTCAAACTTGTTGACAAATTTGTGGTAGAGGTCTGCTTTCAGCTTGTTCAAGGCGTTTTCGAGAGTGGTTGTCTCAGGATGGCGTTACGGCATTGAGGTAAGATCTCGGTTCTGCGGGTCCGATGATTTGAACAACAGTGGAAGTTATTCATCAAAAACGCTACAGTTATCTTTCTGTATCATGGAAGTCAATGTCAGGTCGCTGAAGTTTCCTTTAATCCTCGAGAAATGATGACAAGCAAATGCAATTTGGTCCTTACTGTGGAAACCACCTCCTTTTTCTATTCTCCACGGTATGGTTGCCCTAGGGCTGTCGTCTAGGAATATAGGGCTCCCATTTTACGCGACGCAGCCCTCATTGGCGATTTCTTTCCGCGCAGTAGTAAATACATGTTCCTTTTCATAATCGCTAACTGATTCTGTGCTAGTCGCTATTTCGAATGATCACATGATCGAAAGCCTTAGCATTTTGGAGGAGACGTCACTGAAAACGACCTCCAGTGTGTAAAAGGCATCGACGCCAAATTCCCCACTCGGGTGCGTGTCTGGTTCCGGGGCACAGTCCGGGTTTTCGCACATCTGCTTCATGTCTTTTTTTTCATCAGCAGATACACTTCCCGGTTGCAGTACGACTCCGATCGCCACTTCATCCAGAATGTGTCCCTGCAGCCGTGGGGGCAAGGCCTGGAGCACTACACACAGACTGTGACCGTTTTGTCTAACAGCAGCTGGCGCCGGTATAAGACACAGCTGGATTTCCTGCCCCGCCATCGGGTGCAGAGATTTACCAGCACCACGATCATCTACCCCAAGAAAACCAGTGCCACCTTTGCCACGGAGCTCAGCTATAACCGGCACCGACGGGCCACGCGTTTCCTCTGCAGAGTGGAGTTAGGTTAGTTAGCTGCCTTGCCTTTACATTTGAGTCAGTAGTTTTTTTTTTATCTGTTTTTTTTTTAATGGCAGCGATTAGTGTCCACATGCGCCCCCCAGTACATGAGGCGAAAAGGTACAGACATTCAAATAATACCCATTCCTTCCATATCCTCAGAATTCTCCCAGGAGACGAGTCATCCTTTACAAATAATATTGACATTATTTCCACTTTGGTTCCTGTAATCCCTGAGGAACGGTGACAAGCAAATGCAATTTGGTTTGTTACTGCAGCAACATTATTTCCAGCAATAGAGTTCTGTCGGTTTTTGTAGAGTTCAGTCAGTGAAGGCTAATGGCTTTGTCTTCCAGTTTATAAAAACTTGAAGGAAATGAAGGATAGGATAACCAAACGGTACAAAAGGATGCCAAGGTCTGATTTTTCTCCATATGTTTTTAAGGGAGTGACTTATTTCTGCACTCCAACGTAAAGCAGTAGATTAGTGATGGTGGATCACAGTAACCGTGCATTTTGAAATCCCATTAGGGTTGAAACCGTAACGGTGATAAATATGTCTCACGACAGCCCGTGAATGATAAGTGACACGTATTCTAATACTGTGATGTTTTTTGAAATGTTTTATTTATTCGTATTAGGGTTTTAATGTCTGCGATTTTACTATCTAACAAATTTGTATAGGAATAAACAATATTTTTCCACAACGTTATTGTTGCTATTGTTATAACTCTTATTATTAATAGTTCTACTATTGCGATATTATTGGTGCATTTAATAGGAAAGATGAAGCGGTAGGGAATATAAGCATTTACTTCTTATTATGTAACATTATTTTGTTGTTGAGTTATTGTTTTTGTTCTGTTTTTATTTCAATGTTTGGAATAAAGTTTTCATTCGTTTTTTTTGAAGTTCTATGGGTTTTTTGGAGAGAAAAAACGTCATTTGAATTTGGAGAATTTCTGCGGTAGTATTTTAATAGTATTTACTATTTTTGTAGTTTTTTTTTTTGTTTTCAGTAGAATTTTTCTTATATAGTTGTATTTTTGTACAGTCGTATATTTGTAGTATTACAGTACAGTAGTTTTATTATTGAAGTATTTTTGTATTTTTTTTAGTAGAATTTGGGTTGTATACCTGTAGTATTTTCTCAGTACAGTATTACTGTAGTTTTATTTTTTTGTACCTAGTATTTCTGTAGTATTATTCCCCTATTAGTGTTTAGTATTATAGTATTAATTCGTGGTAGTTTGTAGTATTTCTGTACACATATTTTGGATGTATTTTCAAAGTAGTATTTATTTTTTTGGTATGTAGCATTCCTGTAGTTTTATGATTTAAGTATTTTTGTGGTACTGTAGTATTTTTTTCCATAGTATGATTGTTGTATATCTTTAGTAATTAATAATTTTGCAGAGCAGTATTACTCTCGTTTTATTTTTGTCGTATATCCATAGTAAAGTTTTTGTAGTATTTCTCTTGCTGTATTGTAACCTTATTTCTGTTGTAATACTTCTGCAGTAGTATTTATGTCCGAATATTTCTCTCGTAGTGTTTTTGTATTATAGTAGTAGGTCTTGGTCTTTTGTTGTATTTCAGTAGAAGCATTTTTGGTGTATTTACAAAGCAGTAATTTAGTTTAATTTTTTTTAAAGATATTTTTAGTATTTCCATAATAGTATTTTGATTTACGAACCCTTTATTGATGTTAAGGTTTTTTGTTTTTTTATATTTTTGACAAATAGAGTAAATTGAGCCCATGCGTTATTTTTATTAAATGCAGGTAAAATGTTTAAGAAAAGAAAGAAAAATTCAGAAGCATATAACATAAACTTAGCCGAATAAAAGCACCTCTTTGTTTACATAGCGCTTGAGCGACACGTAGTGGCCACAGATAGCACTGTTATCACTCTTCAGGTTGGAAAAACGGCAAACTATCAAGTTTATTAAATTGCGGAAAATACAAACCTGTCAGACAGTTGTTTCCCTTTATTCATGATTTCTAATCCCCTTATTAGACAAAACGAGGGGGGGGGGGGGGGGCATTTACTGTTTTCCAGGTATAATGTGTTGCATTGAAAAGTCAAGTCCTGTTTATTTGTTTGGCCCTTAATCACACGAGTCTCAAAGAGCTGCACGGATGATTACAAACTATTATGACACCATCCCCTGATCTAAAACCTACATGAGGGCAAGGAAAAACTCAAAAACCTTAACATGATGTAAATTAAAAAAAAACTTGAGAAGGGATCGTCTCAAAGGGCTGTACAGAACATAGATTATTACAAACTACAGAATATTATGACACCATCCCCTGATCCAAAACCAACACGAGGGCAAGGAAAAACTCAAAAACCTCAACATGACAAATGAAACCTTGAAGGGACAGTTTCAAAGGGTTGCAAAGACCACGGATTATTGAAAACCACAGAATATTATGACACCATCCCCTGATCTAAAACCAACATGAGGGCAAGGAAAACCTCAACATAACAAAAAGGAGACTTCGAGAAGGGACAGTCTCAAAGGGCTGCACAGACCACAGATTATTACAAACTACAGACTATTATGACACCATGGGGCGGTAGTAGTTCAGGAGGTAGAGCGCTCGTCTTGGGATCAAGGGATCCCAGTTCGAATCCCGGCTCGTCCGTGTTACATTTGGAAGTGTCCTTGGGTAAGACACTGAACCCCTAATACCCCCAATAAGCAGGTTAGCGCCTTACATGGCTGCAAGGCCGCTATTGGGAAATGTGGAGTGCTTTGAAAAGCGCTATATAAATGCAGATAATTTCATTCCCTGATCTAAAACCAACATGAGGGCAAGGAAAAACTCAAAACTTCAACATGAGGAAAATGAAGAAAGCTTGACAAGGGAATTTAAACACTCAATTCCTACATTTAATATATTAGGTCACTCATTTTTATATCTTCTATATAAAAGTCTGAATATTTAAATGTGTAGTTGGTGAGGGGCCTCTGACTTCCTTATAGCTACACTCTTATAAGGTGAGCGTTTTTGGACACATTTCTGCCATGAATATTACTGTAAATAATAACTGAGACCCTTATATTGATGTTTTTTTTAAATACATTTGTATGATCAAGAAGAAATAATAAGGCTATTCTAAAAGGAATAGCTTGTTATTGTTGTTTCGGCCGCCATCTTTGCTCCACTTATGATACATGGATACTATGGTGGGCGTGGCTTAGCGCTCTCTGTCCAAGCTATGGATTTCCCGCCCAAGATGTCTAAACCAGTAACAAGGTTTGCTATTGGTCAGACGCTGCATTTACTTCCTGGTTTGAAATTGTCTACAAGGAGCCTCGCACTACTACTAGTAGGCTTGTAGAAAAAGATACACAGACTCGAAAGGTAAGTACATATGTGTAGTATTTAAATCTTTATCGAAAATAGCGTTAAATTTTGAGTACGCTTACCTGTTGTCTCCACACCAATAACCCGAACAAATGTCCAGACCGGTGCGGGTGGTGTGGCGTCATCTTGTGTTCAGGAATTGTCACTACATTAAACATGGACGTTGCTTCTTAACTATTCTTCCATCGGACCTTCTAACTCAGAACTTTGAAGAAGTCCCGAAGTTACGGTAGGAATGGCCTCCATTTTCAGCCGGGGAGTCTTACACCCAAAGCCGGTGTTCTGCCGTATTTTCCTACGAGGGCGAATTTACACGAAGCGGCTGCTTAAGTCCTCCCAACCAGTAGGGGGCCCCCAAGAGTGGTTCCCTTTTTGGGTCCACTCAAAAATACTTCTACAGAAATACATCAAAAATACTACATCATAAATACAAAACTAATATATCAAATATAGTGCTTAAAAACAGGGACCTCTTATATAATTTTGTTTTCATTCTTAACATAAAAATAGTATAGAATTACTACAAAAATACTACCACAGTGATACTATATTACAAAATACTGTTACAGAATTATTTACTTCTATGGAAATACCACAAAAAATCTACAAGAATAATACTAAAATACTGCTTTGGAAATACATCAATGATACTTCTACTGAAATACTAAAAAAATACCAATATGTAATACTATAACATGAAAAACAACTTGAGAAATATTACTACAAAAAATCTACTACAAGAGGTTTACGAAATAAGTACTGAAAATTAAACGACAAAGATTCTCCAATGGAAATATCCCAAAAATACTACAAAAATAAAACTACAGTAACACTGTACTACATAAAATACTACAGATACACAACAAATATTCTTATATGGAAATACTACACAATACAACAAAGATCATACAAAAATACTAAAAAATACTACTACTACTACAGTTATACTACAAAAATACTATAGTCATAAAACTACTGTAATAATTAAAAAATACTATGAAAATACTACAGATATACAACAAAAGTACTACAGAAATACTAAAAAAGCAACGTATTTCTTTCTTTTTATTTTATTCTCTTTTGCTTTTTTTCTATGTTTCTTTCACTTATCTCTCTTCCTTTTTTCTCTTTCTAACTTTATTTCTCTCATTGTCTTTCTTTTTTTCTATTTTCTTTTGTCTGTCCGTCTATCATTTTTCTTTCTCCTCTATATCTGTCTTTGTCATACTCTCTATTTCTTTTTCTCTCTTCATCTCTTTCCTTCTGATTTTTTTTCTTTCTCTCACACTCGCTTTCTCCCCTTTTCCCTCTCTTTCTTTTGCTCTTTTTCCTTCTTTCTCTCTCCCAATTATTTTCTTTTTTCCCTGTTGCTTTTTTCTCTTTTTCTTGCTCTCTTACTATCTCTCTCTCTTTTTCTCCATTTGTCTCTTCCTGTCTCTCTCCTCCTTTTTTCCCTCTCTATATTTTCTTTCATTCTGTATCCTCGTTCTTACTTTCTTTGTTTTTCTATCTCTGTATTTCTCTCTTTATCTCTCTTGGTATAACTCTCTCGCTTTCTTCCACTTTTTTCTCTGTTTCTGTCTCTCTCTCTGTGTCTTTCTCTGTCTTTGTTTCTCTCTCTCTTTCTCCTTTTCTGTCTTTCATTTTCTGTCTTTCTCTCTTTTTCTTTTTCTCTCTATCTCTCTTTTTTCTCTCTGCCTTTTCTCACGATTATTCTCGTTGTCTTTTTCTCCCTCTATTTTTCTCTCAAATCTACTTGCCACGTGATAATGGATTTTCTAGCATGTGGCCCCGAACTAAAAAACTTGAACTTTCAATATAAACATTTTTCTTTAAATACTTGCAGGTTGAGAAATTCACATTTGTTTGACATACAATGAATATCAACAAGAGGGGAAGGGGGGCTGACAATCGTCATCGTGCTGCTACGGCTACCCCCCAAAAAACAAAAACAAACAAAAAAAGTATTGTTTGTTCCCTATGAGTCACCCTCCTTTGTATTCCTCCCTGCACTCTACAGCATTCGTTTTCGGTTGCGTCACACAATACAGCGACTTTTAGTGGTGAAATTTTACACACGGTCACTTTAAGAAGCACATCAAAAGTATGTAGAGTACATTTATTTCAATAAACAATAACAGCAAAATGTTGTTCTTGGCACTCTCAGCACCCGGCATCTCCACTTCATCTCGTCATCCGTCACATGTCTTCCGTATCAACGGCACTTGAAAAGAGAAGACGTTAATTTAGTGGAATTCCGCATCTTTTCATGGAAACTAACCAATCGGATCGCAAGAATTACCGGCCATTTTTCTTGCCCAGACAGTGGCGGAACTTTTTCCCTGTAAGAATTTAAAAACACAACCGTAATCTTTGAAGTATCAGCTCTAGGGATATTACAAGTACATTATGTTGTAACGATCATTAAATACTATCAAGTACCGTACATCTAAGAAAGGTAACTTCTGTGAAATTCGCGACAGACTGCTGTCACAGTCTTGTTCCACGGACAGACTGAGGAGATCATTTCTTGCCATGAGGCTCTTTAACTCCACCCGGGGGAGTAAAAGCTAACATTAAACCCCACCCCTACATTTGCATATTAGCCTATTTTTATGACAGTTTGTATTTTATGGAGCACTATTTAAATACTCTATATCGACACGTTATATTGGGTATTTTTGTATTTTATATCTTTTATTTTATTATTTTTCAACACAAGGATACTGCTGGAAGTGTGAATCTCCCTACGGGGATAAATAAAGTATCTAGCTATCTATCTAGACATCTATCTATCTATGTAGACATCTATATATCTATGTAGACATCTATCTATGTAGACATCTATCTATCTATGTAGACATCTATCTATCTAGTCATCTATCTAGACATCTATCTATCTCTATCTAGACATCTATCTATCTAGACATCTATCTCTATCTAGACATCTATCTATCTAGACATCTATCTAGTCATCTATCTATCTCTATCTAGACATCTCTCTAGACATCTATCTAGACATCTATCTATCTCTCTCTAGACATCTATCTATCTCTCTCTAGACATCTATCTCTCTCTAGACATCTATCTGTCTATCTAGACATCTATCTATCTCTATCTAGAAATCTATCTATGTAGACATCTATCTATCTATCTAGACATTTATCTATCTATCGAGACATCTATCTATCTCTATCTAGAAATCTATGTAGACATCTATCTGTCTATCTAGACATCTATCTATCCAGACATCTCTCTAGACATTTTTCTAGACATCTGTCTATCTCTATCTAGCTAGCCAGCTAGCTATCTATCTAGACATCTATCTATCTAAATTCCAAATCCAAAGTAAATTGAATGTTGTTCTGGAATCATTTGGAGAATATGGACGGTTTCAGTGTACTATGAAAGGTAACAAAGGAAATAATCACTGCAATGGCTACTAAAATTGAGTAATCTTTAGTAGTCACTGTATTGTTGTGAGCATGAGAAACAAAAGATAAAAAGTCGTGAGAGAGGAAGAAAGAAAGAAGAAGAGAAAAGAGAAAAAAAAGCGCGAAGGGTAGGAAGAGAGAAAGAGAAAAGAGAGAAAAGGGAAAAAAAGGAATTTAGAGCAAAAGAAGTTAAAGAGACACAGAAAGAGGAAGAATCAGAGAGTGGGAGAAAAGGGGTGAAAAATAGAGAGAGGGAGAAACAAAAGATAAAAGGTTGTGAGAGAGGGGGAAAGAAAAGGGAGAGGAAGAAAGAAATCCAAAGAGAAATAGAAAGACAGAAGAAGAGAAAAGAGAAAAGAAAGCGCGAAGGGTATGAAGAGAGAAAGAGAAAAGGAAAAAAGGAAGTTAGAGCCAAATAAGTTAAGAAGACACAGAAAGAGGAAGAATCAGAGAGTGGGAGAAAAGGGGTGAAAAAGAAAGAGTGAGAGAGCGTGAGAAACGAAAGATAAAAGGTTGTGAGAGAGGGGGAGAGAAAAGGGAGAAGAAGAAAGAAATTCAAAGAGAAATAGAAAGACAGAAGAAGAGAAAAGAGAAAAGAAAGCGCAAAGGGTAGGAAGAGGGAAAGAGAAAAGGGAAAAAGGAAGTTAGAGCAAAAGAAGTTAAAAAGACACAGAGAGAGAAAGAGACAAAGAGCAACAAAGGAAGAGAAAAAGAGACAGAGAGTGAAAGAGACTGAAACAGAGTGGGAGAAAAAGGGTGGAAAAGAAAGAGAGAGAGATAGAGAGAAATAAATACAAGTACTGTGTCTTTGTTCGAGGCACCTGGCTTTGGCAACATCAAGTTGACATATTTCAACCTGCAGCTTGTTTTTCTCTCGTGCTTCTCTGAGTGTTGACACCTAACCGGACCATGTTTGTGTATGATCATTTCCTCAGCTAACTGTCAAAGCACATTCTTAGCGAGGTATGCCGGCTTGACAATTTCCGGCTATCCTGTTTCAGACCTATCTTGATGTTTCCTTAATGAATATGTTTTAAAATGGCCATATCCCAATATCCCATATTTCAGGGACTGGTGACATGGTGAAGACACCTATTTGATCCCGAGGTTTACCTGTCAGCAAAAGGAAGGAAAGGACTACGATGACTCCGGCAAAGGTCAGCCCGGCGATGCGCAGTGTGTGGTAGTCTGCAAAAAAAATAGTACCGTGACACCAGAAATTTGAAGGAAATTCCCTTAGAATACTTTGGGTTGTGGTAAGTTACCGTATTTTCCGCACTATAGGGCGCACCGGGTTATAGGGCACACCCCCAAAAAATAGTTTTTGGTCCTATATCTTCCATAGATAAGGCGCACCGGATTATAAGGCGCTACAATGGGAACGTGGACAAAACAGTCAGATGGTTCAGTCCAACTGATTACCCCCTTAACATTCCCAAAGCTCGCAAAGAAGCAAATACGTGTCGTAGACACGTGCGGATGCGGTATCCGTACGATGTCACTCAAATGCATTGTTCCATCATTCGGAAGGTTAAAGTCTTGGGATTCAAGAAATGCCAACCATTCCTTAGTTTCTATTTTCATTTTCGCTCGCAACTTTACTGTGCATATGACAATAAACACTTGGAATTGAGTTGAATTTAAAAAAAGACCCATCACAGAAACATCGATATCACTCTGAAACAAGATACTGGGAAAATATATAGCCGGAGTAGCTCACCGAAGTCGTTGTGTTCATAATAATGTGCAGCCAATGTCCTCTTATATCCGTGAGTGTAGTAAATCCAGGAGAGTAAAATATTTACAAGTACAGTATAGTAAAAAATGCTTTCTGTATGCCGTCAACCACGTGCTATACACATTCATCTTTTTCGGCCAATTGCAGGCTATGTTTTGCCGTTTAAGCCAATTCCAGCCTATAAATGATAAAAAGGATCCGCCTCCTGACCTCCGAATAACTTTAGCCAATAGTGATCGATTCAAATGATGATAGACACATTGGTTAGCCAATGAAACACCGGTAAATAAATCCCAGCATACACCGCGGACTACTTGGCGTTCGGGGGAAAATCGAGTCGGCGGCTGCAAGTTAGTTGGAAGACTTTGCGATTAAATATTGATCCATAAATAAGGCGCACTGTATTATAAGGTGCATGGTCAGCTTTTGAAAAAAATTAAGACTTTTAGGTGCGCCTTATAGTGCTGAAAATACGGTAAGTAGAATTTTGTTTTTCAAATTACGAATTCATTTTCTGCATTCAATTATTGTTGGTAATATACTGATTTAAAGGGATAACTACAAACCTGTCTTTTCTCATTTTCTCCTTTTATACTGCCTTTTTTTCTTAACTTCTTTATACAACATCATCATTCGTAATAGAATGCATCAAAGCAAGTGAGTCGTTGGAGAGCCGGCTCTCTTTAATGAGTTGAGCCGGAAAAGCCGCTTCTCTAAAAAGAGACGGACTTCCTTTCACTACATAACTACCACATGAAACCTGATGTTTTTTAAGACCACATGTATTTCAAATTTACTTAATCAACCCCGCCTGTTGTTTTCAGATCAGAATGACTTCCGGCGTTTTAATTCAGGTTCGGCCATTGCGACTCGATGATTGTATCCAAAGAAAATTCAAAACTATGTTGTAATGTAGGCCTATGCTCTGCTTTCGCTTTGGTCACGTGCGATCGGAATGATGCATGATGGGAAATCCCAAGGCGGTAGACGCGTGCGCACAGTAGCGTCAAACCGCTCGCTTTGTTTGCAACGGGAAAAAAACGATACAGAGATAGAGGCTACCGCGGCAAACTCGTTTGACCCGATTGATTTGCCGTTTGGTGATAGTCGGTGTATACCGGATGGTACCCATCATTGACAAATTTGCGTTTTTCCGTACAGATTTCCTCGTACGTCGTACACGTCTTAAAATGCATAATAAACGTACTTTGTACGGCAAAAACGTACATGTTGACAGGTATGTAAATGAGAATTTGGACAGTTTCACATATCGTGTTCATAATAGTCTTTCTTACCGTAAACAAAGTCGGCATCAAGGTCGATTTCGGCACCTGCGACAGGACATTGAATAAACACCAGTCAGATACATTGTCATGGTCGCCGTGGCGACCGGTCTGCCCCCCCCCCCCTGGGCACCAGCTGAAGCAGATCAGCTAATTGTGTGGCTGCTACTTAAGGTTGGGTTGTGGGTATTGCGGGGGTTGGCTCATTACACCTTTTCCGTTCTGTTATGCCCTGTCCTGTTTAGTTTGAGTCGGAGGAAACCTGTACATGACCATTCTGAGTGTAAGAATGTTTTTGTTCTGTTTTGTCCCGGAGTTTTTGGACGACTTTTATTTTGGTAAATAAAAGTTTTGATCGTCACGCAATTGAGTTCTCCCTTCCTGCCTCCTGCCTCCGTTCTGGTCCGGTCCCACCTCGTGACAGAATGAGCCAACCCCCGCAATACCCACAACCCAACCTTAAGTAGCAGCCACGCAATTAGCTGATCTGCTTCAGCTGGTGCCCAGGGGGCGGGGCAGACCGGTCGCCACGGCGACCATGACATACATGTGTTCATTAAGAGCAAGCTATTTTGTCAGTTGAAGGATAATACAGTAGCATTCATTGAATAACAAACATCCGCTTTAAAAAAAAAGTCATCTTGACACATTGTACACTTTATCTAACGTGTAACAAACACTCGTTTGAGAGTGTCAGCCAATGAAACGTGCGTCATGATATCTTTCGTTTTTGAGTTATCAAGGTTTTTGAGTTTTTCCTTGCCCTCATGTTGGTTCCAGATCAGGGGATGGTGTCATAATACAGTGGAAACTCGGTTTTCGAACGCCTCTCAGTTCGAATAAATCGGAGTTCGAACAAAAATTTCGAGAAATTCTTGCATCGCTGTTCGGTCAAAAATTCGAAGTTCGAACGCCGGTAATGTGTGAGTGTGTACGCTAGAGTGCGATGCTGAGCGGCGTACGGGTGGAGATCGTGTAGATTGTCTCCACCCCTCGTGACCAACTGTTATCACGTGCGCACTTTTTGCTTTCGCTTTTAATATCGGTGAGCGGAGTGTTTTAGCCCCTAACTATGCCCCTGAAGAAGGTCGGTGCAAGCAGGACAGATGAAAAAAGAAAAGTTGTTCGAACAACTATTGCCTTTAAGAAAGACATAATAGCTAAATATGAAGGAGGTGTGCGAGTTTCCAATCTTGCTAGGGAATACAGCATGTCCCTTCTGCTGACCACCACAAAGGTAAGAAATCCTATTCATAATTATTTTCTTTATCTTTTTTTTTTTCACACGTTCGTGTTAGCGTAATCTTTCGTACGGAAGATTACGATAACGCGAACGTACGATTAGCCTGGGTTAGCTTTATGATTCGAGGTAAACATTCAGGGTGTTGGAACTGAGCCCAAAATTCAGGGTGTTGGAACAGAGCCCCCTTTCCAATGAAGCGCTAGCCACTTGTGGTGCTAAATGACTTGTAAAGGACCTGATTTTTTTATTTTTACACGTTCATGTTAGCGCAATCTTTTGTACGGAAGATTGCGCTAACATGAACGCGAACGTACGATTAGCCTGGGTTACATTTATGTTATTTGTGTCTTAAAGGTAAACATTGGTAAACATTCAGGGTGTTGGAACGGATTAAAACGATTTACATTATTTTTAACGGGAAAAATGATTTCGGTGATTGTACAAATCGGTTCTCGAACAGGGTTTTGGAACGGATTATGGTCGAGAACCGAGGTTCCACTGTAGTCTGAAATAATAGTCTGTGCAATAACCTGTGCAGCCCTTTGGACCCTTTGTGATTAAGGGTGTCACAAATAAAAATGACTTGACTTGACTTGTCCAATCGGTCTCCATTGTGCCACCTACCTTTCGGAGGCGGCATTTCCTTTGCGGTCGTACGTGGTAAGTCGTTTGAACTGCACACACAAGCAACGGTGAATTATAGTACGGTAGTCTCCAGGCTCAGTTAATCAGTTAACAGTGGCTCAGGAGGTAGAGCGCTCGTCTTGCGATCAAGAGATCGCAGTTCGAATCCCGGCTCCTCCGTGTTACGTGTCGAAGTGTCCTTGGGTAAGACACTGAACCCCTAATACCCCCAATAAGCAGGTTAGCGCCTTACATGGCTGCACGGCCGCTATTGGGAAATGTGAAGCACACTGTAAAGCGCTTTGGGAAGTCTTGACTTGAAAAGCGCTACAGAAATGCAGATCATTTCATTTTATTACTTTCACGGCAAGGCAAGACCTGTCTGTTATGTGAAATGATAGCCTTATAAATACAAATACTCTGAGGGTTTTTTTGGAGTACAGGCTTGTTTAAAGTTTGGGTTATACTTGAAATCCTTAAATGCTTTCGTGCAGGGTTTCCGCATATCCTTTGAAGGATTTTATACATTTGACTATAAAGGATTTTATACGATAGAATACAAATTACATTAAATGGAAAAGATATTCACTGGCTGGGCTGTGGTGCGATGTCAGGGCACCCTGGTGGAAAACGTTGTTTACAGGAACGGCAGGAACGGGACGTAAGGCTGACAAGATAATAAGCACATCCAGACGCAGAAAGGCCCTGATGACGTAGGAACGCCCGGTGTTGTTTTGAGTATTCCAGACATCGCGACGCTCTTCGACGAGATGGTGAGGCACAGGGGGGGCTTCCTAGGCATGCCCCTGGGAGGAGTCGGCACGCCATTATGCAGGGAGAAGATGGCCAATAGTAGAGAGTTAAAGGACTTGAGAAAAAGGCTTCCCACAGACGCCAACGACACTAATTTGGCCGTTTTTGATGGAGTACACTTCGTTAAATTGTTAATGAAATTAAATCTGCCCCAGTGTGAAAATGTCGGCTTTCTTGTTTACCTTTTCCCTCAAGAAACGAGCGTGCATTAATTGTTGGGTGAATCTAGGTTGTGTTTGGTTAATGGAGTCTGATAACTAATTCGAACAATTTGGTAATTTAATTCCCAACACCTTGAAAAATCTTAGAAGCCATCAAATTCATTAGTCTAACAATAAAGCCTTAAATGGCATTGAAATGTCTCAAATCTCTATTTCGAAAGTCTTAAAAATGGGAACACTTTAACAAGACATATTTGTTTATCGATCGTCTTTTTTAATAATTCACAGATTTACTTTCATGGCAATGTGGCGTGACCTCAATAATGGAACTATCAAAACGGTGATGTGGTTTCAGTCGGGTGTTTCAAGGCAGACACGTGTCTTGGGTTTACCAACAATAATTATATCTAATTAGGACAGGGGCGTTTTACTCCGGACCATGGAACTTTTAAATATGTGTACAGACCCTCCCCTACTTATAAACATTCCAGTTACGAAAAACGGTAGATATGAACATTTTTGTCGAAGAATATCCAAACATTGCTGTAAGTTAGATTTTGTATCGTGTGCACCTTTTTCCGAGTACAGGACAGTAGTGTAGTGCTTCTTTCCGCCACTACCCGCGTGTGGCGCTGTGAGAAGTCACCCAGCATCCACCTCCAAGAAGAAATCCACTTTCCTCTTTTTTTGTTTGTGTGTAAATATTCTATACTGTATCTCCAGCGCGCTAAGAGCTTTGAGCTTCTTCTTTAGTATCCGGTGCATCCATTCTATGTGGTTGGTGTAAAATGTAAGGAAAAAGCCATCCGTTTCTTTTGAAATTAAAGTGGAATGAGAAAGATTAATGCGGTTGAGAGAATGGTTGGATCGCTTTTTTTCGGCCACTCTAACACGAAGGAGGACGTAGCCTAACTCTTGAAGCTCATCTTCCAAAAGTAAGTTAATCTTCGCTTTCTCTTTATAGAGCATATTATTTTGTAAAATGTTTGATTTTTAGTACAAAACGTGTACGAGGGACGATGAAATATTTGTGTTTTTTCTTGTTTGGTTTGTTTTAATTGCATTTTTTGGTCTTAAATTTATAAGGGTATTAAGTCTTCAAAATTCTTGAATTGAACTTGCCTTAAGCCACATGTGTCAAACAGGCGGCGTGCGGGCCATATCAGGCCCGCTAAGGGATTGAATCCGGCCCACGAGACAACACTCAGAGAAGCGCAAGAGAAAAACGAGGTGCAGGTTGAAATATGTCAACTTGATGTTGCCAAAGCCAGGTGCCTCGAACAAAGACACTGTACTTGTATTTATTTCTCTCTCTCTCTCTTTCTTTTCCACCCCTTTCCTCCCACTCTGTCTCTTTCACTCTCTGTGTCTCTCTTTTTTTCTTCCTTTGTTGCTCTTTGTCTCTTTCTCTCTCTGTGTCTTTTAACCTCTTTTGTTTTAACTTCCTTTTTTCCTTTTCTCTCTTTTTTCTTTCTCTCTTCATACCCTTCACGCTTTCTTTTATCTTTTCTCTCCTTCTGTCTTTCTATTCCTCTTTGGATTTCTTTCTTCCTCTCCCTTTCTTTTCCCCCTGTCTCACGACTTTTTGTCTTTTGTTTCTCACGCTCTCTCCCTCTCTCTCTTTTTCTTTCTTTGTCCCGCCCTCTGTCCTTTTCCCACCCTCTTTCTCTTATTTCTTTGTCTCTCTTTTTCTTTCTCTTTAATCGACTAGTCCGGCTCTCGACAGAATGTTTGTTCTATCATGTGGCCCCCGAGTTCAAATGAGTTTGACACCCCTGCCTTAAGCTGTTGGAACCCTGGAATGTTATTGTGGTGATTCCAAGATTGAGTGAAGTACTTGTAAATGCTTGAAATTGTTGCCATGTTTCTCGGGCAATCTGAGTCGATAGACAACATATTAAATGAAGAAATCTGCTTAAAAAGGACGCCCACGTGCCTCAGTTCACACAAAAGTTCAACTTTAGAAGAATTCACTTTCGTTTCCCGACAGTTTGTTGTCATTGAGTAGTGGCAGTAAGAAAAAGAATAAGAAAATGGGATTCTGCAAAAACCCAACAGAGACGGTAGCAAAGACTAATAAAATGGGTCACAAAAACACAGTTTCATTTGTGTCCCCTGCCCACTCCCCGAAGATAGCTGGGATGGGCTCCAGCACCCCCGCGACCCTACTGTGGATAAGCGCTGCAGATAATGGATGGTTGGATGGATAGTTTCATCAAATTTGTTCGCCATTGAAGCGAAATAAAACAAGAGGATTCGATCCTATGACCTTAGAACTGTGCCGCGAACGCGCTAACCACTCAACCGCCATACTGCTGCACGCGTATTGTTAAGATAAATATGTTCTCGATTAACTCAAGAACTCAGAATCATACAGTATGTCTTGATAATTTCCCACGCAAGATAAAAAAATCAAATATGAAAATCGCAGATATATTTGTAGCTCTGCTAATACTTCTATTCATACCGGATTTGATTCTTTTAATGGTACTGGAGAAAATGGGAAATTGGCCTTGAAAGTGTTGGAAACCTTGCCTTTCAAGATTGCGTCAATCTGTTTTTCGCCACTTTCGCCCTAAGCTTTCTCCTCAAGGGCATTCAAGATAGTTATTCATTAATAAACAGTTTCCGCAACACTTATCAACCTTGAACCTTGCACAATAGGACGGCCAAGGAATTGAGCTGGGTGGTGGGGGGGATGGGTGATTATTGCTTTTTAGAAGAAAGGGTAAAGCAAGAAATGGTGTTGGCAGATGACCTAGAGTCCACATTATGAACACACAGAAATAGAAGGTTTTCATTATTGCCTGATTTTTTCTTTGCAATGGCATGCCTGCAGAAGAGTGTAGCAGAATGGGACAATAGCATTAGGAATTACCTGGTCCCAAGTCAAAATTGATCACAATTTATGTATTATACACATTTTTCTAAAGTGTCTCCAAAAGTGAACATTTGGAGACAACCAGTTTACAGCTCAAAAACCTTTGCAATGGTGCAATTTACTTTGCCCAATTTTTTTAGACGTTGTGAAAGAGTTGTAAATGTTTGACTTGTCTTTCCAGATTTCAATCTCTGCGCACACTTGCAGGTGATAGTCCAGTGAAACAATGGCTTTCGAGTTGCATAATGCTCGTTTATTTTCTGCTGTGATTTAAATACACATTGTAAAAATGCATATGTTGAGAATTTCATTCGCTAATCAATGTGTCAATCATCTTTTGAATCAGTCACTACTGACTGATGATAATTAGAGGCAAAGTTATTAGTGTCAGGTTTTTTTATTTATGTATTTATTTATTTGTTTGTTTTCAATACAGGCGCTTATAGGCTATGGCAGGTCAAGGACCGTGAAAAAAACTTGCAATTGGTCGATAGTGGTGTCAGTTAAAAGGTCAGAGGCTAACGGCCATATTGGAAATCATCTTACAGTCTGTTTACTTTTAAAAGGGAATAATGGGGCGGAACGAACAGTTTACTACAATGATTGTCAAATTATCCAGGAATGCTTTTAGGCGGATTTTTTTTTTCTGTTTTTTTTTTTTATTATTGTGTGTTTCAGAATAAATATTTTACACCGTTGGGTTCACTGGACCGTTGCGAATATAACGAGATTGTGTTTGTTGAGAATTGTTTCATTAGTGTATTACTATGGCAGTTTTTGGCGAGCTATACCGGCTTTATCATTTTCGGGTACCTTCGTGATGTATCTGTGATAAGTATATTTTGAAATGACATTATAATATCTTGGATCCGAAGATTTGAAGCTTCCCAAGGCTTTGTGGCGTGACTTATTTCAGCAACTGGTGACTTTGTTTATCAACAGTCCGGCGGTCTGTTAAGGGGTTACAATTAAATATGACCAATTACAGTCGAAAAACAAATCTAAGTAGCCATTGTTTCCTTTTATTTTTTCATACTAGGTTAAAAGAAAGTGGAGACATCTGACCTAAAGCATTGCCCAGGCAAATGGGAAGAGGATGGGAGCTCCCTAGACTGTGTTTCCGGATTTCTGTCCCCCAATCAAAGAAAAGTTAGGGTTAGGCTGGTTAGGGTTAGGCTGGTTAGAGTTAGGAATAGACTGGTTATGTTTAGGCTGGTTAGGGTTAGGCTGGTTAAGGTTAGGCCGGTTAAGGTTAGGGTTAGACTGGTTAAGGTTAGACTGGATAGGGTTAGGCTGGTTAAGGTTAGGGCTCGGCTGGTTATGGTTTGGCTGGTTAGAGATAGGAATAGGCTGTTTATGTTTAGGCTGGTTAGGGTTAGGCCGGTTAAGGTAAGGCCGGTTAAAGTTAGGGTTAGACTGGTTAGGGTTATGCTGGTTAAGGTTAGACTAGTTAGGGTTAGGCTGGTTAGGGTTAGGTTGGTTAGGGTTAGGCTGGTTAGGGTTAGGCTGGTTAAGGTTAGGGTGGTTAGGGTTAGGCTGGTTAGGGTTAGGCTGGTTAGGGCTAGGGTTAGGCTGGTTAGGGTTAGGATACTGCTGGAAGTGTGAATTTCCCTACAGGGATGAATAAAGTATCTATCTATGCATCTAAGTAAAATGTGCACTGATTGAAATTTAATAGCGAATATATCACCCATATTCACATACTTAATATGCATATTAGAGTTAGAATTGCCTTTTTTGCCATTGATATCAAACGTTGTATGCAATAAGATCAGACATGGCACTCCGGGGTAAAACATAATATAGAGACTTTGAAGAGAAAAGGAATAAAGACCATCCAGGATGAAAAAGCCCAACAGAATAATTACAACAAAGTGCTTAGAAAAAATTGGCCCAAGTTCTAATAATAATAATCATCATAATAATAATGCAATGAAGATTAGTGAATTGGAAATAAGTGTGACAGATAACATTAAACAGCAGCAATTTAAATATATATATATATATATATATATATATATATATATATATATATATATATATAATTCATAGTTTTGTTCATTAGTATATATATTTTTTCACAGTTTTACTTGGCAATGCCCAAATCATTGCGAAATTCAAAGATTAAATCCAAAATCAATGAGGTTTTGTTGGCCCCATTTCTTCCGAAATTCCGGGGGGAAAAACTTAAATACGTAAATAATTTCTCACCTGATCTGTAGGCCTCCTCTGCTCAGGTGTTTGTAGGTCTTTGAGTGTCTTTGAGGTCGGAGCAGCTCCACCCCTTGAGGAGCACGCCTACAACGGCTCTAGTTATGCATTTTCTAGGGTCATAAAGTTTGAACTCTGAAGCCAATTGAAAAAAAGCTTAACCGATGTCACTTTCAGGATTTCGGTGCCTAGATACAAGGTTGTGCTTGGAAATGCGAGGTTTGAAAATTGTTTGAATTTTAGATGAAGTGCTTGTCAATGCTTGAAATTGTTGCCACATTTTTTAGGTTAAGTGTTCAAATCAAGGTATTTAACTTTTTGATTGTTCCCAAAAAGGATTTGGGCTAGACTTAGAAACTAAGGTTTAGGCTCCTGAATAGGGGATTAAACTGGATTTAGGGGCTGAATTAGCGAGAGTTTAGGATTTAGGGCAGGGGTGTCAAACGGGCGGCCCGCGGGCCAAATTAGGCCCGCTAAGGGATTTAATCCGGCCCGCGAGGGAAGCACAAGAGAAAAACGAGGTGCAGGTTAAAATATGTCCACTTGATCTTGCCTCTCACAAATGCTGGATTTCTCTCTCTCACTCTCACTCTCACTCTCCATCTTTCACTCTTTCTGTCTCTTTGTCTCTTTATTTGTTTCTCTGTCTCTTTGTCTGTCTTTTTACCTTCTTTTGCTGTCTCTTCCTGTTTTCATCTTCTTCCTCTTTTATCTCTTGCTCTCCCCTTCTCTTTTTCTTGCCCCTCTCTCACTATTTCTCTTTTTATCTGATTTGTTTCTCACTCTCTCTCTTTCTTTCTCTCTTACTTTTCCACCCTCTCTCTTTGTCTGTCTTTTTACCTTCTTTTTCTGTCTCTTCCCTTTTTCATCTTCTTCCTCTTTTCTCTCTTGCTCTCCCCTTCTCTCTCACTATTTCTCTTTTTATCTGATTTGTTTCTCACTCTCTTTCTCTTTATTTCTTTCTCTCTAATCTACTAGTCTGGCCCCCGATAGAATGTTTGTTTTATCATGTGGCCCCTAGTTAAAATGAGTTTGACACCCCTGGTTTAGGGTTAGAAATTAGGGTTTGCGCTCCATGTTAGGGTCCTAAACTGAATGCAGGGTTCCAAAATAGGTTTAGAGCTAGGGTTACAGTTTGAAACAGGGTTAGGGCTAGGGTTACAGCTAGGATAGGGCTTGGGGTGGGATCTAGAGTTTGGGTTGTTGGGTAGGGTTTTAAACCAATTTTAGGATTTCGAAAAACAGTTGGAGGTAGCGTTAGGGTTTGAAAGTAAGGTTCTGTTTTTTTGAACGGCGCTGGAGTTCTTTTATTTATTTATTTTTTTTACTTCTATCTGGCTATTTACTTTCAGTCATTTACATCAATTTTAGTTCTTTACCTATTTACCTTTAGCTGCTTACCATCAAGCTACCTTTGTAGCTATTTAGCAAGCTATCTAACAAGCTTTTTAAGATTTTTACATCTATATCTAGTGAACAATTACCTTTTTGCTAGTTTTCAAGCTAAATTTTGGCCTTCTTTCTTGCTAGCTATCTAGCTTTTTTTAAACTTTCTCTGTTGCTATTTAGTTGACTTTTAACTTTTTTAGCTAGTCATCGATCCTCGTTTTAGTTTTTACCTGTTTAACTTTATAGTTAAATATCAAGCTACCTTTTAGGTGTTTAGTAAGCTATCTAGCTAGGTTTTTACACTTTTTTTCATGCTATCTAGCTAACATTTTACATTTCTTTGCTAGTTTGGCCCTTCTTTTTAGCTAGCTATCTAGCTTTTTTTTCATTTCTCTTTGACTTTATACCCTCAGCTAGTCAGCTATCTCCATTTTATTTTTTTACCTGTTTATCTTTATAGTTTACCATCAAGCTACCTTTTTAGCTATTTAGCAAGCTATCTAACTAGCTTTTTAAGATTTTTACGTGTTAAATAGTGAACAATTACCTTTTTGCTAGTTATCAAGCTAAATTTTGGCCTTTTCTTGCTAGCTATCTATCCTTTTTTTAACTTTCTATGTAGCTATTCATTTGACATTTAACTCTTTTAGCTAGTCATCTATCCTCATTTTAGTTATTACTTGTTTAACTTTTTAGAGAAATGTCAAGCAACCATTTTAGCTATTTAGAAAGCTATCTAACTAGGTTTTTACACTTTTTTCATGCTATCTCGCTAACATTTTACCTATCTTTGCTAGTTTGGCCTTCTTTTTAGCTAGCTATCTAGCTTTTTTTTCATTTCTCCTTAAACTTTTACTCTTTTAGCAAGTTAGATATCTCCATTTTAGTTTTACCTGTTTAACTTTCTAGTTAAATATCAAGCTACCTTTTAGCTGTTTGGCAAGCTATCTAACTAGCTTTTTACATTTTTTTTCATGCTATCTAGCTAACCTTTTACCATTCTTTGCTGGTTTGGCCTTCTTTTTAGCTAGCTATCAAGCTTTTTTTTCATTTCTCTTTGGCTTTTTGTTCTTTTACCTAGTCAGCTATCTCCATTTTAGATTTTTACCTCTTGTTAATTATCAAGCTACCCTTTCAGCTGTTAAGCAAGCTATCTAACTAGCTTTTTACATTTTGTTTCACGCTATCTAGCTAACATTTTACCTTTCTTTGCTAGTTTGGACTTCTTTTTAGCTAGCTATCCAGCTTTTTTTCATTTCTCTCTGTATTTTTACATTGTGGCCTCTTTTCTTGCTCGCTATCTAGCTTTTTTTTTAACTTTCTCTGTAGCTATTTAGTTGGCCTTTTACTCTTTTAGCTAGTCAGCTATCTCCATTTTAGTTTTTTACCTGTTTAACTTTCTAGTTAAATATCAAGCTACCTTTTAGCTGTTTAGCAAGCTATCTAACTAGCTTTTTGCATTTTTTTTCATGCTATCTAGGTAACATTTTACCTTTCTTTGCTAGTTTGGCCTTTTTTTAGCTAGCTATCTAGCTTTTTTTCATTTCTCTTTGGCTTTTTACTCATTTTAGGTTTTTTACATGTTTATCAAGCTGCCATTAAACTTGCTTTTTACATTTTTTTATGATATCTAGCTAACATTTTACCTGTTTTTGCTATTTATGAAGTTACATTGCGGCCTCCTTTCTTGCTAGCTATCCAGTTTTTTTTAACTTTCGATCCGGCTGTTTACTTTTATCTAGCAACCAAGCTCACTTTTAGTTCTTTGGTTGTTTACTTTTCTAGCTAACGATGAAGCTACCTGTTTGACCATTTAGCATGCCATCTCGCTAAGGTTGTGTTTTAGAAATTCATATCGAACTGTGTGCCCTTTATGCTAATTATTGACAAAAAGTAGCTTGACGCTTGAAAAAGTTTGGAGACCACTGAATAAGGTTTGGTTCTTAAATTCCATTAGACATTTTTGAATGTGTCTTAAGCCACGATTTTCGTTTGAAATAAGGCCCATTTGGCGGGCAATTCTTGGCAATAAGCTATATAATAGTCAAAATGAAAATGTCAAAATTAGCACAAGGGATTACAACGAGTCTTCTGACAGATTTATTCATGTATGCCAAAAAGCAAGACACGTTGCGATACAACGAGGCCTCATTTGGATTTACAAACCAAAGCTGTTGTGAATGTCTACAGGTGGGCCACAAGGTGGAGCCGGAGTTGAGGGGACGGCAGTGAGGCAGCTGTTGCAGTAACTCTCATAAAATGGACGAATTACTGTTGATGTAAGCAGGTCCGATTGTCTCGTACATCACACCGATACATATATAAAGAAAGACGGACGCCTCCATACATACAAACTCTATATACTCGTCTGTAAGCTATCTGTACGTACCGTGAAACACTCGATATATTGTACAACAAACATTTTATGAACAACTGACAACATGAAAAGACATAGCAAAAACCAGTAACACACTACACTTAGAAAGAGTTTACAAATGCTTATAAAGAGGTCATTGTTATAAAGCCTTAAAGTGGAAGTCAGCCCAAAGGATTTCCGAAAAACAGATGATGGGGGTGGACCCAAATGCGGAGGAGCCAAGGGGAGATGGTCATTAACAAAAAACAGGAATAAGAAACAAAAACAAACCAGGAATTAAAACTAGAAAAGTGTCCAAACCATAATGGACAAACAATCCTGACATGGTAACGGCATATAGGACAAAAGTGGTGTGGAATTGCAAAGCCCAGACCATTTAAGGACCCAGGGGGAGGCTTCCCTGTCCCGGCCGTGGCTTTTGGATCCTGTCCTGGAGAAATCCCTACGGTCGCGCCTTGTTTCCTCTATCCGACCTTTGAGGGGGAGGTTAACTTAGGGTCTGGGTACCTCTCACCACCAAAGGACGCCAACTGGGTTTTGAACTGGGCTTTCAATGATCACACACCTTTGCCCATGTATCCTGAACCCTTTAAAAGGACCATTTTCTTCAGAAAACTTGGTCGGATCATTTTGAGTCCTCCTGTCATCCTCCTTATTCCAAAACAATTCCAGGTTTGTATGTTTCTTTGTTAGAATAGAATAGAATAGAATATACCTTTATTGTCATTGTTACAACATGGGTTGAACATATTGTGGCAACGAAATTGGACGTGGCACTCCAGTTTCACATTTTACAGTGTGTATAAAAGAAAACAAAGAAGATAAAGCAACAAAGAAGATGTTTGTATTTTCCTTGTTGCAGGCTTTGTTTTCCTCCGGAGGGGGGTGAGGGACAGAGATGGCCGGATCCAACTAGGTGGGGGGAGGGGGGAGGAGCTTTGTTACGTTGCTCATTGCAGTTTTCCAGTTTTAGTCGTCGTTTCTAGTTTGAACTTTGTCAAGTTTCGTTTTTGTTTCTGATTTCTTGTTTGGATATTTGAGTTGCTTTGTGCCTAGTTCTTTGTTGCCACTTTGATCCTTGGATTTGTTAGTAAATACTGTCCTTGTTTTTGAGCACCTCTGCCTCCCCCACATGGGTCCATCATCCACAATCAAACAGTTTTATGGCGCCAGCAACACTGATTTGTTGTGTAGGCCTCTAGTCGTTCAAAATCAGTATTTGTTGTCTGTGGAATATGAGTGAAGACGAAATATCCACCGTTTCTCATCCATCGCCCATTTTGATAATGACCAATCATGGCTCTGCTTCAGAAAGCAGGTGAACGTTGATTGGTCAAAAGCATTCTCAAAATGGCTGCCCCAGGGGCAGGTTTTGATATTCAAATCAAATTCTTCTAATATATTATTCTAAATGCCGAGCTTTGACTTCATTTTGTAGAAAATCATTCGGGTCGACTTCCGCTCAACTGTTTGACAATTTTTCAGACCGATACCAAATCTTAAGCAGTTATCAGTACCGATACCACATACTGAAATGCTTGATACATACAATTCCATTCCCTCTGCAAAAAATATTTTTAAAAACTTTAACCCCTACATAATACTTTCCTTTAATATTGTGTTTTTCTAATGGCATCTTGAACTTCAGGTTCCTGATAAGTGGGCCACTAGCGGCACCACAAGTACTGATAACTTAAAAAAATCATATGATCAGCACTAATACTGACGCCTGGTATCAGTACTTGCATATACATACTTGGATTGGGGTAAACCAATAGGGTGGAGCTCCGACAATATTTTCTGGTAGACTTTATTAATATCACAGTCTACAAGCATTAGCCCATTTAGTATCTTTCTCCTTTTTATCACACCGACAAGGCGAAGCAGTAGGATGGTTGTACGGACTGATTACGGGAAAAAAAAGTATTTTATTTAGGCTTAGTAACAACCAATTTATAAACCATTCATTTGTCGTTTTGCAGTTTTTAAAGTGCTAGCTAAAAGGCTAAACCCTAATCCACAGGTGTCAAACAGGCGGCCCGCGGGCCAGATCAGGCCTGCTAAGGGATTGAATCCGGCCCGCGAGACAACACTCAGAGAAGCGCAAGAGAAAAACGAACTGCAGGTTGAAATATGTCAACTTAATGTTGCCAAAGCCAGTTGCCTCGAACAAGGACACTGTACTGTACTTGTATTTATTTATTTCTCTCTCTCTCTCTCTCTCCCTCTCTCTCTCTCTCTCTCTCTCTCTTTTCCATCCCTTTTCTCCCACTCTCTGTCTCTGTCTCTTTCACTCTCTGTGTCTCTCTTTTTCTCTTTCTTTGTTGCTCTTTGTCTCTTTTTCTCTCTGTGTCTTTTTAACTTCTTTTGCTCTCACTTCCTTTTTTCCTTTTCTCTCTTTTCTCTTACTCTCTTCCTACCCTTCGCGCTTTCTTTTCTCTTTTCTCTCCTTCCGTCTTTCTATTTCTTTTTGGATTTCTTTCTTCCTCTCCCTATCTTTTCCCCCTCTCTCACGACTTCTCTTTTTATCTCTTTTGTTTCTCACGCTCTCTCCTCCCTCCCTCTTTCTCTTATTTCTTTATCTCTTTTTCTTTCCCTTGAATCTACTAGTCCGGCCCCTGACAGAATGTTTGTTCTATTGTGTGGCCCCCGAGTTAAAATGAGTTTGACACCCCTGCCCTAATCGGTAGTAGCTGGGGGTACAAAACAGGAACACACCACACAGACACCGGTTTTAGGTCAGGAGACCATTTTGTGTCAAACGTGCTATTAGCTGAGACGGTATCAACAATGTTACAGGATCATCAAAGTGAGAGACGGCGACATGAAGGCACAAGAAGATCACTGAGGACTGCTACGATCACGAAGAAGCACGACGGGCTAAAGGTTGGTTTTCACGATTTATGTACAGGAATTATTACCGTATTTCACGAACATAGGGCGCACCTTGTTAAAAGGCGGAGTCTCCAGTGCTGGTTCTATTTTTTCAACACATACATAGGGCGCAAATTGTTATCGGGTGTGGGCGCCCTCTGCTGGGGCCGCTTCACAACACAGACAAGCTTCCATCAATCCATCCGTTATCTGCACCGCTTATCCACAGTAGGGTCGCAGGGGTGCTGGAGCCCATCCCAGCCAGCCTCGGGCAGTGTGCAGGGGACACCCTGAACTGTTTGCCAGCCAGTCGCAGGGCACACAGGGACAGACAACTCACTCGCTCATTCATACCTAGGGACAATTAGGTTAGGCCAATCAACCTGACATGCATGATTTTGGAATTTAGGAGGAAACCAGAGTGCCTGGAGGAAACCCACAGGGAAAACATGCAAACCCCGCACAGGAGGTTTGATCTCATGACTTCAGAACTGGGCCGCCGTGCTGCCCAACCATCGACTCATTCCTCTTCAATTCTCTCGCAACTGCTCGGTTTCCATGTCATGCCGCATAGCGTATAAGTCAACAAACCATGGCGGATGAAAACATGGAAAGCATTTGATGGAAGGCAAGATAGGTTTCGGCTAGAATTAACCAGTGACTCACACTTCACCCTTTAGCAGCCTCAGGGTGTCCCCAGCTCAGTCCACCGCTTGATACCACACACAGGGCGCACTGCACTATAGGGCATGGCACAATTTGAAGGAAATCGGAGACTTTTATGTGCGCCTCATGGTCGTGAAATTACGGTATATACCCTCACCTTGTTGTGTCACACATATTAAGAGGGTATGATGTCGTGGAATCATGTCAAATAAAACAAGAAGGCAGTGTGAGCTGAGAGCAGAGGCACAGCCTCAGTTTTCCGCCGGTGTTTCTTTGGCGGCTGCTGCGGCTAAGGAAAAAAAAAAGAGCCGTGTATACCGAATTTCTGTACTATTAGGTACACCGGATTATAAGGTGCACCTCTTTAGTGTTTTATTTTATTTTCTTTCATAGTTTATTCGAATGATTTTTAACCACTAGAAGTCTCAAAGGGATATACAGACTATTATGACACCAATCCAAGGCAATGTCTTGATAAAATAATGTTCTCACCCTATGTAATTATGTTGATTTGGAGAGACATTCTCAAGTACAGAACATTACGCAAATTCTCACTTCTTTGGCTTTCTAACAAGTCTAGCCATTTCAAACACCGTCACCCGATCCTGGTGGCATCAGTTATCTGAGACCACGCCCAAGGAGGCATGATCTGGTCAAGCGTCCCTGGTCCATATAAAAAGAGTAGTTGATTGATAGCTCGCTTTTTTTTCTCCTGCCTGGCCAGCAGCCCTGAGTTCAGCACGTGGGCCATACATTGCGACCATTCGGAGCATGAGACCAAATCTCTCCACAACGACAAGTACTCCATGTTTGCTTGTTCTTAGGAATGAGCGTTTTTTTTTTTTTATTTTCCGTACAAGGGAATCCCCCCAAATCGACAAGCATTATAGCGGGAAACTTTCTTTTTGTGCGAGTAACTTTCAGCAGTCTATCTCTCATAATCTCCAGTGCTCATAATTTTGTGACTAATTTCTTGGGATTAGAAATTCATATCAGAACTCAAAGTAATGACGTAATGTATTTTTTTTGTTTCAGTGCAGTAAATTCTATCATCCTTCAGAGAAAAAATAGTTTTATGGTGGAGCACAAGCAACGCCTGGAGGCAAATTTGTTTATGGATTGCAATCCTAACAATTTTCTAAATTAAAGTTAGAAATATCCCCACAATGAGGACAAACGCAAATGAAGAAACCTTGAGAACACATAAGGCGCACTGGATTGTAAAGTGCATGAAATTGAGACTTCATTAGGAGCTACTGTATTTGTGTAAAACCCGAAGAGAGAATCTCTGGCTATGGGGTGGGTAGCATGAGGGAGTAGGAGCAAGAGAGCCTCTCGGCTGCATGAGACTTAATCATCGACTTATCAAATGAAAAAAATGCAGATACCGATATCCGTCAAATTCCCAAATATCGGCCCGCCCGATAATCGATCAACCTCTCGTTTTTGGGTGTGCCTTATAATCCGGAAAATACAGTAATATAACTTCTAAGTGATTTTGAATATTTGGAGGGCCGTCTCACCCTTTGAGACGATGAGGTTTTCCTCTTGCGCCTCCTCGTCTCCGGGGGCCCTGCGAGGGAGAGGAGAGAGGTGGCCACCGGTCGCCACGGTAACCACACGTATCAAACGGTGCAGCAAAAGCGTTTCTTTCCTTTTTTTTTTTTTTTTTTTTTGTCTTTTAGAAGGGGGGGGCTTACCTGGGTTTTTGGTTGATACTGCAGCGGCACCTTCGACCTTGAAAAGGCAAGCGTGTTTGTTAATGACCTCAAATGATTGTCAAGGTCATTTTATCATAACAGTCCACTGTGTAACCACTAGACCAGGGGTGTCAAACATGGTAGAGAAAAAAAACTCACAGGGACTGGACTAGTATGTTAAAGGGGGAGAGAAAGAGAGAGAAAGGATTGGGGAGAAAGACGGTAGAGGAAGGAGAGTCAGAAAGAAAGGAAGAAATACAAGAGACCAAAAATAAAGAGAAAGAGCGAGAAGAGAGTAACAAAGAGAGAGAGGGTTGGGGAGAAAGACAGGAAGAAAGACAAGAGACAAAAAAATAAAGAGAGAGTGAGAAGAGAGAAACAAAGAGAGAGAGGGTTGGGGAGAAAGACAGTGATAGAGGAAAGAGAGTAAGAAAGAAAGAAGAAGAAGGACAAGAGACAAAAAAAATAAAGAGAAAGAGCGAGAAGAGAGACAAAGAGAGAGAGGGTTGGGAAGAAAGACAGTGATAGTGGAAGGAGGGAGAAAGAAAGAGGAAGAAAGACAAGAAACAAAAAAAGAGAGCGAGAAGAGAGACAAAGAGAGGGGGTGTGAAAGAGAGACAGCAATATAGAGGAATAAAGAGAGAGGAAGAAAGACAAGAGACAAAAAAATAAAGAGAAAGAGCAAGAAGAGAGAGACAAAGAGAGAGGGGGGAGAAAGAGAGACAGTGATATCGAGAAATAAAGAGAGAGAGAGGTAAAGAACAGGAAAGAAAGAGGAAGAAAGAGAAATGGTGGAAAAAATAAAGAGCGAGAAGAGAGAGACAAAGAAAGAGAAAGAGGGACAGTAATACATAGAGAGAAAGAGAAAAGGGAGGGAGAAAGAGAGAACAAAGAATGAAATAAAAAATGAAATGAGAGAGAAAAAAAAGTTGAAAAACAATAAAGCAATAAAAAATAACTATCATTTATAAAAAAGAAAGAAAAAGCAGTAGTAAGAAGTAAAAAGCTACGAAAATAAACACGAAGAAAAACTTAAACAAAAAAGTAAAATGGGAAACGAAAAAAATAAGTAAAACGCTAGGACAACAAATGAAAAAGGAGGGAAAAAATATATACTGTAAAAATAAGAAGGGGAAAATGGAAAAACTATTCTGTGCTGAGCCTAGCACTGACCATAGACAACTGATACGCAAGGATTGATAGCGTAACCCAAAAATGTACCCAAGTAAAAGTACAGTTACTTCAGAATAATATGACTCAAGTAGGAGTAAAAAGGAGTCATCTAAATAAATACTTCACTAAAAGTACTTAGTAAAAATAGTATTCAAGTACTGAGTATCTATACGTCTGTCTGTATTTGTCGCTGACAAAATAACAGACAGACGTGTACTTACATGGAGCAGATTTAGGTAACGGGTTCAATGTAGCGGAGTAAAAGTACAGTTTCCTCTTCACAAATCTACTCAAGTAAAAAATATAATGTTTTAAAAATACTTCTAGAAGTAGAACATGTCCCAAAACTTACTCAAGGACATGTAACAGAGTAAATGTAACTTCTTATTAAGTTCAAGACAGTTATTGCTTGTTTTAACACAAAATCCAGTAATATGCAAAAAAAAATAATAATAATGATAAAATACTGGCCCTCGTGAAATCCATTAGCCAAACAGGAATTACTTCGACAGTCATACACAAGTTTTCACCCCAAAATCACAAGTTTGTTGACTTACTGAGAATTAAGAGAATTCCAAGCGTGAAGAGCACCACAGCTAAAGCCAGGCCACAAATCCTCAGGCTCTCGTAGTCTACACAGAAGGATAGTGAGTAAATAGGAACAGAGGAAAAAAATGCTTCATTTTAGGATGAGGCAGGCAGAAAAACGTTAATAATTGTAATGAGGGACACTCTTAAACCCTTAACAGTCGACCCGTTTTTGATCCTGACCACGTCTACTCTCCCGTCCCGGCTTTTGACCTCTTTTGTCCCCGACCACGTCTACTCTCGTTTCCTGGCTTACGTCTCGCTTCCGAAATTGCTTTTGTGATTTTGTAGAAGACGTCGTTTGGGCGTCGCCCCAAAACATACGCAGAGACGAGATATGGCAGAGAGGGAACGCCCTTTATTACATTCGTTCAGCAATATTCATCCAAGCCATGTTCAAATTCGTCCGGGAGACGCTGGGCTTTTTATACTGCGTTCTCGTGATCACGTGATGTCCTGACCCGTTTTTCCGTTCCCGACACCGCCATCGCTCGCCACGGAAGATCCACTTCCTCGTTCAGAGCGACTTGCTTCCCGCGCCTAGCGAAAACTGGATCGTGGGCGCACCCCTTCCTCTTTCCCTTAATAAAATTGTGAGAAACGTAACGCAAGTGGGTCCTGTTTCCGTTCTGGTCCTGACATAATCACTGGAAGTGCTACTAACATTGAGTAATCTTAGCTGGAAAACAACTGGGACAATATCATAAGGCGTAAACTGGTCCCCTGTCAAATCAGATCTCAATGTGAAAAACTAAACTCTGGATTTTAAACGTTTTTCTAAGGGTAGGTCTAGACGTTTCCAATAGTTGCCATTTAAAGAAAACTTGTTTACGGCTTTAAAACCCTTGCAACAGTGGATTTTATTTTGCCCAATTTTAGATAGTGTGAAAGAATTGTAAATGTTTGACTTCTCTATCTAGAAGTCAATCAATGATTGTGCACACTCACAGGTTATAATCGCGCTTCAAAATGGATCCCGATTTGCATCACTTACGTTTATTTCCAGCTCTGATCTGAATTCACTTTTTTTAAACATGCATATATTTATGTTGGTATTCATGACCTAACCAATGTGTAAAACATCATTATGATCGGTCACTATTGGCTAAAAAATTTTGAAGCTCGACCTAAGTCATGTTTGTTTTCTCAATCCAGGCAATCATAGGCTATGGCAGGCTAAGGATTGTAAATAAAGCTTGCAATTGGTCGAGAGTGGTGTCAATCAAAAAGTCAGAGGCAAATGGACATATTGGAAATCATTTTACGGCTTTGTTTACTTTTAAAAGGGATTAACGGGGCAAAACGAATGGAATACAACACGGATTGTCTAACAGTGTAGAATGCTTTTAGGCGAACTTTTTTTTTTTTTTTACTCTGTCGGAATTATTTTTTTGAGTAAACATTTGACCCAGTTGGATACACTGGACAGTCGTGGGTTTAATGAAACCACATTTGGAAAGAATCATTTCATGAGTGGAATACTACTTACGAACAAATTCAATTACGAACAATCATCCAGAATCTCGTTCCTATGTAGGGCAGCCTGTGTTCATATTTGCAATGTGTATTCAAATCAGAGGTGAAAATAAACGTCTGTAATAGAACTCGGGATCCATTTTTACTTCTGAAAAGAGAAGTCAACCATTTACAACTCTTTCACAATGTCTAAAAATTGGTTAAAGTAAAATACACAGTTGAAAAAGTTTTAGAGGTTTCCAACTTAGAATAGTCATATTTAGTAGCACTTACAGTGATTATTTCAGTTTGGGACAAATGAGACTAAAAGCGTCCATATTACACACACAGTTTAAAAACAGCCTTCAATTTACTTTGGCTATGCCTTGGATTATGATTTTACAGAACTCCTAACTGCCCCAAAAAATTAATTAATTGTCAAATTATATTGGGATTTTTTGACAACACTCTCCATCTTTAGCTATTTAGCCTGCCCCAAACTAATCTTCAACCCTGTTATGTCAAAAGTAATCATAATTATAACAATAATAAAAGAAACCCAATATGCTCAAGCCCAGGTGGTTGGTTTGAACATGCATGAAATAAAAATATACTGACCATAGACAAAAGGGTTTTCCTCCTTCTCTGGTTCATCTGTAAAGCGACAAAGACACATTTTTACAGTCACACTTTCTTTTTCCCGGCTTGAAAATATAAATTAAAGCAGGGGTTGGGAACCTATTTAATCCAAATAGTCATATAAGCAGACAGAAGCTAATTCTTCACCGCATTTAATTTCACTGTGTGATGTTAAATGGTGTGATAAAATCTATAAAATAAGAATAATCCCAGATTCTGTGTCCCATATCAATATATAAATATATATATAAGGTAAAATGTGTTTAGGCTCATTTTTGTCATAAATAATGGTTTCAAAACAAGGTGCGAGCAAAGTTCTTTTGTAAAAATGTCACAAAACACTGCAAACAAAAAGGATACCAATATATTTAGTGAAGTGAGTGGATTGCGCTATGTGTGTGCATAGTTCCGCCCATCTCTACCTCTCACCCAATCAATCTACTTCTCGTCCTGTACACAACATCTGCCACTTAAGCATTTCACACAGCCTGGCCTAACCTTTTATTGTACATTGAATTAAAGCACAGTCAGAAAATATCTTTATTCCATTAAACTCTATAAATGTAACTTGTAGTCAATCGTATAAGATCCTTTATAGTCAAATGTATAAAATCCTTTACCAGCCCAAAACAGGGTATTTTGGTGTGACACCGTGATTGTAAACTGTAGTTGAGAATGTGCCCTAAATATACTGGATTGAACCCTTTTCAAATCAGTGTTGCTTTCGGCTTGCCATGGTTAACCGCCTCAGTGACTCAGTTCAGATTCTGAATGATTCAAGACGATAGCAATGGCCTCATTTTAGGTTCCCGACCACTGAGTTGAAGTGAAATTGGACACACTCACCTTGAACATCGACGTCTGCTACGGCTGGCGATAATCGGCACGGGTTCCAGACATAACAGTGGGGAAAAGAGAGTTAGCGTGTTGCTTCGGAAAATTCACCAGATAGCATCAGACATCAAGCACGTGACACAGTTTTGCAATCGGCCGTTTTGGTGTGAACGTCGCACCGAAAGGCCCTCAAGGAGGAGCTGATGCATGCTTTTATAACTTCTCCTTTAGATTATTGAAATGCCCTGCTCTCCGGTCTTCCCAAAAATAACATTTCCAGCAGTCCATTGGCTCCCTGGGCGTTTCAGGATGATTTTATGGTGTTTTAACTAGTTTTTTAAATGTCTTGGGCCATCCCACATGTTTGTTTTTCTTGCATTATATCGGCCCCCGTGGCCCCTGAGGTCTTGCGGTTTGTTGACTGGTTCTAGGATGAAAACTTGCAGCTATGGGGAAGCAGCATTCAGCCACCTCAGAACGGTCTGAGGACTTCAGGGACCCTAGATATTTTTTAAAGGAGGCTAAATAGCCACTTATTTAATAGAGCTTTTAATGGATCTTTTTTTTTTTTAGTTTTGATTTGTTTAACTTCTGATCTATTACTGTATCATATTTTACTCCAGATTTTGGGGTTTTATTTTGCAATTTTTATATTTATATTTCAGTGGTAGATCATTTTGCTCACTTCAACTATTGTTTTTCTGATCTTTTTTTTAATGTAACGGAAATGAGTATATTGGGTAATTTTACCCATTTGATCAATTTTGTCATATGACTAAAGAAAAACGTGAAAATATTGTCCAAAAAAATAATAGTATTGTAAATTCATATACATGAGTCAGTATGTTAAACACGTGTTGTTAGTATCATGACCGATTTTTAAATATGACTTTTGAGATATGTTTAACTTATATTTTTCGACTGTAGCACATTTAAGGTTTTAATTCACATTTTAATATTTTGTTGTGCAGTTGTTTTCCTTTTATATTTTTATTTTTCAATGTTTCCTCATTGGGGAGAACACCGGTATGGTGTGGTTCAAAAGCTGAAAATCCTAAGGGTATCTGCTGCCATCGGGTTCCTTTCCTCACTGGTCAGTCTGTGCCTTATCACTATCGTACATCTTTCCTATTATAATTATTTTTGTTTGTGTGTGTCTGTGTATTCTGTGTTTTGGGTTAGGGGATTTTATTGTCTTATCGTACGCTGAATGACTTTATACAGCACTTTGAGTGATAATATATAGTCTAAAAGTGCTTTAAATATCAATTTGATTTGAATTGTATACTTTATATAGATCATCAGTGAGCATTATTTCTCAGAGAAATGTTTTAAAATGCATACGTGGATTTATTAAAATGTGTGATTTTGGAGAGGACGCCATTGGGCGTAGCCCCAAAACATAGGCAGAGACGAGATATGGCATAGAGGGAACGCCCCTTATTGCATTTGTTCAGCGACATTCATCCAAGCCACTTTCATATTCGTCCCGGAGACGCCGGGCTTTTAATCCACAACAGTGACGCACTAAAAGAACATATGGATTACATTTAAAAGGGGTAATAAAGTAATAATGTTTAAGTAAAGTACATAAGTGAGATTCTTGTAAAAACAATTATGCTTATTTTTGTATTGAATTAATTTTATGTATTTTATAGTAGACAACTTCAGCAAGCCATTATTTAAATAGTTTTTGACAAACACTTTGTTGAATTAAAAATAGACCTATATTCATGACTTAAAACCCATTTGTTACGATTGCCATGGCGCCCAATTGGCCCCGCCTGTGTGGCGCCAGCTGCAGCTCATTAACAGATTGGCTTTCTGTCTACTTAAGCTCAGTGCTCTTACTCACCCTTTGTCAGTACGTCCACAAACCTCTGCCCCGCAAGACGTGGTTTCTGACTCGATCCCGTTTTCCTGTTGGTATTTCCAGTCCGATATTGTTCCCGTTTATTGTTGTCCTGTTTAATATCGGTTTCCAGTTTTGTTTCTGTCTATTTTTGTCCTGTTTATTATTCTCTCCTGCTTTCGTTCCTGTCTAGTTTGTCTTGTTTATTTTTCTATATCCCGTTTCTTTATCTATCGTGTCCGTCCTGTCCAGTCCGGTATCGACCCCATCTGCCCGATATCTACTTGGGCAGTTGGTATCGATCTCGTCGGCCTCTGGCTTCCTGTCTTTCCATGCCAGACCGCTGTCTAACGTGAATGACTCCCCATTTCCCGTAAAATAAGAGGCTTGTGTGAGAACGTCATGCGTTTGGGTCCTGATCCTGACACCGTTGTTTTTTGGCCAACTCTAATCATTTGAAAATATATTAATCACACATGGAAAATCCATTTGTTTCATTGTATTAGAAATGCTGCTTTTTGACAAAAATGCTTCCAAATGTTTAGAATCCAACCATTTGATTCAAAAATCTTACAGGACGCTGTGCATATACCTACCAGCCACACACACCAGGAGTGAAGAGAAGAAGAGAGAGGCAGTTTCCATGGCAACTGTTGATGAAAACCAATATTAAGAGGTGGGTGAGGGGAGCAGAAAATGAACCTAAAAGACATAAAAAACGGGAATGTCTGTGCTGCATTCGGTGAAGCGAATCCCCTGATGCATTCAACACAGTCTACAAATTCCCGCGCGGGACAAGGCCGTCGAACGCACCGGCGATCTTATATGGGAAAAGGGGGCGGAGTTATCTGAGCTTCATTCAATTACAAAAACGAGAAAGTGCACTTTCACCCAAAAATTAGCATCCGCCATGACATCACCGAGCTAAAGCGAAGTCTCCCTTATCGATTAGCTTGTAATGTAATCGCAGGAAGGAAATTCCACTAATGGTTCATTACAGTCCAAGTTGATACGGTTGAGATCCAGAGACACTGGAGCACTTGGCGGACGTGACCTCCGCCAAGGAAAGGAGCAAATGAGATGCGTCCAAAGATAAAATAGCTATTACCTGGATATCACTGGATAGATGTTTGAATGTCAGCGTATACCCCAACATACCGTATAGACTAAAAAACGTTATTGGCTAAGAATAACGCAATCGAATAATCAATATAATATGTGAATTTCCCTACGGGGATGAATAAAGTATTTATCTATCTAGGCATCTATGCATCTATCTAGACATCTAGGCATATATCTAGACTTCTGAACATCTATCTATCTAGACATCTATCTATCTCTACATATATATCTATTTCTCTATCCTTATATATCTAGACATCTATCTATCTAGACATCTATCTTTCTAGACATCTACCTAGACATCTATCGAACTATACATCTATCTATACATCTATCTATCTAGACATCTATCTAGACATGTATCTCTCTATCCCTCTATCTAGACATTTAGACATCTATCTAGACATTTATCTATACATCTAGACATCTATCCAGCTTTCTAGACATCTATCTATCTCTCTATCCCTCTATCTAGACATCTATCAATCTAGAATTTCAGCCATCTATCTATCTAGACATCTACCTAGACAGCTATCTAGACGTCTATCTATCTATGCATCTATCTATCTATCTATCTATCTATCTAGACACCTATCTTTGGCTATATAGATATCTAGACATCTATCTCTCTATCCCTCTATCTAGACATCTATTTATCTAGACATTGATCTAGATGTCTATCTAGACATCTATCTAGACATCCATCTAGGCATCTATCTAGACATCTATCTAGTTATTCACATTTTCAATTTTAGCTCAAAACATTCAAGCGCACTTTGAAACAAAATAGAAATGTAAATTCTTAATCTCTTGAAGAGTTATTTTCTTTTCAATATTGTTTAGCATTTTCAGTGATGTATGTCGTTTTCCAACTTTAAAACTGTTCAGTGTGTAAAAAGTTGAAATTGTTCTGTATTTTACAATATTTTTGTGGGTCCCCTGCAAAACATGAAATAACTCAATAATTTGGTGAATGTTTTATTAATATTATCGATGATATATCACCCCAAAATTTCAGGAGCTGCTTGGGAGCCAGTTCTTCTCGGTGAGCTGAGCCAAAAGAGCCGAAATTCCCATGACTATTCTGATAAACCTGTCCTCTTGGATGTGACGGTAGGGGGCAGTAACCCTTCACATGACAACTAGATAATGAAGGCTGGAGCCCCCATCGGCCTCATTTTTACACACTCATCTTCAAGCACAGTCTATCGAGTCAGACTTTCAGGAAACACAGCACTGGAAATAATTTCAAGCATTTTCAAGAATTTATGAGCATTTATACTGCATATGTTTACATTTTTGACTAATGCTATTTGTTAGCTATACTAATCTGCGATTCTGTCACTTGCCTGCTAATTGCCCTCACCTGCGCTCACTCTTTCAGCCTCAGCTACCACTCGTTCCCTAATTATCCCTCTCCCTATTTAAGCACTTCATTCTTTGTCAGTCCGTCAGCGAACCTCAGCGCATGCAAGGCAAGCACTTTTAACTCTGGATCCCATTTTGATCTCGACCTGTTCCTGTATCCTGCCTGATTCCGTCCCGTTTCCTGTATCGATCCCCGACCACGCTTTGTTCTCCTGTCCCGGCTACCCGACTTGTTCCGATCTCTGATCACACTCAGTTCTCCCGTCACGGCTACCAGACTTGTTCCCAATACACGATCATGCTTCGTTCTCCTGTCCCAGCTACCCGACTTTTTCCGATCTCCGACTAGGCTTCGTCCTCCGCTAAAACGCAGGATAAAGATAGTCAGTCTACATGCCCTGTTCCTGTATCCGGCCTGATTCCGTCCACTGTTTCCTGTATCGGTCCCCGACCACGCTTCGTTTTCCTGTCCCTGCTACCCGACTTGTTCCGATCTCCGACCATGTTCCTTTCTCCTGTCCTGGCTACCCGACTTGTTCCGATCTCCGACCATGCTCCTTTCTCTTGTCCCAGCAACCCGACTTGCTTCAATCCACGATCACGCTTCGTTCCCCCGTCCAAGCTACCCGACTTTTTCTGATCTCCGATCACGCTTCGCTCTCCCATCTCGGCTACCTGACTTGTTCTGATCTCCGTCCACGCTCCATTCTTCCGTCCCGGCTACCCGACTTGTTCCTGATACACGATCACGCTTCGTTCTCCCGTCCCAGTAACCCGACTTGTTCCGATCCACGACCACGCTCCGTTATTCGTCCTGTCTACTCGACTTGTTCCAATCCACGAACACGCTCCGTTCTCCTGTCCCGGCTACCTGACTTGTTCCGATCCACGCTCCGTTCTCCTGTCCCAGCTACTTGACTTCCTCTGATCCACGATCATACCTGTCACCGGCCGCGGGGGCTTCCTGTTTCACCTGCCCAGTGAGTACCAGATCGCTGTTTTTTTCCTCTCTCCCCGATCCCTCCCATCCCTTCATAAAGTGTTGTGTGAAACGTTACGCATTTGGGTCCCCTGTTTGTTCCGGTCGTGGCATGGAATCCTCCACCAAAACACAAGATAAAGATCGTCAGTCTACATGCGCTGCTTCACCATTGTTAGTCACCCCTTTTTTGTTCTATTATCTTCGGAATGTTCCCGTTTTTAGTATTTTTAGTATGAAACGAATTTTCGCGGAACCTCCCCAAGGACGCCGCATGACCTTGGCCTAGTTTCATTTACGTCAATCGCATCAATTTCTCATTTTAGCTTATAAAAAGCTGGGATTTTGGGGGTTTCTCCCATATGCCGCTTAGTACATATATTAGTGCAGGGGTCCCCGTCTTAATATCAAAGTTAAAGGGACAGTGTGTGTCTCGCGTAGTGTAGTTCGACCAAAAATGAGTGTTACAAAGCACAAAGGAAAACAAAAACTACAGACTCAAAGGGACCAAAACTAACCTTCATCATTTTGAAAAGAAAAATAAGGAGACAAAAAGACAAATGGAAGAAAATAGAATAAAAGGTATGAAAATAGCAGTTTCTTGTATTTTGGGGAGTAGCAAGATGGCCGACAACAACATCAGCTTACTTCATATGAGCTTCTTATTATACATATTTATAAAATAGTGAATCTATTTTGCTTAAGTTTTTGGACCAATAGGAAGGACCAAATAATACAGTTTATGGAATAATTTATTACCGATTTATTAACATATTTTTCAGTGCCCACCCACAGACACGATCTGCCCACCTAAAGGAACATGGATGTAGTAGTGACGGTAGTCTAGGCAGCGCGTAGAAGGTCCCATTAGGGGTGTTAACATTGGAGGGGGGTAGAGGGTGGACAGTTCCCACCAACAGACAGACTTTGCCCCTAACGAAAAGTGGATGTAGTAATGAGGGCAGTCTGGGAAGCGCATATGCTATCCCATTCATACAATATTGTATATGTCAGCAGACACTAGTGTGGACTCTCCTGCCCCCTACAGCATGGAGTGTGTGCGTCTGTGCTCAGAATATTCCTTTGACGTAGTGATGGGAATTTTAGAGAAGGGACTCTTTCACTTTGGCCACAAAGACTTATTACGATTGTTTTTTATTTCTTTTATCTATATATTACATGAAAAAGGGAAAAAACAGAAAAAAGTAAAAAGCCAATTGGGAAAACAAAACAAAAAGAAAAGCAAAATGGAGAACAAAAGAGGAAAAAGCGAGAAGAAAGAGGTAAAAAGCTAGGGAAAAAATAAAATAAAGGGAAAAAATATTTAAAAAAAGAAGTGAAAAATAAATAAAAATGCAGGAAAACAGAGGTAAGGTCTTTTTGATCTGTTTATTACCAATAATAATGTCATATTATGCAAAAAAACGAAAAAATACATTAAAAGAAAACAATATTCTTGTCACGGTTGCCCAATTGGCCCCGCCCATGTGGCGCCAGCTGCGGCTCATTGACAGATAGGCTTTCTGTCTATTCAAGCTCAGTGCTCTCATTCTTCGGGTGCAATCCGTCAACGAACCTCTGCCCCACAAGACATGGTTTTGACTCGGTCCTGTTTCCTGTTGGTATTCCCTGTCTGGTATCTTTCCCGTCTATTTTCGTCCTGTTTAATATCGGTTCCCAGTTTCGTTCCCGTCTAGTTTTGTCCTGTTTATTATTCTCTCCAGTTTTCGTTCCCGTCTAGTTTGTCCTGTTTTATTTCGATATCAAGTTTTACTATCAGTCCTGTGTGTCCGGTATCGACCCCAGCTGTCCGATATCTGCTCCGGCAATTGGTATCGAACTCGTCGGCCTCTAGTTTCTTATCATTCCACGCCAGACTGCTGCCTAACGTGCATGACTCCCCATTTCCCGTAAAATAAAAGGCTTGTGTGAGAAACGTCACGCATTTGGGTCCGGTTTTTGACAATTCTACTAAATTATAAGAGCATTTATTTTAAATCCTTGAACTCCTTTAAACTTTTCATACTAAGCAACTGGAATCCCTGCACGGGACAACAAAATATCATTAAAAAATATTGAATTTTAAGTGCAAGAACAAATAAAGTACAAAATACAAGAATAAAGAATACATTTTTGAAAGAGTTTATCGTAAAACACTACAAACATACATTACAAAAGGATGCTTTTTGCTCCTTTTCAGTCTCCCTAGTTTGTAGTCTTCCTTGGACTCATTTTTGGTAGCACTACACACCACAGTGACATCTAGTGGAAACATCTAAAACACTGTCCCTTTAAGGGCAGAGGAATGTTTTTTATCAGTGGAAAAGCTCATTCGGCCCAACCCCACCCGGATCTTAGTTTTAGCGGCCCCCGACTTAATTGACTTTGAGACCCAATGAAAAAACCTGCCAGGCTGCACGTGACCCGCGGACCGTAGTTTGCCCACCCTTGCTCTAAATTGTCATTATATTTCAAGTATTTTGGTTTCTCGGACCGGATGAAAAAGCCTGCCGGGCTTCACGTGACCCGCTGACCGTAGTTTGCCCACCTTTGCTCTAAATCACAGGTGTCAAACAGGCGGCCCGCGGGCCAGATCAGGTCCGCTAAGGGATTGAATCCGGCCCGTGAGACAACACTCAGAGAAGCGCAATAGAAAAACAAGCTGCAGGTTGGAATATGTCCACTTGATGTTGCCAAAGAAAGGTGCCTCGAACAAAGACACTGTACTTGTATTTCTCTCTCTCTCTCTCTCTCTCTCTCTCTCTCTCTCTCTCTCTCTCTCTCTCTCTCTCTCTCTCTCTCTCTCTCTCTCCACCCCTTTTCTCCCACTGTCTGTCTTTTTCACTCTCTCTGTCCCTCTTTTTCCTCCTTTTTTTCCTTTTCTCTCTTTTCACTTTCTCTCTTCCTAACCTTGGTGCTTTTTCTCTTTTTTCTCCTTCTGGCTTTCTATTTCTCTTTGGATTTCTTTCTTCCTCTCCCTTTCTTTCCCCCTCTCTCACGACTTCTCTTTTTATCTCTTTTGTTTCTCACGCTCTCTTCCTCTCTCTCTTTCTTTGTCCCGCCCTCTCTCCTTTTCCCTCCCTCTTTCTCTTATTTCTTTATCTCTCTTTTTCTTTAATCTACTAGTCCGGCCCCTGACAGAATGTTTCTTCTATCGTGTGGCCCCCGAGTTCAAATGAGTTTGACACCACTGCTCTAAATTGTCATTATATTTGAGTTGGACCAAATGAAAAAGCCTGCCAGGCTGCTCGTGACCCGCGGGCCGTAGTTTGCCCACCCCTGCTTCGGGAATCACCGAACCTAAAATCGCCCCCTAGCGGCAAACACCCGCACGATGGCGCCCGTCTTCTTTCCCCTCTATCACTATGGCAACAGTGTCCGACTGAAACGCGAAGGGAGTGGCCATCACCCATCGAAGACCATAAACGTCCATTTAATATATCAAAACCAAGGGGCGTCAACCACCAAAGATATGAAAAAATCGTATATTAAAAGACGAGAACCCACTCGTGACCTGTGCGCGCTTTCAACCTGTGGCTCTCCCGATGGCGGCAAGAAGGCGTCCGTGACTGCATCTCATTTCAATATCGTCACGACCGCGTTTACACGCGTGTTTTTATTTCGTCCACGAGCTGCTATTGTTTATTTACCGAACCACGAGACACACCCACGGTGCGCATCTCTCAATTGTTTAATGGGTTTTTTTTTTCGGTCACGCCGGTGGGGAAAATAAACGCACCCGAATCATAATTGACATTGCGGTTACAAATGAATACTTTTCAATATTTTGAGCGACTTACCGTTTAGTTTTTGCAGGAACGAAAAAATGATCCACCCGTCAGGTCTTCTTATCTGTTTATGGAGGGGGCAGGCTAGACCGGAGCAAGAACGAGAACGACGAGGGGGAGGAAGAGGAGGGGGAGGAATGAGAAAGAGGGGATGGACGACAATATCAATCCAGGAGGTTTATAGATTTATATTTTTTTAGTCTCCTTCGCTTTTCGTCTTTATCATAGAGCAAAGACACCCAGGGTCTTGGCACATTTTTTTACTCAAAGAGACTAAATAGTTTTATGTTTGAAGAGCCACACTACTGGAGGATTTTATAATTGGACTATAAAGGATTTTATACAATTGACTACAAATTACATTTAATGCAAAATATATTCACTGATACCAGACTTCCTGTGCGGCGTTTGTATGTTCTCCCCGTGCTTGTGTGGGTTTCCTCCAGGCACTCCGGTTTCTTTCCGCATTCCAAAGACATGCATTTCAGGTGGATTGGCCGGTCCAAATTGTCCCTAGGTGTGAATGAGCGAGCGAGTTGTCTGTTCCTGTGTCCCCTGCCCACTGCCCGAAGATAGCTGTGATGGGCTCCAGCACCCCCGCGACCCTACTGAGGATAAGCGGTGCAGCTAATGAAATGAGATGAGATATTCACTGACCTGGCTGTGGCGCCAGGTCAGGGCACCCTGGTGGAAAATGTTGTTTACAGGAACGGCGGGAACGGGACGTAAGGCTGATAAGATAATCGGCACATCCAGACGCAGAAAGGCCCTGATGACGTAGAAACGCTCGGTGTTGTTTTGAGTATTCCAGACATCGCGACGCACCAGGGGGGGCTTCCTTGGCACGCCCATGGGAGGAGTCAGCACACCATTGTGCGGGGAGAAGATGGTGGATAGGAGAGAGCTAAAAGACTTGATAAAAATGGCTTCCCAGAGACTCCAACGACACTAATTCTGCCGTTTTCGATGGAGTACACTTAGTTAAATTTTTAGGCAAAATAAATCTGTCCCTTTGTGAAAATGTCGGCTTCCCTGATCATCTTTTCCCTCAAGAAACGAGCGCGCATAAATTGTTGGGTGAATGTAGGTTGTATTAAAGTTAATGGAGTCAGATAACTCATTCAAACAATTTGGTAAACGGTACATTTTGAGATTAATTCCCAACAATTCACAGACAAAAATCAACAAACCCGCTCCCCGGACAAAGGCTAATTCTTCAGCATTATTTATCATTTATTTTATAAAACTCAAAACCAAAAACTTGTCACAACCAGAACGGAATTAGGACCCAAATGCATAACGTTAACAACAAGTTTATAGAGATAAAGAGGAAAGGCAGCGCCCACGATCCGGTGCTTGCTGGACGCAGGAAGCAAGCCGCTCACAGAATCGGAAAGTGATCTTCCAGGGCGGGGGATCGTGGTGTCGAGGACGGAAAAAACAGGTCGATAGCTGGGACGGGAGAGTAGAACGTGGTCGGGATCAAAAACAGGTCGTGAGCCGGAACGGAAGAGCAAAACGTGGTCGGGGTGAGAAAACAGGTCGTAGCTGGAGACAAACAGGGAAATCAGGAATGGACGGGTGGAAAACGGGTGAAAAAGCGGGACCGATGGGAGTCAGAGTCAAAATGCTTGCCTTGTAGGAACAGAAGTTTGGTGACGGACTGACAACAGCCGAGTGAAAGGACGCAGCTTAAGTAGGACAGGGAACCAATCAGGAAGCCAGCAGTGGCTGGCGCCAAACGAGCGGGCACAGGTGAAATTATTCAGTCATCATGACACTATTGTGTCTTCTTTTGTTCTTTTCAATTTTTTTATTTGTTGCTTCCTTTTTTTCCTGCTTTTTTCTTTTTCCTCTTTTTTCTTTTCCTTTTGTTTTTTTCGTAGCTTTCTGACATCTTTGTCATTTCAGTATGTTTTTCTTTATTTCTCCTCTTTTTTAAGTCATTTGTGCATAATGTTACATGATCATTGTTACTATATGGATTCAGACAACAGAAACAATCACATTTATCATTTGTAACACTGAAAAGTTCATTTTTTTTATCTTTATTTTATCGTTTCAGTGATTTTGAGTCATTTTTTTACTTTAAATGTGTCCAGAGGGTAAAAACTACAATTGTTTTGTATTTTTTGCAGATCTATGAATATTATAAATAATATTTAATGTGTTTTGCCGGAATCCACTGCAAAACATATGAAATTCTAATTACTAAATAATTCGGTGGGGATTTTTTTATTATTATTATTGAGAAAATATCATTTAAACCAAAAAAAGCAGACGAGCCGTTTGGGAGCCGAAAGACCCGGCTCTTTTTAGTGAGCCGATCCAAAAGAGCCGGTTCTCCAAAAATTTGACGGACTTTACTCAATGTTGTGCAACTTCGACTTGAAAAGTTTATTTCAGACGAGGAACTGTAATAGTCATCCATATCAGTAGGTGGCAGTAGATTTCCATAGACTAGTTATCTGCTCATGAGGTAGCACAGTACATTTAATAACTTATTTCGTTCAACAAAGCACATCATTCTCTTTTATTTTGAAGTATTATTTTCTTCTTTTTATATACTAATGATCTGTGAATGAGGTAGTACAGTGAAATATTTGACATACATGTTTGAAAATGGCCCTGCGATTGGCTGGCAACCAGTTCAGGGTGTCCCCTGCCCACTACCCGATGATTGCTGGGATGGGCTCCAGCACCCCGTGACCCTACTGAGGATAAGTGGTGTAGCTAATGAGATGAGATGTTTGAAAATGAAGTTTCGACGGACAGTGTGCCTCAGAACGTTTTTTTTATAAATAAAATTGTACTTTGGTTCAAAAAGGTTGAAAAACACTAACTTAATGGGCCTGTTACGGCCCGCAGGCCGCCTGTTGGACACCCCAAGGGAAAATTTAAAAAACGGCTCTTCCTGAATCAGCCGAGTAGTCCTGACGTCACAAACCACGTGTTGCAAAGACCGCCGCGTGGTTTGTTTATTCCACACATTTCACCCATGACTAATTTCTAAAAAACTCTCGAGATCCGAATACATGCAATATTCGTATCTTAAAGCGAAATTGCAAACGGAATCTACGCTTGATCGTGTTGTTTTTTTCGCTCTTTGTGTAGAAACTACGCTCGATCGACACGCGAAAACACAAGGTCCAGGGTCACAGGAAACCAGCCCCGGTGGTCCACGAACTGGTCGGACTGGTGCGCGAACTGGCGGACACGCCCTACTCGCATGAAAGAGGGAAAACGAGAGGCGTTCAGGTGAGCTCGGAAAGTTGGATTTTGTCACCTGTGGGTATGAAGAAACTCCACCTATTAGGTGACTTCTCAATCGCGATTACTCATTCCGATGGCAAAGCTCAACCTGGTAGGAACATTTTTAACTTCTTCCTCGATACTTCTATTATATTTTAACTTTTTTTTTGCGGGACTTTCGACTTCTCTCTCTCTTACACCGAAACCTTATTCGCTAAAAACCTTACGTTCCATTTCCTTGATGTGTCTTCGTGTTCTGAGGAAGTTGATGGAATATTTTTACTTAAAACCGGGTGAGAAATACTGATAATGACATATTGAAGAGATTTGGGGGCCCTGAGCACCCAGTGTCTGGTTGGTTAAAGGGACAGTGAGTTATATTTCTTTCCTGGTGTGAAAAAAACATTTATTCAGTAAAAAAATAAATAAAATATTGTTTTGAATACGTGGCAAAATACATGAACTATCATACAAACGTTGATTGTTATTTATTGAAAAAACATAGGTCAAGAAATGTTGTTTGTTTTACATGGGATGACTTCAAGGTTTCTTCGTTTTCCTCATGTTGAGGTTTTGAGTTTTCCCTTGCCCTGATGTTGGTTTTAGATCAGGGGATGGTGTCATGATAGTCTGTGGTCTTTGCAGCCCTTTGAGACTCATTGTGATTAAGGGTGTCATAGATAAACATGACCTGACTTCTCAAGGTTTCTTTATTTTCCTCATGATTTTTGAGTTTTCCCCTTGCCTTCTTGTAGGTCTTAGATCAGGGGATGGTGTCATGATAGTCTGTGGTCTTTACAGCCCTTTGAGACTCCTTGTGATTAAGGGTGTCATAGATAAACATGACCTGACTTCTCAAGGTTTCTTCATTTTCCTCAAGATTTTTGAGTTTTCCCTTGCCTTCTTGTAGGTCTTAGATCAGGGGATGGTGTCATGATAGTCTGTGGTCTGGTGTCATAGATAAACATGACCTGACTTCTCAAGGTTTCTTTATTTTCCTCATGATTTTTGAGTTTTCCCCTTGCCTTCTTGTAGGTCTTAGATCAGGGGATGGTGTCATGATAGTCTGTGGTCTTTACAGCCCTTTGAGACTCCTTGTGATTAAGGGTGTCATAGATAAACATGACCTGACTTCTCAAGGTTTCTTCATTTTCCTCAAGATTTTTGAGTTTTCCCTTGCCTTCTTGTAGGTCTTAGATCAGGGGATGGTGTCATGATAGTCTGTGGTCTTTGCAGCCCTTTGAGACTCCTTGTGATGAAGTGTGTCACAAATAAACAGGACTTGACTCATGGTGGGGTTTTTGAGTTTTCCCTTGCCCTCATGTAGGTTTTAGATCAGGGGATGGCGTCATAATATTCTGTGGTTTGCAATTAACTGTAGTCTATGCAGCCCTTTGAGACTCCTTGTGATGAAGGGTTTCACAAATAAACAGGACTTGACTTCTCAAGGTCTTCATTTTCCTCATATTGAGGTTTTTGAGTTTTCCCTTGCCCTCATATAGGTTTTAGATCAGGGGATGGTTTCATAATAGTCTGTAGTTTGCGATAGTATTTGGTCTGTGCAGCCTTTTGAGGCTGTCCCTTGTCAAGGTTTCTTCATTTTTTTCATGTTGAGGTTTTTGAGTTTTTCCTTGCCGTCATGTAGGTTTTTGATCAGGGGATGGTGTCATAATAGTTTGTGGTCTGTGAAGCCCTTTGAGACTGTCCCATGTCAAGGTTTCTTCATTTTCCTCATGTTGAGGTTTTGAGTTTTCCCTTGCCCTGATGTAGGTTTTGGATCAGGGGATGGTGTCATAATAGTCTGTGGTTTGCAATAGTCTGTGGTCTGTGAAGCCGTTTGAGACTCTTTGTGATGAAGGGCGTCCCAAATAAACAGGACTTGACTTCTCAAGGTTTCTTCATTTTCCTCATGTTGAGGTTTTTGAGTTTTTCCTTGCCCTCATGTAGGTTTTAGATGAGGGGATGGTGTCATACTAGTCTTTAGTTTGCAGTAATCTGTGTTCTGTGCAGCCTTTTGAGACTGTCCCTTGTCAAGGTTTCTTCATTTTCCTCAAGTTGAAGTTTTTGAGTTTCGCCTTGCCGTCATGTAGGTTTTAGATCAGGGGATGGTGTCATAATAGTCTGTGGTCTGTGTGCAGCCCTTTGAGACTCCTTGTGATGAAGGGCGTCACAAATAAACAGCACTTGACTTGACTTCTCAAGGTTTCTTAACTGACCTCATGTTGAGTTTTTCCTTGCCCTCATGTCGGTTATAGATCAGGGGATGCTGTCATAATAGTCTGTAGTTTTAAATAATCTATGATCTCTGCAGCCTTTTGAGGCTGTCCCTTGTCAAGGTTTCTTCATTTTCCTCGTGTTGAGGTTTTTGAGTTTTTCCTTGCCCTCATGTAGGTATTAGATCAGGGGATGGTGTCAAAATAGTCTGTGTGCATCCCTTTGAGACTCACAAATAAACATGCCTTGAAGAGTAATCCCTACTTAAGTCGCCGCCATGTTTGTTTGCTGTGTCGCTGGTTTTTCATTTCACTTAAAGTGATATAACATGTAAAATTCAATAAGGGTGACGTTTTTATTTTGAAACGACGATTTTATCAATTTTATGTTCATTTTAAGGCTGTTTTTGGAAATGAAATGTTTCTTTTGAGGCCATTTCTATGAATTAAATGTTATTTTTTAAAAAGAATTATGCCATTTTATGGCTTCTATAATAACAAACTCTTATCGTATTACAATTTCTGTTTTACTTTTCAAAAAAAAATATCTAGCCTTGTACATGATACTTCTTATTATATTAATTTCGGAGCCTCCACAGACTCCGCCGCAATGTTGCAAGTGACACAAGGAGAGCGGGGTGAGATCAGAGCTAGGAATCAAATGGACTGAACCATTTAAAGGAAGTGGAGTCTTTCCAACTCTGTAGTGTTAACATTTTTGTTTTGTACACTGGAGCCTCCACAGACTCTGCCGCAAGTGACACAAGGAGAGCAGGGTGAGGGCAGTGTTAGGAATCAAATGGACTGAACCATTTCAAGGTGGTGGAGTCTCCAACACTGCATTCTTAACATTTTTGTTTTATTTTACTTTAAAAAATATATATTTAGCCTTTTTCATGATACTTCTTATCATATTACACCGAAGCTTCCACAGACTGCTGCAATGCTGCAAGTGACACAAGGAGAGCAGGGTGAGAGCAGTGGTAGGAATCAAATGGACTGAACCATTTCAAGGCAGGGGAGTCTTTCCAACGCTGTATTGTTCACATTTTTGTTTTTTTACTTCTTAAAAAATAATACCTAGTGGTTTTCATGATACTTCTTATAATACACTGGAGCATCCACAGAGTGCTAGGAATCAAATGGACTGAACCATTTCAAGGCAGGGGAGTCTCCAACATTGCACTGTTAACATTTTTTGTTTTGTTATACTTTTTTTTTTAATATTTAGCGTTGTCCTTGATACTTTATATAATACACCGAAGCCTCCACAGACTCAATCCCGCAAGTGACACAAGGGGAGTGGGGTAAAAGCAGTGCTAGAAATCAAATGGACTGAACCATTTCAAGGCAGTGGAGTCTTTCCAACATTGCATTGTGAACATTTTTGTTTTGTTTTACTTTAAAAAAAAAAATCTAGGGTTGTCCATGACACTTCTTATTACATGTCTTCAGAGCCTCCACAGGCTCTGCCGCAAGTCACACAGGGAGAGTGGGGTAAAAGCAGTGCTAGAAATCAAATGGACTGAACCATTTCAAGGGAGTGGAGTCTTTCCAACACTGCACTGTTAACATTTTTGTTTTTTACTTAAAAAAAAAAGAAATATATAGCGTTGTTCATGATATTTATCATAATACACCGGAGCCTCCACAGGCTATGCCGCAAGATACACAAGGAGAGCAGGGTGAGAGCAGTGCTAGGAATCAAATGGACTGAATCATTTCAAGGCAGTGGAGTCTTTCCAGCGCTGCATTGTTAAAATTTTTGTTTTGACTTTTTTTAAAACTATCTAGCGTTGTCCATGATACTTCCTATTATAGTACTTCAGAGGCTCCACAGACTCTGCCGCAATGCCACAAGTGACACAGGGAGAGTGGGGTGAGAGCAGTGGTAGGAATCAAGTGGACTGAACCATTTCAAGGCAGGGGAGTCTTTCCAACGCTGCATTGTTAACATTTTTGTTTTGTTTTACTTTTTAAAAATATCTAGCGTTCATGATATTTATCATAATACAATGCCGCAAGTAACAGAAGTGAGAGGAGTGCTAGGAATCAAATTGACTGAACCATTTCAAGGCAAAAGAAAAACATCTATATGATACTTTGGCTTATTCTGTCCTTAAGGAAAATAGAGTTTTAAAATTGCCATACATTTGAAGGGTGCTCGGGTTCAGCACCCCCTTAAAACGGGCTGGTTACGCCCATGGTTTCAACATGACAAGCTTGTCCCATTTCCCAACGTTTGTATTCAACTTAACTAAGTCAGAGTAAATAGTTAAGAATGTCATTTAGAGAGCCGAAACTGTAACCATCCAGGTGTGGTGTAAACCTGTAAAAGTGACATTTAACTGTCATTTTCCGGAACAATGGCGGAGGAACAAAACAATCCGGGTACGCTAAAAATGAGAGAAACCCGCCCCCTCTCCTGCTTTGTGGTCTCGGCACCTCCGATTGGCCCTCGGGGCTCTCACGGAAACGGGACCGTTGAGGAAATGTCAGCAAAGTGTTTTCATTGAAAAGACGACTTGAAATGTGAGCATATTTTCAAGTCCTGAGTTGCGTTGTCATACCTGTCAAGCTGTACGTTTTTGCCGTACAAAGTACATTTATTATGCATTTTAAGACATGTACGACGAAAATCTGTACAGAAAAACACAAATTTGTCAACGATGGGTACCATCCGGTATACACCGACTATCACCAAACGGCAAATCAATCAAGTCAAACAACTTCGAGTTGTGTGGTGAAAGGAAGTCCGTCTCTTTTCAGAGAACCGGCTTTTTCGGCTCAACTCATTCAAGAGAGCCGGCTCTCAAACGGTTCACTTGCTTTGATGCATTATATTTCGAATGATGATGTTGTATAAAGAAATTAAGAAAAAAAGGAAGTATAAAAGGATCAAATGAAAAAAGACAGGTTTGTGGTTATCCCTTTAATCAGTATATTATCAACAATAATTGAATGCAGAAAATGAATTAATACAGGGGTGTCAAACTCAATTATGCAGAGGGCCAGAACTCAAACCACACCTTTGGTCGCGGGCCGAAGAGGATAAATATTTATTGAATACACTAAAACTTAAAAAAATATGAATTTAAAAAAGTCAGGAATATTATTCCAGAATAAACAAATTTAAAAAAATAAATGAATTAAAAATGGTTGCTCTCCTGTCCTGAAAAACAGAAATATAAATACAATTTGTGCTTTTCACTTTGGGAATTTGCTTTGGTGAAAACCATCTTCATATTCTTCTTTAACTTTCTGTATCTTTTCTCTGGATTCAAGTTTTCCAGCTTACTCTGAAGTTTTGTCTTGTAGTGGCGTTTTACATCAAATTCCTTAATTAGGGCCACAAAATCTCCATAAATAAGACACACGGGTTTACCGGCAATGTCACTTAACATCATTTTCTCGGCCATTGTGCTTTTTAGCATGCGAGTATAGTTTGGAAGTTATCAGCGTTTCATAGACACGAGCCATTATAGTAGATGGATATAAAATGATTTCACGGGCCGGATATCATTGTACGCTGGGTCGGAGGTGGCCTGCGAGCCGTGAGTTTGACACCTGTGAATTCATAATTTGAATAAGAAAATGTATTATTCGACTTAATTATATTTGCAGTGCGCCTTATATATGGATGAATATTAAGTCGCAAAGTCTTGCAACCAAAGCAAGCAGCCGCTGACTAGATTTTCCCCCTAAGGCGAAGTCATCCGCGTTGTATGCTGGGATTTATAAACCGCCGTTTCATTTCCTAACCAATGTGTCAATCATCATTTGAATCAGTCACTATTGGCTAAAGTTATTCGGAGGTAAAGGGGGCGGATCCTTTTGATCATTTACAGGCTCGCATAGGCTAAAGGGGCGAAATGAAGCCTGCGATTGGCCGAAAAAGATGAATGCGAATCACACGTTGGGTTGCGCTACGGCATAGAGAAAACATTTTTTTGTTACTATTCCGTTTTTGTAAATATTTGACTCTCCTGGATTTACTTCACTCACGGTTGTAAGAAGACCATGGTTACGTATCATTATTGAACGTGATGGCTGCAAGAGAACTTAGGTGAGCTTTATATTTTCCCGGTATCTTGTTTTAGAACGATAATGATGTTTCTTTGATGAGTCTATTTTTAAACTCAATTCAATTCAAAGTGTTTCTTGTCATATGCACAGTAAAGAACCCCGTTTCCCTGCCAAATAAAATTCTGACTTTGCTGTCCACACAGTTGCCAGCAAAAAATAAAATGGAAACTAAGAAATGTTTGTTTGGTGACATGGTACGGACACCGCATCCGCATGTGTCTACGACACGTATTTGCTTCTTTGCAAGTTTTGGGAATGTTAAGGGGGTAAGAAGTTGGACTGTACTATTTGACTGTTTTGTCCACGTTCCCATTGTCGCGCCTTATCATCCGGTGCGCCTTATGTATGGAAAATATAGGACCAAAAACTATTTTTTCGGGGTGCGCCCTATAACCCGGTGCGCCTTATAGTGCTGAAAATACGGTAACAATATATATGATATCACGAAAGACATGTACAATATAACATGTGAAACTACATAAATAATAAAAAATACGGTGTAAGATTATTTTGTATTTTGTCAGGGAAAATCAGACATTTTGCAAGGGCCTGGAGCGCGACAGGTATGCATTGCTCATCGCAAACACGTCGAGCGACATTTCGTCCTTTTCGACGTTCCGTCCCCGACACCGTTTTGAGTAATATCCCGTTTGTTTGTTCCGATATGTGGAAACTTTAAAGCGGTTAAACGAGTTCTTTCGATTGTTTTTTGTTTTGTTGCAATCGTTGTCCTTAAAATAAACCTTGAAATATTCCAATCTATATTTACCTGCAGAGGATAGTCCGATTTTGAGCAATCCGATGAATCGTTGACATTCCTAAAGACAAACCGGTCTCGTGGCGTTTGCAAGTATTTCGATTACGAGGGTGTAAGAAATACTCATTTTTTTGTACAACAGAATGCTTGAATAGAGATAGTTTATATCGAATTTTTTAGCACTTTACGTTTTTTTCAAAATAGTCTTGACCAGGGGGTGTCAAGCTCACAGGATAGAACAAACATTGTCTTGGGGGCCGGACTAGTAGATTAGAGAGAGAAAGAAATAAGAGAAAAAGCGGGAGAGAAAAACAGAGACAGTAAGACAAAGAAAAGGAGAGAGAGAGATAGAAAAGAGAGAGAGAAAGAAAGAAATAGAAAGGGAGAAGTGGAGAAAGAGGGGAGGGGAAAGCAAAAAGAAATAAAAGAGAGAGGAAAGGGAAAAAAGGAAGAGAGAGCAAAATAAAGTAAAAGCACACAGAAAAAGGGACCAAGAGAAACATTGAAAGAGAAAAAGAGGGACGGTCCCTCCTCAAGGTTTCTTCATTTTCCTCGTGCTGAGGTTTTTGCGTTTTTCCTTGCCCTCGTGTTGGTTTTAGATCAGGGAATGGTGTCATAATAGTCTGTAGTTTGCAATGGTATGTGGTCCGTGCAGGTCTTTGAGACTCTTTGTGATTAAGGGCCAAACAAATAAACATGACTTGACTTGACAGAGAGTGAAAGAGAGAGAGTAAGAAAAAGGAGAAAGGGAGAGAGAGAGAAACAAGTACAGCGTCTTTGTTCGAGGCACCTGACTTTGGCAAAATCAAGTGGATATATTTCAACCTGCACCTCTTTTTTCTCTTGCGCTTCTCTCAGCGTTGTCCCGCCGGCCGGATTCAATCCCTTAGCGCGCCTGATCCGGCCCACGGGCCGCCTCTTTGACACCGCTGTTCTAGAGCACAGGTGCCAAACAGGCGGCCCGCGGGCCACATCAGGCCCGCTAAGGGATTGAATCCGGCCCGCGAGACAACACCCAGAGAAGCGCAAGAGAAAAACAAGCTGCAGGATGAACTATGTCAACTTGATGTGGCCAAAGCCAGGTGCCTCGAACAAAGACACTGTACTTGTATTTCTTTCTCTCTCTCTCTTTCTTTTCCACCCCTTTTCTCCCACTCTCTGTCTCTTTCACTCTCTCTGTCTCTCTTTTTCTCTTCCTTTGTTGCTCTCTGTGTGTTTTTAACTTCTTTTGCTCTAACTTCCTTTTTGCCTTTTCCTTCCTTTCTCTTTCTCTCCTCCCACCCTTTGCGCTTTCTTCTCTCTCCTTCTATCTTTCTATTTCTCTTTGGATTTCTTTCTTCCTCTCCCTTTCTTTTCCCCCCTCTCTCACGACTTTTTATCTCTTTTGTTTCTCACGCTCTCTCCCTCTCTCTCTTTTTCTTTCTTTTTCCCGCCGTCTCTCCTTTTCCCTCCCTCTTTCTCTTATTTCTTTATCTCTCTTTTTCTTTCTCTTTAATCTACTAGTCCTGCCCCTGACAGAATATTTGTTCTATCGTGTGAGTTTGACACCCTTAGAATCTAGAGTAACCATATAATTTTCCATATACCGTATTTTCCGCACTATAAGGCGCACCTAAAAGCCTTTATTATTTTCAAAAGCTGACCATGCTCCTTATAATACAGTGCGCCTTATTTATGGATCAATATTAAGTCGCAAAGTCTTGCAACTAATGCAGCAACCGCCGACTAGATTTTCCCCCGAACGCCAAGTAGTGCGCGGTGTATGCTGGGATTTATTTGCCGGCGTTTCATTGGCTAACCAATGTGTCAATCATCATTTGAATCGATCACTATTGGCTAAAGTTATTCGGAGGTCAAGGGGGCGGATCCTTTTTATCATTTACAGGCTGGCATTGGCTTAAACAGCAAAACAAAGCCTACAATTGGCCGAAAAAGATGAATGCGTATAGCACGTGGCTGACGGCATACAGAAAGCATTTTTTTTACTATTTTGTATTTGTAAATATTTTATTCTCCTGGATTTACTAAACTCACGGATATAAGAGGACCACGGCTGCACATTTTTATGAACACAACGACTTTGGTGAGCTACTCCGGCTATATATCTTGTTTCAGACTGAACTCGATGTTTCTGTGATGAGCGGTGCAGATAATGGATGAAATGGAGGGTCTATTTTTAAATTAAACTCAATTCCAAGTGTTTATTGTCATATATACAGTAAAGTTGCGAGCGAAAAAGAAAATAGAAACTAAGGAATGGTTGGCATTTCTTGAATGCCAAGACTTTAACCTTCCGAATGATATTTGAAACGATGCATTTGAGTGACATCATACGGACACCGCATCCGCACGTGTTCTCGACACGTATTTGCTTCTTTGCAAGCTTTGGGAATGTTAAGGGGGTAATCAGTTGGACTGAACCATCTGACTGTTTTGTCCACGTTCCCATTGTAGCGCCTTATAATCCGTTGCGTCTTATGTATGCCAAATATAGGACCAAAAACTATTTTTTCGGGGTGCGCCCTATAACCCGGTGCGCCTTATAGTGCGGAAAATACGGTAATTTTCCATCATCAAACATTTTTGAAGAAGCGCCAGAGAGCCACTAGGAGGCGCCAAAAGAGCCACATTTTTCTTACACGGCTCTTTGTGTAAAAAGGTTTTCAACCCTAACATTGCCTTCTTAATACTTTCAGTCGGACTAAGACCTTAATCCGACTTCTGTGCGTGTTTACATCACTGGAATCCTAATTTCACAAGAGTTTGCAATCGGATTAAAGGTAATCCATAACAATCCTCTCCTGTTCCCACAGGACGATGTTCCTCCTCCTTACTACTCTGTTGCAATGCACACCCAGCCTCCCCTCAAGTCCTACGAGGAGGTAGTCTACGGTCTAGCCCCGGGCCACCGTCCCGCTAACCAGCCCTATTACATCCCTCAGTATGGACCGCCTGTGGACCCTCCCCCAGTGACACAGTCAAGCCTACGTGAGTAGAATAGAATAGAATATATCTTTATTGTCATTGTGACAAAATGGGTTGAACATATTGTGACAGCGAAATTGGACGTGGCACTCCAGTTTCACATTTGACAGTGAGGATAAAAGAAAACAAAGAAGATAAAGGAGCAATCGGGGTTGGGTAGGGTTACTTTAACTGGATTACTTTCAATTCCTTTTGGATTACTCCAATACCAAATATGCTAATAAAAGACAAAAGAAACTACCGTAAATTCCGGACTATAAGCCGCTACTTTTTCCCCTAACTTTCAACCCTGCGGCTTATACAGTGATGCGGCCAATTTATGTCATTTTTCTAACGGCCGCTAGCGGCGCTCGAGTGTTGCTACCATTAACTGCCCTGTCAAAGCTATATTATTATTATTATTAAAGCTTTGAAAACTCTCTCGGTGTACCGTCTTTCTCGTAAATATGTGTAACCCATGTATAATATGTACTATATATTTTTGTAATGTATTTATTTGTATTTATTATAGACACTTATTCTGATATGTTTTGCACGGATGAACGAAAAATGAGGGGCGGAACAAACGCGGGGTGCCGAGTTTAAGTGGGGACCGCTAAAGGTGAGGGACAGACAAGGAAAGAAGAGGGGGTAAAAAGTTGGTTCAAGAAAAAGGAGTTGCGTGAGTAAATGTGTTCCTCTGATATATTTTTCCCACCCTTACCTTTGGAAATATACACTTTTTTCCTTGGATTACTTTCAACGGGACCCGGACTCTGCAGGTCTGCATCAAATCTTAAGTACCGGTATCATTTTCCGTTCATTTTGCCAGCTGTGCTTTTTGGACTGTGGACTTTGATGAAGGACATTAAGTTTCAATAGCCGGACTTGAAGTCGGGTTTGGGTTAATTTCGTGTTTGTGTTACATGTGGGCGCATGCGGCTTATATACAGGTGCGGCTTGTGTATGTACAAAATCGGTTTTTCTCTCAAAATGTGGTGGGTGTGGCTTATAATCAGGTGCACTCTATAGTCCGGAATTTACGGTAAATATGAATAAAATGATGACTCACAACACGTGGTAAGCTTTCTCTCCTGGCTTTGATCTCTTTGATCTCCGGCAAAACGAACATCAAATGCGACAGAAACAAAATGAAAATCAATCCAAACAGCTTGCCGACATCATTTTTGCTGTTCCATGTAATCCGTTACTCCCCAAGCCTGCACAAAATGTAGTCATTTTATTCATATTTAGTTTATTTTGTCCTTTATTAGCATATTTGGTATTGGAGTAATCCAAAAGTCATTGAAAGTAATCCAGTTAAAGTAACCCTACCCAACCCTGGAAACAAAGTAGTGCATACCTCTGCGAATTTCTAGAAAGATTTTACTGCTATTTCCTCGAGTGTTTAAGCAACAAAGTTAGTAACTAGTAACTAGTTACCAGGAAAAGTAATTATTTCTTTTACTTAAAAAATAAGTTGTATGTTAAAGAATTTAAATGCAGTATTGGAGTCAGTTCAATAGCAAAGAACAGACCGATAGTTCTGTTATAGGACGTTGTAATATTTATTTGTACCTCACTAGCAACAGATTTATCCTACACTTGAAGTACAACAAAAAATAAATGAAATAAAGTTTAATCAATTAAATCTCTCACAACCTGAGACAACTGGTCAAGTAGACACGTGCGACTGTACTCTAAGTATTTGGTTCACAACAAAAGTCAACTGTAATAGTATAAAGTGAGTTTCACTCTATATCTGAATCTGAATCTGAATCTATATAATGAATCACATTCTCTAGTTCAGGGCGGCAGTAGCTCAGGAGGTAGTAGCGCTCGTCTTGGGATCAAGAGGTCGCAGGTTCGATTCCCAGCTCCTCCGTGTTATATGTTGAAGTCTCCTTGGGCAAGACACTGAATCCTTAATGCCCCTGATGAGCAGTTAGTTAGCGTGTAAAAGCCAACAGTTCCCGAACGTACCAATTCACCATGTACCATAATGAAATCTGATAACACGAAGTTTTGAATATAATCAAAACATCCTACGTATTGATATTGTTCTCACCGTACCGCTATGTAATGATAAAATAATGTTCTCACTGTACTTTTTTTAGTCGATTGGAGGGAAATTCTCAAGTACAGAACACTATGCAAATTTTCCACTTCTTTGGCTGACAAGTTTAGCAATTTCAAACACCGTCATCCAATACTGGTAGTATTAGATATCTCACACTTCTTTATCATTGATTCTCTGTGTTAATAAACCGTGTGTTCCCTTTCAATCGGCCTGGTCCATTGAATCCATTCCCTTGGGATTAGCAATTCATATCAGAACTCAAAGAACTCAAAGTAATCAGTATAGGAATTTCTAGCATCCTTCAGAGAAAAAAAAGATTTATGAACACCTAGAGGCAAATTTTTTAACTGATTGCAGTAAAGAATAATTTGTTTCAATCCTAAAGATTTTCAAAATTAAAGCTAGAAAACTTCCTAAACAAGCTCCTGTATAATAATAATTGTATCCATCCCTGAGCTTGACCATTATGTATTTCTTAATAGTAAACATATTAATGTTGTAATTGAAAATTTAACAAGGTGAAACATCCAACTCCAGCTTTTTTATAGATCTGTTTACACGAGGGCTCTGTTGTTGTGCTTTTGTTCAGCCCCCAAGAGCAAGAAGAGAAGATGCTGTCAAAAAAATGGCCACTTGTACGGCAGCATATTTGCTGCCATCATCCTTGCTGCCCTGCTGGCGGTCGCCATATGGCTGGGAGGTGAGACTTTGTATGATTTTACAACCGTTCGTACGGGTGCTTGAAATCCTCGAAGATGCTTGAATTTTTAGTTGTGTTTTCTAGGTCTGGAAAATGCTATAATTTTGTTTGAAGTCCTCAAATGCTTGAATACTTGACATTGCTGCGTCTGACATTAGAGATCACACTATAAATCAGGGGTTTCAAACTCATTTTAACTCGGGGGCCACACGGAAGAACAAACATTCTCTCGGGGGCCGGACTTGTAGGTGAGAGAGAGAGAGAATGTGAGAAACAAAAGAGAGAGAGAGAGAATGTGAGAAACAAAAGAGATAAAGAAAGAGAATGTGAGAAACAAAAGAGATGAAGAGAGAGAAAGAGAGAGAGATAATGTGAGAAACAAAAGAGATAGAGAGAGAGAATGTGAGAAACAAAAGAGAGAGAGAATGTCAGAAACAAAAAAGATAGAGAGAGTATGTGAGAAACAAAAGAGAGAGAGACAGAGAGAAAATGTGAGAAACCAAAGAGATAGAGAGAGAGAATGTGAGAAACAAAAGAGATAGAGAGAGAGAGAAAATGTGAGCAACAAAAGAGATAGAGAAAGAGAGAGAGAGAGGGAGAATGTGAGAAACAAAAGAGATAGATAGAGAGAATGTGAGAAACAAAAGAGATAAAGAGAGAGAGAGAAAATGTGAGAATCAAAAGAGATAAAGAAAGAGAGAGAGAGAATGTGAGAAACAAAAGAGATAAAGAGAGGGAGAGAATATGAGAAACAAAAGAGATGAAGAGATAGAGAGGGAGAATTTGAGAAAAAAAACGAGTTAAAGGGGGGAGAGAGAGAGAGAGAGAATATGAGAAACAAAAGAGATAATGAGATAGAGAGAGAGAATGTGACAAACAGAAGGGATAAAGAGAAAGAAAGAGAGAATGTGAGAAACAAATCAGATAAAGAGAGAGAATAGAAAGGGAGAAAGAGAGAAGGGGAAAGCAAATAAGAGAGAGCAAAATAAGGTAAAAAGACACAAAGAGAGACAGAGCCAAAGAGGAACAAAGAAAGAGAAAAAGAGAGAGGGAGAGAAAAAGAGAGAGAAATACAAGTACAGCGTTCGTGAGAGGCACCTGGCTTTGGCAACATCAAGTGGACATATTTCAACCTGCATCTCGTTTTTCTCTTGCGCTTCCCTCAGCGTTGTCTTGCGGGACGGATTCAATCCCTTAGCGGGCCTGATCCGGCCTGCGGGCCGCCGCCGCCTGTTTGACACCCCTGCTATAAATGAAGAAAACGTTTTAAAAAGTGCGTGAAAATGTCACCGACACCCCTGCTCTGGTGGCTTGTCATGATGGCGCTGTCATCTGAAGCGTCACCACCCCCTACTGGTCCCACCAACGAGGACAGCTCTATTTAGAAACCCGGCTCTCTTGGCTCGGCTCACTAAGAAGAGCTAGCTCCCAAACAGCTCCTCAGATGTTTGTTTTTAAATGATATATTATTCAAAATTCAAATATCCAAAGATCTACCAAAAAATTGCTAAATACAAAACAATTTTAGCTTGTTACACTCTGATTATAAGTCGAACGACGACACAAAATCCCTGAAAATAAAAATAACCATAAAGATAAGAATTATAATTATTATCTCTTCGGTGCTATAAATAAATCATAAAATGCAAAAAAAAAAATCTATTTAAACAATATAGACTCAGATCTTCTCAAAGACATGCTAAAATCATATTAATTAAAACAAGAAGCAAAATATTAGCAGGCTCTAAGATTGAATGCACTCTGCTTCGGAGCAATCAATATCCAAATTTGGCTAATTTATCTGCTTTTTGTACCTAAAGTACCGTAAATTCCAGACTATAGAGCGCACCTGACTATAAGCCGCATCTACCATTTATTGAGAGATTTGGCACTTTTGTACTTATACAAGCCGCACCGATGTTTAAGCCGCGGGCGCCCGCAGAAAACTTAACATAATCACACGTTCAACTCAGGCCACATTGTAAGACCCACAAATACAACTTCATAGATGGTATACAAATTCAGAACCACAGTTGACATCACATATAGCAAACGATACCCGTAACTAACGTATGATGCAGACCTGCAGAGTCCGGGTCCCGTTGAAAGTAATCCAAGGAAACAAAATGTATATTTCCAAAGTTAAGGGTGGGAAAAATATATATCCACTATTGTCCGCTGCGACAACAGACAGATCTACCGGTGACTCAGCTTTACCACATTTCCCATCAGGCCGCGTTTTCTCCGCCCCTTATTTTTGATTCGTTTGTAGAACACATAACAGAATATATCTCTAAAATAAATACATGACAAAAATATACAGTTGCAAATACATATTATACACGGTTACACATATTTACGAAGAAAGACGGTACACCGAGAGAGTTTTCAAAGCTTTAATAATAAAGATATAACTTTCATCCCAAACCGTGCCTTTGAAAAGTACCAACACGCTAGTAGGATCACGCTCGCAATGAATCAGACATATCTGTGAAAAAGGCAGCGCACAAATGGAAAATTCGCGGTAAATCGTCTTGAACTTCCTTCTTATAACAATCACCATTAAGGGCATCTTCCTCAGTATCGGAACATACTTTGACTTTATAGAAAATATGTGCTAAGACTTAGAGAATGCAGTCTTTCTTGGCGCACATATTCAACTTACCTTTTAATTTCCTGCGCCGCTTCACTGAATAAGCCTGCTTCACTGAATAAGACGCAGGGCTGAACATTTGGGAAAAAAGTAGCGGCTTATAGTCCGGAATTTACGGTACTTTTATTTATTTTTTTTGTCTTCCATCTTGAACTCCATTATCACCTAACAACTATAAAGCCCTTTCCCTGTTTGTAAACAAGTGTGATGTATTGAAGATGCACACGCACTGTCGAAGTAGAATGGCAGAATTCATGTCAGTTTACAGCAACCCATTGACAGAAAAGATTGTGGATAGGAACAGCTTAAAATAGCTCAAAGTAGGTGTTAGCAGAAAGATAGCGACTGTATTTAGTCATCAAAGTTCTATTGATTGGTGCTGGATTTACTGGAAAAATTGGCCTTAAAAAGCTTGGAAAGTGCTTGAAATGGTCCATGAAAAAGGTGTACGGAACCTGTAGTTTCATCATGACAAAAATGTCAGGATATCTGAATATATTTGAACGATATTTTTGATAATGGCAGTGCGATATGGCACCACGGCGTTCAAAGAAGGCTTTTTCGACCACGATGACAACCAACCCGAGACGAGCGATGAGGACGAGTCGGTTTTGATAAGTGACATCTGCCCGAATTCCACCGTCAGGTGCGATGGGATCAGGGACTGCCAGCTTGGCTCCGATGAAATGAACTGCGGTGAGTGTGGTCCTAAATCATTTCTTTCACTTCAGATCTGGTCCCAAACTATGGCCTATAGCAGGGCCCGCAAGCTATTTTCACGAGTACAAATGGCTCGCGAGCCATACATGGCTCTTTTCACCAGTATGAATGGCTTGCGAGCCGTACATGGCTCTTTTCACAAGTACAAATGGCTCACGAGCCTTACATGGCTCTTTTCACGAGTATGAACGGGCCACGATCCGTCCATGGCTCTTTTCACGTGTACGAACGGCTCGCGAGCCTTACAGGGCTCTTTTCACGAGTACGAACGGCTCGCGAGTCGCATAGGGCTCTTTTCACGGGTACGATCGCCTCGCGAACAGTACATGGCTCTTTTCACTAGTACGAACGGCTCGCTAGCCGTAGAGGGCTCTTTTCACTAGTACGAACGGCTCGCGAGCCTTACAGGGCTCTTTTTACGAGTACGAACAGCTCGCAAGTCATATAAGGCTCTTTTCACGGGTACGTACAACTCGCGAGCCATACATGGCTCTTTTCACAAGTACATGGCTCTTTTCACGAGCACGAACGGCTCGCCAGCCGTACGTGGCTCTTTTCATGAGTACGAACGGCTCGCGAGTCGCATAGGGCTCTTTTCACGGGTACGATCGCCTCGCGAACAGTACATGGCTCTTTTCACTAGTACGAACGGCTCGCTAGCCGTAGAGGGCTCTATTCACGAGTACGAACGGCTCGCGAGCGGTACATGGCTCTTTTCACGAGTACGTACGACTCGCGAGCCGTACATGGCTCTTTTCACGAGTACGTAGGACTCGCGAGCCATGTACAGCTCTTTTCAGGGATACGTACAACTCGCGAGTCGTACATGGCTCTTTAAAAGGATACATACGACTCGCGAGCCATGTACGGCTCTTTTCACGAGTACGTACGACTCGCGAGCCATTCATGGTCTTTACAAGGGTACGTACGACTCGCGAGCCGTACATGGCTCTTTTCACGAGTACGTACGACTCGCGAGCCATGTACAGCTCTTTTCAGGGATACGTACAACTCGCGAGTCGTACATGGCTCTTTAAAAGGATACATACGACTCGCGAGCCATGTACGGCTCTTTTCACGAGTACCAACGACCCGCGACCCATGTGCGGTCTTTTCACGAGTATGTACGACTTGGGAGCCGGATATGGCTCTTTTCACGAGTACGAACGACTCGCGAGCCATGCGCGGCTCTTTTCACGACTACGAACCGCTCATGAGCCGTACACGGCTCTTTTCACGAGTACCTACGACTCTCGAGCCGTACACAGCTCTTTTCACGAGCACGGGCCTCCTTAAAGAGAAAACATGTATTTGAGTACAGCCCTTTATGATCTTGCCAGTGAGGTTCGGGATAGGAAATCGTCTGGAGGTCTTGACTGCCCAAGATGGACGCTTTCTGCCCGTCTGCTCGAACGGTTGGGAACAGAGCATTGCCGACCGGACATGCGCCCAACTCGGCTTCAGAAAGTAAAATAATAATCATCCTCTTTCTAACTCTCTGCCATTCAGAACGAATTCCTGTAACTTTTCCTGATGTCCTCAGGTCTTACAGCAACACAAATATCACAACCCAGGACTCCCTTGGACTATCGGTGACCAACGTTTCGTCTGACTCCATCCAGGGTCAAGTTGAAGTCGAGTAAGTCAAATGTTTATTGGACCTACTTGGATAAGAAAATGTGTAAAAATAATTATCCTTAAGTCCATTCTTCTTCTTGGACCAGGGGTCGGGAGCCTACGGCTCGCGAGCCATATATGGCTATTTTCATGAATACTGTATTATTCACTGTATTGATAAATACTTCCTGATCATCACTTTGCGCTCATTCCCTCACATTCTCATTCCACCTCTCCCAACCTTACGCATTCCACATACCTCAACTATGGTGCAAGCAGACATCCTCTACTTCCTCTACAGATCTCTCCCTCACCATCTCAAAACATTCCCTTACTCTTCCCTCTTACACATTTGCTTCTCTCGCTTCATCAACTCACCGATCTTCTCTTCTTCTCTTGCATGTGCTTTTCCATTACCCTGCAACGTACTACGTACTCTCAATTTTGCCTCAATTCATTCCCCTTTTCTTCCACTCACTCTACAAATCTTTCCCTCACCATCTCAAAACATTCCCTTACTCTTCCCTCTTACACATTTGCTTCTCTCGCTTCTTCAACTCACCGATCTTCTCTTCTTCTCTTGCATGTGCTTTTCCATTACCTTGCAACTTACGACGTACTCTCAATTTTGCCTCAATTCATTCCCCTTTTCTTCCACTCACTCTACAAATCTTTCCCTCACCATCTCAAAACATTCCCTTAATCTTCCCTCTTACACATTTGCTTCTCTCGCTTCTTCAACTCACCGATCTTCTCTTCTTCTCTTGCATGTGCTTTTCCATTACCCTGCAACAAACTACGTACTCTCAATTTTGCCTCAATTCATTCCCCTTTTCTTCCACTCACTCTACAAATCTTTCCCTCACCATCTCAAAACATTCCCTTAATCTTCCCTCTTACACATTTGCTTCTCTCGCTTCTTCAACTCACCGATCTTCTCTTCTTCTCTTGCATGTGCTTTTCCATTACCCTGCAACGTACTACGTACTCTCAATTTTGCCTCCATTCATTCCCCTTTTCCTCCACTCACTCTACAGATCTTTCCCTCACCATCTCAAAACATTCCCTTACTCTTCTCTCAAACACATTTGCTTCTATTGGTTCTTCAACTCACCGATCTTTTCTTCTTCTCTTGCATGTGCTTTTCCATTACCTTGCAACGTACCACCTACTCTCAATTTGGCCTCCACTAATTAGTGGTCAATACATTATCTTACTGACCAAAACGTAATCCATTACTGCTCTCTTAACCGTTTGTTCATCTGCCACTCAAATCCATGTTTGCTTCTTGTAAAAACCCTTTACTTCTTCCTAAACATACAATTTCCTACCATTATCTCCCACTCCAGACACATTTCAATGAGTCTCTCGCCCCTCTCTTTCACTGCTGGGACACCAAATCTTCCAATCACCTCCTTCTATCCACACATCACCATATCAATATATCATATCCATAGTTTTGATGACACTTTATAGTCAGGATGTCACACCAACAGTCCCCATTTTGGCAGTAAATCACAAAATAATCCTTTATATGGAAGCCCGTTTAGCAATCCATGTTCATTGTTGAAATAGTTTATGATCAAAAGCCATAGAACAAACTGTAAACATCCAAAAGCGCTAGCAACACACCCAGTGCAATTTGATCGGGTGAGAGGTAGGAATGGGCGGAGCTATACACACAGTGCGCGCATTCCTTCTACTAAGCTGTAAATTACAAAATAATCCTTTATATGGAAGCCCCTTAAGCAATCGATGTTCATTGTTGAGATACTTTATGATCAAAAGCCATAGAACAAACTGTAAACATCCAAAAGCTCTAGCAACACACCCAGAGCATGTTGATTGGGTAGGAATGGCCTGAGCTATACACAGAGCACGCATTTCTTCTACTCGGGCAGCGACGTTGGGATCCCCGTTTGCAGTATTTGGTGAAATTTTTACAAAAGAACTTTACTCGCACCTGGTTTTAAACCATTATCTAGGACAAAAATGACTAAATGAGCCTCCATACTCTTACTGTAAGTAACTGCGGGAGGGATTTAAGTGGTAAATTTATATTGATATGTGACCCAGACTAAGGGATTTTAAATATTTTATAGATTTTATCAAATCATCAAACATCACGCGGTGAAAATAAAATGTACTGAAGAATTAGCTTCTGTTTAGAGTGTTTTGTTGAATTTGGTCCTAAAATATAGGTTCCTGGCCCCTGTTGTGACATCCAAAAACGTTTTCAGGAGCATTTGACCAAATATTTGCTGGAAATGTCACACAAACAGAAGTAGAAGTTCCTGAGGTGATATTTTGCTTTTTCTTCTCGTGACATTTTTTAGTTCCTCCTGTCTGAACCAGAGTGCGGTCTCCCTCCAGTGTGTCGGTAAGCAGCCGTCTAAATGTTGACTTTGGAGTATTTCTTAAAGTATCCGTTTGAGATCTGGGACAGTCACATTTTACCTTTGAAACAAGGCGGTTCTTCCACATTTTGCGTTGAAGTTGCCCTTGCAAAATGTATTCATGGTGGGGGGTATTGTTAGAAGCTTTAAAGTAGGGGTGTCAAACCCTTTTTAACTCAGGGGCCGCTCGATAGAACAAACATTCTCTCGGGGACCGGACTAGTAGATTAGAGAGAAAGAAAAAGAGAGAGTTTGGGACTAAAAGAGAGAGACCGAGAGAGCGGGAGATGCTTAAAGAGAGAGAGAAAGAGAACGAGAGATATGCATTAAGAGAAAGAAAGAGATGCACAAATAGAGAGACAAAAATGCATAGAGAGAAAGAGATATGCATAAGAGAGAGAGAGAAAAAAAGAGAGATACGCATAAAGAGAGAGATATGCAAAAAGAGAGAGAGAGAGAAATATGCATAAAGAGAGAGAGGAATATGCATAAAGGGAGAGGGAGAGAGAGAGAGATATGCATAGAGGGAGAGAGAGAGATCTGCATACAGAAAGAGAGAGGTATGCATAAAGAGAGAGAGAGATGCATAGAGAGAGAGATGCATAGAGAGAGAGAGATGCATAGAGAAAGAGAGATACATATCAAGAGAGAGAGAATGTGAGAAACAAAAGAGAAATAGTGTGTGTGAGAGAGAGAGAGAGATGCACAAAGAGAGAGACAAAAATGCATAGAGAGAAAGAGATGTGCATAAGAGAGAGAGAGAGAAAAAAAGAGAGCTATGCATAAAGAGAGAGATATGCATAAAGAGAGAGAGAGAGGAATATGCATAAAGAGAGAGAGGAATATGCATAAAGAGAGAGGGAGAGAGAGAGATGCATAAAGAGAGAAAGATATGCATAGAGGGAGAGAGAGAGATGTGCATACAGAGAAAAAGAGAGAGGGATGCATAAAGAGAGAGCGAGATATACATTATATATATATAGAGAGAGAGAGAGAGAGAGAGAGAGAGAGAGAGAGAGAGAGAGAGAGAGAGAGAGAGAGAGAGAGAGAGAGAGAGAGAGAGAGAGAGAGAGAGAGAGAGAGAGAGAGAGAGAAAAGGAAAATCCAGAGAGAAGGAAAGAAAAGAGAAAGAGAATGGGAGAAAGAGAGGGGGAACCAACAACGAGAGAAAGAGAGTAAAAGAAGAGAGAGCAATATAAGGTAAAACTACACATAAAGAGACAGAGACAATGAGGAACAAAGAAAGAAAAAGAGAGATAGAGGGAGTGAAAGAGAGAGAAATAGATAGTGAGAGAAAAAGGAGAAAGAGAGTGATACAGATAGAAAGAAATACAACTACAGCGTCTTTGTGAGAGGCACCTGGCTTTGGCAACATCAAGGGGACGTATTTCAACCTGCAGCTAGTTTCTCTCTTGCGCTTCTCTGAGCATTGACTCGCGGGCTGGATTCAATCCCTTAGCGGGCCTGATCCAGCCCGCGGGCCGCCTTTTGGAAACCCCAGTCTCAAAGGGATATTCTGTACTATTTAGCGCTTCTTAGTGGAAGAAAACCATTCATTCATTAAAAAAAATATTGATTGAATTAATGATAAAAAAATACAGTTTGTAAACATGCATTTTTTAATATTAGTTGGTCGAGAAATTTGTGTTTATTTTACAGTATGAGCAGTGGTTCTCAACTAGTGCGCCCCCTTGGGTGGGGAGTGAGGCTCCGTCCAGGGGGGTACAAGCATGTTAGACTTATGGGAACTTTTTCTTTTTTTTTAATTTTCCCCCCCAAAAAATCAAGTGCAATTGCACCTCCACTACACTAGGGAGCAGCGGTGCTCTCATTGGCAGTGTTTTGTTTACATTTAATCTCCACGCTGAGCAAACAGCACAGAGTTGAAGCATGGAGTACGAAGGGTAGATACAAAGTGGAGTAGACTCTGAAGTGACTGGAGTTTGGGGGGTGAGAGCATTTCTTCTTCTGTGGTGGGGGCGTGACTGAAAATAATAAAACACTTCCCTAGAAGGAATGACCCCTGTTTTTAAAATTTGTAAACAATGGAGGTGAAAGAAAGGGTAGTTAGTGGAGGAATCAGAATGTTCAAAGTCCAGCCAGAAAATAATTAACCCGGATGAGGAAGACTACTTGGGAGAGAGAAGGGGAGGTAGGGGTGGAGTTCTTCTTCTGAGGGAGGGGCATGACAGAACATAATTGAAAAGCACTGCCCCAGTTTATAGCATCCCATTCACACACAAAGATCATAGATAGGAAAAGCAAAAAGTAGGGGCTAGCAGCAAGATAGCAACTTTATCTTTGTCATCAAAGTAAAAAAAAAATGTTATTTTGATCAGCGCTGGATTCGAATTGAAAAATTGGCCTTGTAAGTGCCGAAACCTGGCCATGAAAAGATAGATAGATAGATGTCTGGATTGATAGATCTCTAGATGTCTAGATATAGAGAGATAGATAGATGTCTAGATAGATGGATAAATGTCTAGATAGATAAATGTCTAAATAAATAGATATCTAGATGTCTAGATAGATATAGATAGATAGATGTCTAGATAGATAGATAGATGTCTAAATAGATAGATCTCTAGATGTCTATATATAGATAGATGTCTAGATAGATGGATAGATGTCGAGATATATAAATGTCGAAATAGATAGATAGATAGATGTCTAAATAGATAGAAGGAAGGCTAGATGGATGTCTAAATAGATAGATAGTGGTCTAGATTTCTAGAGAGAAGTCTAGATGTCAAGATAGATAGATGTCTAGATAGATGGATAGATGTCTAAATAGATAGATAGATGTCTAAACAGATAGAGCTCTAGATGTCTAGATATATATAGATAGATGTCTAGATAGATGTCTAAATAGATAGATGTCTAGATAGATAGATGTCTAAATAGATAGATCTCTAGATGTCTAGATAGATGTCTAGATAGATAGATCTCTAGATGTCTAGATAGATATAGATAGATTGATCTCTAGATGTCTAGATAGATGGATAGATGTCTAGATAGATAGATGGATGTCTAGATAGATAGATGTCTAAATAGATAGATAGATGTCTAGATAGATGTCTAGATAGATAGATGTCTAGATAGATGGATAGATATCTAGATAGATAGATGTCTAAATAGATAGATGGATGTCTAGATAGATAGATGTCTAAATAAATAGATGTCTAGATAGATAGATAGATGTCTAAATAGATAGATAGATGTCTAGATAGATGGATAGATATCTAGATAGATAGATGTCTAAATAGATAGATAGATGTCTAGATAGATGTCTAGATAGATAGATGTCTAGATAGATGGATAGATATCTAGATAGATAGATGTCTAAATAGATAGATGGATGTCTAGATAGATAGATGTCTAAATAAATAGATGTCTAGATAGATAGATAGATAGATAGATAGATAGATAGATAGATAGATGTCTAAATAGATAGATAGATGTCTAGATAGATGTCTAGATACATAGATAGATAGGTAGATGTTTAGATAGATGTCAAGATAGATAGATAGATGGATGATAGATACTTTATTCATCCCCGTCGGGAAATTCACACTTCCAACAGTATCCTTGTGTTGGAAAATAAAATAATAAAATAAAAGATATAGAATACAAAAATACCCAATATAACATGTTGATATAAAGTATTTAATTCGTGCTACGGAAAATACAAACTGTAATAAAACTAGGGTAATGTGCAAATGGGGGGGTGGGGTTTCATGTAGGCTTTTACTCCCCCGGGTGGAGTTAAAGAGCCTCATGGCATGAGGAAGAAATGAAAAAGAAAAAGGAACGAACGAACCCCGCGTCTGTTTTCAGAAAAGTTCTCGAATTGTTTCTCCCCAGAATGCGGCAAGCAGCAGTCCACATCTCGCATCGTAGGGGGCAGCGTTGCGGAGGCGGGACAGTGGCCCTGGCAGTTGTCTCTTCACTTTCAAGGGAGGCACGTTTGCGGAGGTGTCCTCATCGCTCCCGACTTCGTCCTGACGGCCGCTCACTGCTTCCCCAGGTGAATGGGTGCTTGAAATCCTTGAAAACGCTGGATTTAAGGTTGTGTTTTCAGGTTTTGAAAAGTGATTCAGTTTCGGGGAAAGCGTTTATGTTGACCATATCTGTGTGTTATTGTTATTGCAACTTCCATTACAGCCTTGTCATCCTTATGTTCAGGTTTTTGAGTCTTCCTTGCCCTCATGTAGGTTTTAGATCAGGGGTTGCTGTCATAATAGTCTGTGGTCTGTGCAACCCTTTGAGACTGTCCCTTGTCAAGGTTTCTTCATTTTCCTCATGCTGAGGTTTTTAAGTTTTTCCTTGCCCTCATGTAGGTTTTAGATCAGGGGATGGTGGAATCATAGTCTGTGGTTTGCAATAATATGTGGTCTGTGCAGCCCTTTGAGACTCTTTGTGATTAAGGGGGTCAGAAAATAAACAGGACTTGACTCCGAAGGTTTCTTCATTTTCCTCACGTTGAGGTTTTTGAGGTTTTCCCTTGCCCTTATGTAGGTTTTAGATCAGGGGATGGTGTCATAATAGTCTGTGGTTTGCAATAATATTAATATTAATGCTATTAATCACAAAGAGTCAAAGGGCTGTACAGACCACAGACTATTATGACACCATCCCCTGATCTAAAACCTACATGAGGGCAAGGGAAAACTCAATAACCTCAAATCATGTTTATTTGTGATGCCATTAATCACAAAGAGTCTCAAAGGGCTGCATTGACCACGGATTATTGCAAACCAGACTATTATGACACCATCCTCTGAAGTCAAGTCATGTTTACTTGTGATGCCCTTAAACACAAAGTCTCAAAGGGGCTGCACAGACCACAGACTATTATGACACCATCCCCTGATCTAAACCTGCATGGGGGCAAGGAAAAACTCAAAAACCTCAGCATGAGGAAAATGAAGAAACCTTGAGAAGGGACAGTCTCAAAGGTTTGCAAAGACCACATACTATTACAAACTACAGACTATTATGACACCATCTCTTGATCTAAAACCTACATGAGGGCAAGGACAAACACCAAAAAAAAACCGTATTAAAGATTGATCATCACAATATATAACCGAACAAGAGCGCTCGTCTTGGGATCAAGGGATCCCAGTTCGAATCCCGGCTCGTCCGTGTTACATGTCGTAGTGTCCTTGGGTAAGACACTGAACCCCTAATACCCCCAATAAGCAGGTTAGCGTCTTACATGGCTGCAATACAAGGCCGCTAATGGGAAATGTGGAGCACATTGTAAAGCGCTTTGGGAAGTCATTGACTTGAAAAGCGCTATATAAATGCAAATCATTTAATCATTCATTTAAAATGAAGTTTATTATGAATCTATAACATTCATTGCATGTTTATGACATCGCTGTTTTCAGTATGTCCCTGTACTGACTCATCTTCATTCATGTGATGTTTGCGTTGCGTCGTCTGCTACAAGCCACGTGAACTCCTCTTTCCATGATGCTTTTAATGTACGTTTACGTTTTGTAGCGTCATTGTTAGCTTCTTTTGAATCTTTCTTCTGGCTTGATTCCTAACCACTTATCCCTTTTTCTTGTGTTCTCCGTTCGTCTACTTTGGAAAATGATATGCAAATGCGCGACCTTATAACGCTCGGGAAAGTCCGAAAGCACTTAGTTATTCGATGCAGGCTTCTGATTGGCTGCCGAGTATGCAAATGGCTAAACGAACCGAAATTTCCAAACTGAACGAAGATGTCGAAATCGGAATAAAGCATCAGTGTGTGCCTGCATTTACTCATCTTCATTCATGCGATGTTTGCGTTGCGTCGTCCGCTACAAGCCACGTGAACTCCTCTTTCCACGATGCTTTTAATGTACGTTTACGTTTTGTAGCGTCATCGATTTTGTCAGCTTCTTTTGAATCTTTCTTCTGGCTCGATTATTAACCACTTATCCATTTTTCTTGTGTTTTCTGTGCGTCTACTTTGGAAAATGATATGCAAAGGCGCGACCTTATAATGCTCGGGAAAGTCCGGAAGCACTTGGTTATTCGATACAGGCTTCTGATTGGCTGCCGACTATGCAACTTGCCAAACGAACCGAAATATCCGAACCGAACAAAGATTTTGAAATTGGAACTGAGCAAACGTTGCATTAGAAAAAAACTTTTTTTTTTTTTTTTTTCCTTGAAAAAGTTGTCGGCCACCCGGGCAGAGACGTTGCGTAAGTTGTACGCCCGACGTAACAGATGCACGCCCCGGGCGTCCGGGCAGACCTTATTTCAGACACGGATAGGCTATAGAATATGTGTGTTTGTTGCTTTTAAGGTCTTAAAAAAACGGCGTTTGTCGCTTTTAAGGTTTTGACAACCGACCTTCGGCACTTTAGACGTTTCGGCGAGTTTTTCGCTTTAAACATTTGATCGAACGCCGTTCCTCGCTTTTGCGTTCGTTACGAATACTTCCAGCAAAGGACCTAACCACGTCATCCTACAGGAGCGTCCCCTCATCGCTCCTGCCGGGTTCCTGGCGAGTGTACGCCGGCGTTCTCTCTCTGGACAATTTGCCCTCACCTCTGGCGGTGGAGAAAATCATCTTGAACGAGAACTACAACAACGGGACCAACGATCAAGACATCGCACTGCTCAAACTGGGAGCTCCGCTTGATTTTGACGGTAGGTGACTAAATCCGAATCACCTGTATCATTTTTCAACTTCTACAACCAGATTACGGTTGCAGCCCAGTTGGTGCAGTGGTTAGCGCGTGTGCAGCACAGTTCTGAGGTCATGAGATCGAACTTCCTGTGTGGAGTTTGCATGTTCTCCCCGTGCTTGCGTGGGTTTCCTCAGTGCACTCCGGTTTCCTCCCACATTCCAAAAACATGCATGTCAGGTTCATTGGCCGGTTCAAATTGCCCCTAGGTGTGAATGAGCGATTGAGTTGTCTGTCCCTGGGATGGGCTCCAGCACCCCCGTGACCCTACTGAGGATAAGCGGTGCAGATAATGGATGGATGGATGTTCACCTCTCATATAGGGTATTTACATATGACATAAGAACCATACACAATCGAGATATTGCATGGAGTTATGGAGTACAGTGTGAAACTCTTTAACAGTAAACATTTAAATGAAGTAAAGAACTTTTCTGCAAAACTGTCTAAGATTTTAAGTCAAGAGCGTCTAAAGTAAAAACTGTACACAACCAGAACATTGCACTTCAAACTGTAACAGTCACCAACTTTCTTTTTCAATTTCTCTGTTCCTTGTTGTTCTTTTTCACTCTGTGTCTTTTTAAAATACTTCTTCTGAAAATAAAATAACTTCTGCATTACTCTTTTAGAATTAGGTCTAGGGCATCTAAAGTGAAAACTATCCATCCAGCCATCCATTATCTGCACCGCTTATCCTCAGTAGGGTCGCGGGGGTGCTGGAGCCCATCCCAGGGGCAGACAATTCGCTTGATCATTCACACCTAGGGACAATTTGGACCGCCCAATTAACCTGACATGCATGTTTTTGGTATGTGGGAGGAAACCGGAGTGCCTGGAGAAAAGCCACGCAAGCACAGGGAGAACATGGAAACTTCGCACAAGAAGGTTCGATCTCATGACCTCAGAACTGTGCCGCACACGCGCTAACCCTAACAATCAGTGTACTCCATCTAAAACGGCCGAATTAGTGACGTTGACGTCCGTGGGAAGCCTTTTTTTTTAAAATCCTTTAGCTTTCTCCTATTGGCCATCTTCTCCCTGCATAATGGTGTGCCGGCTCCTCCCATGGGCGTGCCAAGGAAGCCCAACGTGGGCTTCACAATCTCATGGACGAGTGTCTTGATGTCTGGAACATCCTGTGTCAGCACACTCACGCGTCCTGTTATGAAAATTTCCTAGACAAAATATTATGCATTTAGAACACCCTTTGTACATTGCATTATGAGTCAATCATATAAAATCCTTTATGGTCAAATATATAAATGTATAAAATCCTTTATATTCAAATGTATAAAATCCTTCACACTCGACCAGGATATTGCACTCCAAAACGGGGGTATTGCACTTCGAACAAAGGCATTGCACTTTAAAACTGTGGTTCACGACTGCAGTTTATATATAAGATATATAGAGATGTTTAAACAAAATTCAAATTGAATCCATGCCGTTTCAGTTTTCTTTGTTTTCTGCTACGAGTGAATATAATTGTAACTGTTATTCCTCCCCCAAGATGCTGTTCGGCCGGCGTGCCTGCCGCTTCATGCGCAGAAATTCCCCGCCAGCACCACCTGCTGGACAACGGGCTTCGGTTTGACCGAGGAAGGTTCGGGTAAGCTTGGACTTTTCCTCTCTTATCTGGAGTGAAACAGTTGTGAGAATGGAGTTAAACTGGAGCATGCAGGAGCAACCTGTCTTCATTTTCTCTCGCTTAACCTTGTGTGTTTAGTATCACCAGTGCATTTGAGCTAATATACATACATTGGATAATGGTGGGTGGTTTTTAAATGGAGTTTCTTCCAAACATTTTCAAATATGCAAAGTAAAACACATTATTTATATCCTCATATGATTTGTGATTTTTTTTTAAAAAGGATTATGGTTGTTTTCACAGTACACCAAAAATTCTGAAATTGAAATTATTCATACAAAATTTGAAAATAAATGTACATATATATATAAGTAAAAGTAAAAATAAATATAGGAAGGAGCTAGAGAATGAGAGAGACTAAAAAAACGAGTTCAAAAAGTAGAAGCCTGCCAAGAGCTTACAGTGAAGAAAATCATCGTATGAGAGAGATAAACTAAAAAGAAAAATCCAGAAATCGCAATGCATGATGTTTTTTTAACAATTTGTGTAATACAGCTGCAAATAAGTATTTGAACATCGTGCTATTTTGCTTTTTCTCCCACTTCGAAACCATGGAGGTGTCTGAAATTTTCATCGTAGGTGCATGTTCAATATGAGAGAGCTAAACTAAAAAGAAAAATCCAGAAATCACAATGCATAATTTTTTAACATTTTTTTTGTGTGATACAGGTGCAAATAAGTATTTGAACACCCTGCTATTTTGGTTTGTCTCACACTCAGAAGTCATGGAGGGGTCTCAAATTTTCATCGTAGGTACATGTCCACTGTGAGAGAGCTAAACTAAAAAGAAAAATCCAGAAATCACAATGCATTATTTTTTTAGCAATTTATTTGTGTAATACAGCTGCAAATAAGTATTTGAACACCCTACTAGTTTGCTTTTTCTCACACTCAAAAATCATGGATGGGTCTGAACGATCGGTCTGAAACAAGATACTTGAAAACCATAAAGCCGGCGTAAATATATCCAAGACAATCCATAGAATCCAACCGTGTAAAATATTGACTCCAAAACACACGATGATGCCCACAGATGGAAAAAAATCCGCCTAAAAGCATGTCTCCTTCATTGGACATTCTTTGTAGTACTCCTTCCATTTCGCTCCAAAACTCCCCTTTAAAAAATGATTCCCAATATGGTAGTTAGCGCTCCCCTTTTCGATTGGCACCTTTTCCATGACAAAGGTCTGTTCATGCTAGCTTTATTAATGAACAAAACAAAAAGTTACATAAAAATAGCGTCTTCCTGGACACATATATTCTAACTCTCTCACTCTTACCTTTACTGCTCTGGCGCCCCTGGTGGCCATTAGAAAAAAAGCATAAATTAGCCTCTTCATTGCAATATGCCGCAGGGTTGAAAGTTAGTGACAAAAGGGGTGGCTCATAGATACCCTATGACTGAAAACGTAACGGGATTATTTCCAACATTGTTAGTCACTGATGACCTCCAGGGCCCTTTTCGGAGCAGACCTTATTGCCTCGCCCCAAAATATGTGAAACAAGATGCAAGGAGAAGTCTTGGCGGGAGAGGGAGAGCTCGTTTATTTATCTTCGTCAGCGTACAAAACAGAGATCTCATTCGTCTAAGAGACAATCGGCTATTTATATCCCCAGACAACATCTCGTATTACTTAGCAGTCCCCCTCGCGATGACGCACGTGTTTATCTCAAAATGCACGCTACCAGACAGAATGTTTTCATCCTCTTTCGATTTTCCACGGTTACACAATTTCCAAGAACTTGTTTGGGTCGGTTTGACCGCATGTTCTACGCCAAAAATGTTGACTTCGCAGCCCAAGGTCATTAATAATAACATTCGCTGACATTTACACTTGGGAGAAACAAGCCTGGAATTTCCCGTTTCATAAGCTAATGTTTTCTCATTATGTCAAGCTCGACTACAATAAACCACAACACCCTTTACAATACACTCCACACTTTACCCATTCACACACACACTCGCACCACAATAGCAGAGTCAGCCATGCAAGGCCATATTAGGGACATTAGGGGTTTGGTGTCTTTGCCCAAGGACACTTAACTCGGGACTCGAACCTGTGACCTCTTGGTACCAAGACAAAAGCTCTACCTCCTGAGCTACTGACAATACACCATGTCATTTTTTCATGAGTTCAGAAGCGGCTGCCAACGATCTGATGGAAGTTACTGTTAACATCATCAGTACGTCGGAGTGCAACAGTCGTCCGGTGTACGGGGGCGCTGTTACCGATGACATGATCTGCGCCGGACACTTGGAGGGAGGCCGAGATTCATGCCAGGTGAGTTGCTGGGCAGATTCCCATTTGTCACGTGGCCATTTTTTATGAAAATGAAGCACCTATTTGATTGTTTGCTGCCAATGACCATAAATGTCTTTACTGCCAATTGCGAGCAGTGTTGGGCACGTTATTTTCAAAAAGTAACTATAGTTACTCGCTAATTCTTCCAAAAAGTGTTGGGGATTAATATTAAAACGTACCGTTTACCAAATTATTCTAATTAATTATCTGACTGCATTAACCAAACACAACCTACATTCACCCAACAATGGATGCGCGCTCGTTTCTTGACGGAAAAGATGAACAAGAAGGCCGACATTTTCACTAAGTGTACTCCATCGAAAATGGCCGAATTAGTGTCGTTGGAGTCTCTGGGAAGCCTTTTTCTGAAGTCCTTTAGCTCTCTCCTTATTGGCCCACATCTCCCCGCAAGATGGTGTGCCGGCTCCTCACATGGGCGTGCCAAGGAAGCCCAACGTGGGGCTTCTCAAAACAACGCCGAGCGTTTCTACCTCATCAGGGCCTTGTTCTCAAAACTTCGCCTACCGTCCTCCGTCAGAGTCCTGTTATCAAAATTCCCTAGTCAAAATATTCTGCATTTGGAACAGCGTGACCTGTCATTGAACTACAGCCCAGTCAGTGAATATCTTGCATTAAACTCAATAAATGTAACTTGTATTCAATCGTATAAAATCCTTTATAGTCAAATGTATAAAATCCTTCAAAAGTAACTGAGAAACTGTCATGATTACTGACGCGAGGCACCTGAGGTAGTTCCTTTGGCACGAACTACCTCAAACGCTGATTGGCTGCTTGTCTCTTTTTAAACCCCCGGCTTCCTGTCGCCCGTTGTCAGTCCGTCTGCGAACCTCAGCTCACGCTAGGCAAGCCTTTGACCCCGACTCTCTCCTGTCCTGATTGTTGTTTGATTCCCGGCTCCGACCCCTTTTCTGAACTTGACTACGTTTTTGCTCCCCCGTCCCGGCCATCGATCCGTTTTTTCCCCGCTTTCGACAATGCCTTCGCTCGCCACGGAAATACCACTTCCGCGTCTGAGTAACCTGCTCCCCACGATCCAAGGTCTACAAATTGTATATGTTACCCTTTCCCTTCTTTCTAATAAAACTAAGAGAAACGCACGCAAGTGGGTCCTGTCTTCGTTCTGGTCCTGACAGAAACTGAATTACTCTATATTAAAAGTAATTAGTTACCAGGGAAAGTAACGGCAACAGATACATCCCACACTTCAAGTGCCACAAATATAAACTGTAAACAATGTAATCCAACACTCAGCAGTAAAGAATATAAAGTGAGTTTAATAAATAAAATTGAAAAAAAGAGGAAAAAAATACAGTAACAAAAAGAGAAAAGGGCGGTAAAAGAATAAACTTTACATTTTAATATACAAGTATTTATAAATCTACAAAAACAAAAGACACAAAACCAGCTGTTGCTTGGAGGGGAGCCGGCTTCCCTCGTTCACTTCCAAGAGTCGGCTCAAAAAGCCGTTTCGTCCGCCAACAACACAACACAGCCCTTATCAGCCTTTTCTTTCGGCACATCAGTAAACACTGCATTTTTAATCGCCATCTCACTTCGTGTTTGTCCGTATTTTGAACAGTGACACGATATGAAGCGACATAAACAACTCGGCACGCCACCGTTGTCGTTCTTCAGCCAAAATAACGCACCGCTTTTGGGTCATAACGACGGAAAAAAATAATGAGTTCCGTTTCCCAGTTACTGAAAAGAAGTACACCCTTATTTACCCTGGGAACCACCATAGACATCCGTTGCGTTCGATAATCGATTATTCTATTGTGTAAATTATAACCTTTATCTTTGTTCCTTTATATTGGTTAAATTATAACCTTATCTTATTTGTTCCTTTATCTTCTTTGTTTTCTTTTATCCTCACTGTGAATGTGTGAATCTGGAGTGCCACGTCCAATATGTTCAACCCATTTTGTAACAATGACAATCAAGGTATAGTCTATTCTATTCTCATCTCATCTCATTAGCTGCACCACTTATCCTCAGTAGGGTCGCGGGGGGGCTGGAGCCCATCCCAGCCATCTCCGGGCAGTGGGCAGGGGACACCCTCAACTGGTTGCCAGCCAGTCGCAGGGCACACAGGGACAGACAACTCGCTCTCGCTCATTCACACCTAGGGACAATTTGGACCGGCCAATCTACCTGAAATGCATGTCTTTGGAATGTGGGGGAGAACATACAAACTCCGCACAGGTAGGCTGGTAGCTGGATTTGAACCCACACAGGAGGTTCCCAAGACCTTAGAACTGTGCCGCACACGTGCTAATTACTGCGCCGCCGTGCTGCCCTTCTATTCTACTCTATTCTACTCTACGGGGCGGCAGTAGCTCAGGAGGTAGAGCGCTCGTCTTGGGATCAAGGGATCCCACTTCGAATCCCGGCTCGCCCGTGTTACATGTCGAAGTGTCCTTGGGTAAGACACTGAACCCCTAATACCCCCAATAAGCAGGTTAGCGCCTTACATGGCTGCAAGGCCGCTATTGGGAAAAAATTTCATTTCATATTCTATTCAAATTCTCACCGTTTCCTAGGGGGACAGCGGCGGACCCCTGGTGTGTCAAGTGGACAAGGTGTGGTACCTGGTGGGCATCACCAGCTGGGGTGCGGGATGCGCTCGAGTAAACAAGCCGGGTGTCTATACCAGGGTGAGCAGATTTCTCCCTTGGATCTACACCAACATGCAGGTAAGAATGGCACCGTGGCATCTTTGTTATTGATGGAATTCCTTCAGTTTCAATTGACATCAAATTCAAAGCTGCTCCAGATTCAGTGCCGTAGCAGTCTAGGGTATCCCTGTTTTTTCATTGTTGCAGTAGATTCTCAGAAACGAGACCTAGCCTTAACAATAGGAACACTCTGAAGTCCAAAAGTTCAACAGGTGTGTCCCCCAAAAATGGTCGTGTCTGCTGTTGACTGTACAAACCCAAAAGTATTTTGTATTTCCAAAAAAGGTAGGGTTTTGCGATCCTAATGTTTAGAACTGCTAGGAGTGAGTGGAGAGGTGTTGTGAGAGGATAGTGGGATGTTTGGATATGTTCTAAGCCACAGGTGTCAAACAGGCGGCCCGCGGGCAAGATCAGGCCCGCTAAGGGATTGAATCCAGCCCGCGAGGCAACACTCAGAGAAGTGCAAGAGATAAACAAGCTGCAGGTTAAAATATGTCAACTTGATGTTGCCAAAGCCAGGTGCCTCGAACAAAGACACTGTACTTGTATTTCTCTCTCTCTCTCTCTCTCTCTCTCTTTCATTTCCACCCTTTTTCCCAGTCTTTCTCTGTCTCTTTCACTCTGTGTCTCTCTTTTTCTCTTCCTTTGTTGCTCTTTGTCTCTTTCTCTCTCTGTGTCTTTTAACCTCTTTTCCTCTAACTTCCTTTTTTCCTTTTCTCTCTTTTCTCTTTCTCTCTTCATACCTTTCGCACTTTCTTTTCTTTTTTCTCTCCTTCTGTCTTTCTATTTCTCTTTGGATTTCTTTCTTCCTCTCCCTTTCTTTTTCCCCTCTCTCACAGGACTTTTTATCTTTTGTTTCTCACGCTCTCTCCCTCTCTCTCTTTTTCTTTCTTTGTCCCGCCCTCTCTCCTTTTCCCTCCCTCTTTCTCTTATTTCCTCATCTCTCTTTTTCTTTCTCTTTAATCTAGTCGTCTGGCCCCCGACAGAATGTTTGTTCTATCGTGTGGCCCTTAAGTTAAAATGAGTTTGACACCCCTGCTTTATACAGAGACTTGATGACACACAGGCTGATTCCATTTATCATCGTTAGTCATTTAGATCAACATTGAATCATTCAGAGATCCTCAGTGAACTTCTGGACAGAGTTTGCTGCACTGAAAGTAATGGGGCTGAATCATTTTGCACACTTTTTCGTTTTTTATTTGTTAAAAAAGTTTAAAATATCCAATAAAGTGTGTTCCACTTCATTGTGTCCCGCTTATTGTTGATGCTTGACAAGAAATTTCAGTTTTAAATCTTGATGTTTCGAGTCTGAAATGTGGCAAATGGTCACAAAGTTCAGGGGGGCCAAATACTTTCGCAAGCCACTGTATTTATCATATCAGATCTTCTTTATTTGTACTGTGAGTAACCAATAATTTGTAAATTTAAAATAAAAAAAAATATTACAGACTTTTAAATGGTCCTCTTTGGTCCAAGGGGCCACAGAACATGTGTGAGATGACCCCCAAACTGTGAATTCAAATCTTAATACACATTGAAGACTGTGAAGCATGGTGGTGCAAGTATCATGATCTGAGCATGTTTCTCCTACGATGGTTTTTTTGACCCATTTATCACAGATCACAGGGGCCAAACAGTTTTGCAAGCCACCGTAGGTGCAAATGATGTCAGTTCAGTCAAGATTTGTGAGGACTTTACCTTCATGACCTGATTTGTTCCCCTCTCTCAGCACGTCAGGCCTTAAAGCTTCTGGATTTCTCCATCTTCTTCCACCGAGATGTCACCAGGAAGCCGACTCCCGACTGCCAAAGAGAAAGCGTGGACATGAAATGTTTATGGGAGGGATTCTACCGGTCGATGCACTTTTTTTTGTCTTGCTGCTAGCGACACGTTGGACATTTGTCTCACCTTTATGGATTTTTGGTTAATATACAGTGTCACTGGAGTTTCCACTAGGAGGGGCCTGAATTTCTCCCTCTTGGGGTTTAGCCACTAAGATGAATTGTTGGCTAACTACTGTAGTCTTTTTGGGGGAATAAGGGATTTGAACTTGTCACATGCTGGTCGAAATCTCAAGGGGGCTTGACGAGTTGATTAAAGATAAAAAAAAGAGGAGAGAGTTGGAGAGCAAGAGAGATAGAATGGAGATAGACAGAGGAGAGAGAGTTAGGGAGAGAGAAGGGGGAGAGAGAGGGAAGAGGAGAAAGAGAGAATAAAGAGAGGGAAGGGGAGATAGAATAAAGAGAGGGAGAAAAAAGAGAGGGGAGACAAAATAAAGAGAGGGAGGAAAAAGAGGGAAGGGGAGACAGAATAAAGAGAGGGAGAGGAGGATAGAATAAAGGGAGGGAGAAAAAAGAGAGGGAAGGGGAGACAGAACAAAGAGGGAGGAAAAAGAGAGGGAAGAGGAGACAGAATAAAGAGAGGGAGAAAAAAGAGGGAGAGGAGGAGAGAGAAAAAAGAGTGAGTGGGGGGAGAATTAAGAGAGGGAGAAAAAAGAGAAGGAGAGTTAGTATAAAGAGAGGGAGAAAAAAGAGAGAGAGGAGGAGAGATAGAATAAAGAGAGGGAGAAAAAAATATTGAATCTATAATAATTAATAACTCCCTATTCTTTTCTCCTTTTCTCCCTCTCCCTCTTTCTCTCTTGTCTATATCTGTTCTTTCTTTCCTTTTTTTGTCTTCTGGATCTCTTTTTTTTCATCCCTCTCATATTTCCCTCTCGCTCCTTTTGTATCCTTCTGTATCTCTTTCCTCACTCTCGTTCTCTTTCATTTTTCTATCTGTTTTCTTTCTCTCGCTCCTTTTTTATCTCTTCTGTATCGCTTTTTTCTCCTCCATTTTTTTGCTCTCTCTTCTTTCCTTTTTTATCTCTTCTGTATCTTGCTTTCCTCTCTCTCCTTTTTTTGTCTGTCTCCCTCTTCTTTATTCTCACTCTCCTTTTTTCTCCTTTTGGCACTCTTCTTTTTTCTCTCGCTTCTTTCTCACACACTCTGTTTTTTCACTCCTTTCTCCTCTTGTTTTTTTCCCTCTTCTTTTCTTTTTAATCTACCACTTTGGCCCCTATGAGATTTTGTCTGGCAGCCACATGCCAGACAAAAAATGAGTTGACACCCCTGCATAACACAACAACAGACTACCCAAAAAGAAAACAAATTGAGAGAAAGAAATTTAAGGTGCCATTTTTACAGTGCTAGAAGATTTTTTTTGTTTTTTTCAATCACACTGTCAAGTTATCTATGTATTTTATTTTGAAATTTCTATACCAGAACTGTCTTCTCAATTAAAAATACATCCTAAAAAAATTGAAAAAATAAAGCTGGTGAGTGAATTTTAATGTTTAAGATCAGGAAAATGCTTGAATTTTGGTTAAAGTGCATGGAAATGCTTGAAATTGTTGCCATTGCACTGTTTCTTGGTAGTCTGACTCTAAAGACCACGCAATAGGTTAAGAAAATGTTTTAAAAATTGCGTGAAAATGATGCCGACACATTCAGAAAAGGATCCGCAATCTCTAAAATTGAAAGATTAAATTCACTCTGCTTCGAAAAAAATCCCCCAAAAATTAAAATGAGTTCAAATTTGGCTCATTTTCCTGCTTTTTCTACATACAGTTCTTTCTTTTTTGTCTTTAATTCTGCTTTGATTGCGAAAGTAAAATCAAAAAGGTATACAGTGGGACCTTGCTACTTCGTGGTTCCACGTTCACAGGTTCAGAGCTTCGCGGGTCTGAAAAATAATAATAATAAAATAATATATGTATTTTTTTAAGCATTTTTGAATGGGCGTCGCTACTTCGCGGATTTTCACTTTTCGCGGGTGGTTTTGGTCACCATTAACCGCGATAACCAAGGGATTACTGTAGACAGTGAAAGCGCGCCCTCTAGTGGCACTCTTTACTAACTGCCCTACAAATATAAAAACGTAAAAAGTTTGTCAAAATCAAGAAGAGTCTATTAAAACATTTTATGAGTTATACAAATTACAAACAACTGCATTAAAATCTTAATACTTTAAATGAAACTTGTTGAAAAATATATACAATTCCAAAAGTCAGTGTCAAGAGGATATTTAAAAGAAAACAAAAAACAGTGAGAAAAAAAAACTTTATTTTTAGTACTTATCAAAAATACATGAACTGTCATATCAATATTTTAGTGATTAAACAATATATTAGTTCGAAAAACATATTTTTCACTGTGGAATTCCTTCTTGGATCGGCGCCATGTTTTTCCGGTATCCTGCCGTCAATTGCTGTCTTTCGCTCAGACCGGAAATCACAGTGCCACCTAACGGCCAATTATTAAACCTTGTGCTTTGAGCCTTTTTTTAATTGATGTATTTGAGAGTGCACGTCGCAAATCTGTCCACTAGGGGGAACTTATCGCCCGTGAGTGGTACGCTGCGTTATGATATCTTCCCAACAATTATCAGCTGCCATTTGGGAACGCAAGACATGTAAAAACAGGTTAGTAAAGCGTTTTTACACAACTACTATTTAGTCATAAGGATTGATAAACATTTACTGAATGTGTCAGTTAAGTTTTATCGTGAAAATCGCCAGGTAAAGAAAAGTATTTTCGTGTTTTTGTAGAAAACAAGATGGCGGTCTGGCGTTCATTTTGTTACGTATAGCTCCTGAAAATGTATTTGGATTTGGTTAAGAAACGAAATAAAGTTTAATATAAGTTCTGTTTATGTGTGTTAGCTAATGTTTACACTAATAATAATTAAAAAAATATTACTTGACACGTATGTGTGTACATGTTCAGGGTGGCGATATTGTCGTAAAGTGTCGTAAAAGGACGTTTTATGTGGAGTAAAAACGAATGTTTTTTGAATCCTGTATTGTGAATTTGATTAAGTCTTGATTTTGTAATCACCAGCGAGCACGATGAAAAATGCAATGTTCTGTTAAATTAAAATAAAAAAAACATTATTAGCTGCCATTGAGAACAAAAAACAGGACTCTGGTCTCTTCTTTACCCTATAAAATTAGACGAACTTCTGGGACAAGGTTACTCAGGATGAGGCCTGTAACACTATTATGTTTTATGAAGTATTTGTGGGAGGTGGGACATTAACTCGAATTGATGCAGATATCATCATCTTAGTTTTGCCGATTTTTAAAATCGTCATTGTGACCGGTATGTACGTAAATCCATAGTACAGTGGAACCTCGGTTTTCGAACGCCTCTCAGTTCGAACAAATCGGAGTCCGACCAAAAATTTCAAAAAATTCTTCGCTGTTCGGTCAAAAAAATCGGAGTTCGAACGCCGGTGATGCGTGAGTGCGTACGCTAGGGTGCCATGCTGAGCGGCGTACGGGTGGAGATTGCTCTTTTCGTGACCAACTGTTATTGCGTGCGGGTGTGCTTCCTTTTGCTTTCGCTTTTAATATAGGTGTACTAAGTGTGTTAGCCCCTAATTATGCCTCCAAAGAAAGTCAGTGCAAGCAGCAAAGTTGCTACAGGTGAAAAAAGAAAAGTAGTGCGTACAACTATTGCATTTAAGAAAGAAACAATGGCAAAATATGAAGGAGGTGTGCGAGTGTCTGATCTTGCTAGGGAATACACCATGGCTAAATCTACGATCAGTACGATACTAAAGAATAAGGAGGCTGTGAAATCTAGTGATGTGGCTAAGGGACTGAGTGCTATAAGCAAGCAACGGCCGCAAGTTTGGGAAGAGGTTGAAAAACTTTTGATGATTTTCCTTTCCCCACCGTCCACCTGCGTTTTCTGCTGACCACCACAAAGGTAAAAAAATCCTATTCATAATTCTTTTCTTTATCCTTTTTTTTATTTTTACACGTTCATGTTAGCGTAATCTTTCGTACGGAAGATTACGATAACGCGGACGTACGATTAGCCTAGGTTAGCTTTATGTTTACGTTAAACATTCAAGGTAAACATTCAGGGTGTTGGAACAGATTAAAACGATTTACATTATTTTTAATGGGAAAAATGATTTCGGTGATCGAACAAATCGGTTTTCGAACCGGGTTCTGGAACGGATTATGGTCGAGAACCGAGGTTCCACTGTATATAACTTCAACAAGTATCTCAATATTAAAACAGAACACACATATCAATATTAATAGAAGTGCATATCAAACTGAAAGCCCTTTTTACTAATCAGTGACAAAAACGTAGCTCTCGGCTTCAAAAAGGTTTGGGATCTGTGATTTAAGACCGTTCAGGCCAAAAAGATAAACACTTCTGATACTGCTCAAGTCCTTGTGGACAAATAAATGCAGGTCATGAAACTCATCAATAGAAACCGGACAAACTGGGGGAGTCCCCAAGTTTTGTGTAGTAGAAGTACTTTACGTCATACGTACTTCTCTAGATTCGATGCAACTAGAGGGAAAAGCGAAAGAGGAAGAACAGATCTGAACAGAAGTGATGTCACGCTCGGAAATGAGTCATGTGACGGAGAGGAGGGCCGTTTCCATTCACGTTATCAAAAACACAGCTCCCTTCTCTTCATCTCTTACATCTTGGAGGGTTTCTAACTGTTCTAATTCTCTGGACTTCTCATGGAATAAGGACTAAATCAAACCATTGGATAATGACACTTTAGAATTGAATTTGCGGAAGCACCAGGAATAACTTTAAGCATCATGAGACTCTTTATCCATTTTGTCATTCTTTCAATTGTCCATGGTGTATCAGGTAATTGAGTTTTTCTTCCTTAGAACTTCTATGATTACATATTGTCATTGAGTGACCTGTCCTGTGCTGGAACTATGTTGGTATGGGAAAAAGAATCAAAATAAATGATGATTTTTGGGGAAGAGCGACCGCTAGAATAAAATCTTGGACCTCTTGTGCCAGGCTGGGACTTTTTTAATTTACACCGACAACTTATTTATTTTTTATTTTTTCATATCAAACATTTGCTTCATTCCGATTTCAAAGTCTTCGTTCGGTTTGGAAATTTCAGAATTTCAGTTTGTTTGGCAATTTGCATACTCTGCAGCCAATCAGAAGCCCGCATCGAATAACTTCATGCTTCCGGACTTTCCCGGGGCCTTATAAGTTCGTGCATTTGCATATCGATTTCCAAAGTAGACTCAGAGAGAACACAAGAAAAATGGAGAAGTGGTTAGGGATCAAGTCAAAATCTCAGCCCCAGAAGAAACATTCAAAAGAAGCTAACAAAATATATGATGCTACAAAACGTAAACGTACATGAAAAGCATGGTGGAAAGAAGAGTTCACGTGGCTTGTAGCAGACGACGCAACGCAAACATTGCGATGAGTTGTCTTATTGTGTTTCAATTTGTGAAAAATTGGGCAGGCAACTTTATGGCTGGGCAGGCAACTTTTCAGAGTGGTCTACCCTGTTACTACATTGGGAATCTAAAAGCTACATTTCCTTTTCTCTGTGATTCAAAGACACCATGTTCTTGTGTTTGTTTGCGTACGTATCATATCCTGTCATTTGACATTTTTACGAGGTCTGATATCGTCATACATACACATTTATTGTTAAAAAAAATCACAATGTATTTCCAATTCCTACTTTGTTTTAGGATTGGGGGTTCCTCCCATTGAAGAGCTTTCTGTGAACATTGTGGATGGCGAAGTTCTCGTCCTTTGGAAGAAGCTTCCAAACACTACATCTGAAATCCAGTACAATGTGCAGATGGCAAAGTATGTATTATTTCTTATCTTATTTTCTGTAAGAAGGGTCAGGAACCTATTTTCATGTGGGCATTTGGCTCGGAGATAAAGTTCTAGTTCCCCAACATTTCTTCTCCAGCATTTCAAATTTTGACAGCCCAGAGTTGTGTTTGGTGTGTGCTTTAGTCAAGTCAAGTCCCATTTATTTATGACGCCTCTTCATCACAAAAATGTCTCAAAGGACTGCACAGGATTACAATGACACAATGATCTGATCTTAAACCAACATGCGGGAAAGGAACAACTCAAAACCTCAGCGTGAGGAAAAAGAGAAACCTTGAGAAAGGGACCTCACAAGTGGTATCCCCCTTCCAGGATGACCAGGGTGAATATTATTTAACATTACAGTACACAAACATAGTAAACACTAGGTAACATGTTGAAAATTTGTCCGGAAAGTGCATGACAGCAGCGACGCCCCCAGCCTGTAAACTAGTCCAGAAAGTCTATGACGGCCATGACGCAGTTTCCTATCTCTGCCAGCTGGTCCATGCAGGCATTCACATGCTTCAGGTCAAACGCTGGTTCGCTGACTCATCTCCAAATCGTCCTTCTCCTTCGTATCACCACCAGGCGGGCAGTCGGAAAAAGACAGGAAAATACAGAATATGAGGCGGGCATCAATCATAAAAGCGACGCGGTTTGGTCCAGTATATAAAGGGCACAGTTTCAACTAGTTAAGAGTCAAGGTGTCACACAAACAGACCCCGTTTTGACTCCACATCACTAAAGAATCCTTTATATCAGGGGTCGGCAACCTAAAGCCACTGCTGGCACGCAAAATAATAATGATTATTTTAAATAAATGCGCATTTTTACCTGGAATCTAGACATTTTCAGTTGCACACTGTGTTGTTTAGAGGCTTTACGGTAGCGCCCCTCCTCTTCTGCTCCGTGTGCGAGTGTGTGTGTCTGCACATCGACTCGCAGAAGAGAAATCCGTGTTTTGACTCATCTACAGAAACATCGGCACCCAATAAATAAATTAATGAATAATGACAGCTCCTTCAGCGAAAAAATCTTGTTCTTTGACTGACGACTGGGGGCTTGTGCAAAAAATGACTGTGCTGTTTGTTATGCCTCGAGAGCGTTGTACCTCGCACATCAAGTGTTAAATGTCATGACGAGACGAAACATGAACATGAATTCAAGGATGAGTCTGACAAGGCGTAGACATTAAAACACGCTCTGTCCAGCAAACAAACACAGGCCCTAAAAACCTTTCTCACTGCTAAAAACACCACCAGTGAAGCAAGTTATCACATTGCTCACTGCATACATAGCAAAGCACGGAAAACCAGTAATAACTGTGACCAAATCAGCTATTATTTCTGTTGCACTTGTCTTCAAGTAGCCTTCTGCCTTGTTGCTGTTATTTCAAGTTTTGATGTTTTCTGCAATTAGATTTCATTGATGAATGGTATGCTAGCTGTCCGTATCAAATTGTTTTTGATTGTAGTTCATTGTTGACTAAAAATTGTTGATTCAGGTTGATTCTTGCGGTATGGATGTCTAGAGGCCTCTCCACATGTTGCTCACATTCATTTTTTTAGTTTATTACTTGTACTCACTTCTCTCTGCTAAGTGCTGTTTGCGCTGAAGGTATCCTCCTTTGCAATGTTTCATGACATATTTACAAAAGGTCTCTGCTTGCACCTTGTTTTGAAACCATTATTTACAAAAAAAAAACTCAAAATGAGCCTCAACGATCTTAAGTAACTGCTCGAGGGAGACACGTTTAAAGTGGTATACAGTATTTGTTGATATGGGATACAGGCTCTGGCATTCTTTCATAAATTTGATCAAATCATCTAACGTCACACAGTTTTGGAGAGGACATCATTGGGCGTCGCCCCAAAACATAAACAGAGCCGAAATATGACAGAGAGGGAACGTTATTTATTCAACACATTCATCAACATACTAGCCACGTTCAAGTCCGTCTGGGAGACGGTCAGCTTTTTTATACTGTGTTCTAGTGATTATGTTTTTCTCGAACTGACAGTATTCTTTCTTGGAATTGACCGTGTTTTTTTCCCCGCCCTGACTTGACTCAGTCAACCCATGGTATTTCATGTATCAATATTGTTTCATAACATCCAGATATCTTCCATCAAGCCGACTCGCAGTTAATCCACAACAATATGAAAATAAAATATTAATCATAAAAATGTGCTTTTGTTTTGCTGAAGTTTGTCTTAAAATATATGTAATGCCTCTCTCACAAAAAAAAAATGCTATGATGGGTCTCAGGGTCATAAAGTTTCCCTGCCCCTGTTTCATAATAACGCCGCTTTTTGATGATTTTTGTGATCAGGTTTGCCGGTGAATGGGCCTCAGTCTTAAGCTGCACCGGGATCACGAATACCTTCTGCGACCTAAGCGGACTGGTACGAGAGTATAGCGCCGCCTATAAGGTCAGAGTTCAGACGTTTGACGGAAACAACACGTCGGTGTGGGCGGTGAAGAAATTCCTCCCAAATGCGAGTGAGTAACACTCTTGTAGTTTGTCATTTGCAAATGTAAAGACTAAAAACCTTGAACAAGCCTAGGCAGAAAAGGATAAGAAATGCAGTTTGGCTACTTTGAGTCCCTGTAGTTTGAGGTCCTCATATACTGTATGTATAGTTTTGCGTCCATTGTTTGCGGAAGTACTCGTGGATGGTAACGCCGAAGCGTATATTGTTTTTCTTACATTTGAGGAAATAAGGAGAACTATTGTGGTGAGAGAGCTTGCTGAGAGGGTTGATGAAAATGTTTTGACATATGGAAAGAATAGATGAAGACTATTTCACTAAAAACGTAGGTAGTGCAGAAGTGGTGGAACATAGAATGAGAGGAAGGCCCAAATAAGGACGGATAAATAGAGTGAAGCGTGCTCTGGATGTGAGGTCGGTTGGTTTAATGGATGCAAGAGTGTGGGCTAGGGACTGATAAACAGGGATCAGAATGGAGATTTTCATTTTCAGCTGAAATAGCCAGGGTCCAGGAATTCATGTTCAGGTTTCGTCTCGTATTGATGTTTAACACTTGCACCAACAGCACGGTCATTTTTTTGCACAAAGCCCCAGTCATCCGTCCACTCTGGCTGAAAAGAACGAGATGTTTTCGCTCCAGGAGCCGCCATGATTCGTTCATTTATCGCGCGCGTGTGTTTCATTGGCTGGGTTAAAACACAGATCCCTCCTCTGCGAGGCGCTGCGCAAACACACACTGGCACACGAAGCAGAGGGGGGCGCTACCGTAAAGCCTCTAAACAACACGGTGCGCAACTGGAAATGTCTAAATTTCAGGTAAAAATGCGCATTTAAAAAAATAATCATTATTATTTTGCCGTGCTGAGTCATAGGTTGCCGACCCCTGCACTAGGAGGATATGGCTTTGGTAGATAGATAGACATTTTTATGTTGTAAAATGTATGATGTTGGTGTTAGGGAAATATATCTTACAAATGCAAAAATAAATAATATTTTGTTAATTGACAGCACTGAGTGAATGATTTCCGTTAAGAAAGACATTTTTTAATCATTTTATTCATTTATATTTTCGTTTGTCCCAGGCAACCTGCAACCTCCGTCCTTCACCTTATACGCTACCTCCACCACCATAACAATCAGCGTTCATGAAAAACCGATCCTCAGAAAGCTTTTTCCCTTTGGGGTGACTTACATCATGCACCTAGAGGAAAAAAGCAAGGATGACAAAGCTGAAGGCCACGTAAGTTGTAAAGGGAAAACTACACGGACTGTCTCAAAAAAACAGATGTGTTGACCTATTTTGTAATCCCACAGAAGATAATAACGTACATGACGGACGGCATGGATTCAAAAACCTTCACTTCTCTCCGATGGGGTGCGGAATACTGCGTCAGCATCATGGTGAAGGGAAACGGTGCTTTGTCTAGAAGCAAGTTATCCCCGCAACAATGCCTGAAGCTTCCAGAGCAAGGTGGGCTCCACGATATAAAAACCCCTTAAAGTGGGCGGACCGTCGGGATGTTCAGAAGCAAATACGTCACCAGTTTTGGGAATTAATTATCAAAATGTAGCGTTTACCAAATTGTTCGAATTAGCTATCTGACTCCATTAACCAACCTACATTCACCCAGCAATTTATGCGTGCTGGTTTCTTGGGGGAAAAATGACCCGGAAAGCCGACATTTTTATTTTCCCTAACAGAAGAAGTCCTTCAGCTTTCTCTTATTGGCCCACGTTGTTGTGGATTGTTCGGAGTCGGCTTGCATAAGGAACGCATTAAAAGGGAAATTCCAGTCTGTTTATCTCGAGTGTAAATGTCAGCAAATATTATTATTAATAATCGCCTTGGACGAAAGACTGACGTTCGTCCTGCCAAGATTTCTGGGCAGGGAGCATGCCAGGTCAAACCGACCCAAAACATTTCTTGGAAGCCGACCCCAAGCAGTTCTTGGAAGTTACATAAAGATTACAAAACGTCCTGTCTTGTGGCGTGTATAAACACGTGCAAGGGGGACGAGCAAAAATAGATCTTGTATTAGGGTATAAAAAGCCAATTTTCTCTGAAGACGATCGAGAGACTTCGAGATTTCTGTGGACGAGGCTCAATAAACGAACTCTCCGTCTTATGCCACGACTCCTTGTTTTTCAAGTATTATGTGTTATATAATGTGGGGCAAATTGATCGGGCTGTTTCCACAATAACGTCTCCCTGCAAGATGGCGTCTCGGCTCCTCCCATGGGCGTGCCAATCGTTGTTTGTGCCCAACGATTTCACAACACAGCGCCTTAATGTCTGGCTTCCCAAAACAACATCGCCTGCCGTCCTGCGTCAGGAAATCCACGACTCCTGTTATCAAAATTCCCTAGACAAAATATTATGCATTTCGAACAGCCTGCCCTGACCTTGTACATTGAACTAAAGCCCACTCCGTGAAAATCTTCATTGCGTTAAACTGAGTTAATCGTATGAAATCCTTTATAGTCAAATGTGTAAAATCTTTTACCAGTCACTGAAATACGTCATGCTAAATATAATTGGAAATCTTGAACTCTTGGGATTCAAAATGTATTCATCACAGAAAGATGTCTCCTCCCATGGGCTTCCTTGGCACGCCCATGGGAGGAGTCGGCACGCCATTATGTGGGGAAAAGATGGTGAATAGGAGAAAGCAAAAGGACTTCAGAAGAGGGCTTCCCAGAGACTCCAACAACACTAACTTGGCCGTTTTCGATGGAGTGCACTTAGTGAATCTTTTAGGGAAAATAAATCTGAATGAAGGTTATGTTTGGTTAATGGAGTCAGATAACTCATTCGAACAATTTGGTAAATGGTACATTCTGATATTTAATTCCCAACAGTACAGGTAAGTCTTCCTGCTATTGTCCCAGCTAGTTTCCAGCTAAGATGCTTTTACCGCTCAGTCCATTTTAAAACACAATGGGTGCTCAAATGTAATAAGTAAATATTTGTGTGTTATTATTTTTCCAGAATGGTTCATCATTTCAGTGTCCTCCCTCACTGTTGTGGGCGTGTTGGCTATTGCTAGCTTTATGGGCGTCGGTCTGATTTTTCATCTCAACCGGCCATCCAAAACGCCCCTGGCATTGGTACGTAAACTGAATAAGAGCCAAGCGACCATGTCTTTGCCATAAAACTCTATATATTTGATTTAGAATCTAATTCGGTGGTTATCATATTGACCAGCAGGTGGTGGTCAAGATTCCGCATCAGAATTGATCCCCAAAAAACAGTCTCATTTTATTCTTAGAGAAGCAATTATCACAACATATTCTGTTTAACTTTGAAATTATCTATTTTCTAGTCCATTGATATTGATTTATCAATTAGATACAAAAATAAATAATGCAGTGTAGTGTGATTCTAACAACTAATATTTATTGAAAAGGCAAAAAAAAAAGCACATTGTAGATAAGATAACGCGCGGTGGTAAAAAGCGGGATAAATTCTGTAGCTTTTGAAAGTACTGATCGATAAGCCCAATTTTAAGATAATCAACTAATTTCAATGATCAGGAATTACTTCTTAGCGTGTCAGAATTATATTATTTATGCCTAGCACAATACGGTTTATTGCGAAATATTTTTCTTGGGTTACCTTTAGCCAGACAAAGCATCACATGGGGGCAGGGTTCCACATGGACCCCTTGAAGAAAAACAAGAACTTAATTGGCTGCTGCTTTCAGCCGAATGAGAGGGAGGGAAAGATCCCCGGGCAATCCAAGCCTCGTGGTTGGAGTGTGCCACGCTTCCTCACCGAAAGGCAATGGCCCTGGGGTTTGGCCTTCTTTGTCCCTATTGTCCAAGGGGGCAAAGGCCAGCCGGGACCCCCTTTTGGGCCGCTGTTCTAGAAGGAATGCTGATGAGGCCATCGGTCTGGTTAAAGATTCCTGTTGACACTTTTCAAAATGACGTTTTCCACTTGACTGAAATCCAGAGTGATCATGGGCCTCTTGGCTGCATCTCTGAGCAGTTTTCTCCTTGTATGAGCCGAAAATTTAGGGGGACAGTCCGATCTCGGTAGATTTGCAGTGGTCTGATACTCCTTCCATTTCAATATAATGTTCCTTGGGATGTTTTAAGCTTGGGAAATCTTTTTGTATCCAAATCCAGCTTTAAACTTCTCCATAACAGTATCTCAGACCTGCCCGGTGTGTTCCTCGTTCTTCATGACGCTCTCTGCGCTTTAAACAGACCTCTGAGACGATCACAGTTCAGGTGCATCTATACAGAGACTTGATGACACACAGGTGGATCCGTTTATCATCGTTAGTCATTTAGATCAACATTGAATCATTCAGAGATCCTCACTGTATTCTTTTGATTACAAATTAACACTTGGGGGGTTCAAATTGTTATTATAGAGCTGAATAGAGTGATCACTGTTACTGAAGGAAATGTCTGTTGTTTGGCTCTGGTGTGCTGGTCAGGGTCAGGGTTAGAAAAGTTCAGGTGAAATGTATTGGTGGTGGTGTTCCCGACAAAATGTCGCTAACTTTTTCTTCTCTTTCACTAGAAATCCCCTGCTCCTGGCTGGCATCCACTCACTTTTGGAGAAGGGCCTATAGAAGTAGTCACAGACAAAGGTTGGTTCCTGTCTGGCAGCAGAGCAGAAGTGAAATACTCCACAGAAAACCCTCAGAACATTTTGAGGAAACAGGACGACAGCACCAGTTTGGACAGCGGCGTCAGCATGGAAACCAACGCTACGGAAAAACCAGGACCAAATCCTCAGAAGAGACAAGAGGATAGCGGTTTTGGGAGCATGGGAGTGACTGTGTGGCCCATTCTAATGGAGAGCAAAGACTCTGGGGTAGGTCTTGGGCCTGGATTGGAATCCTCGACCAGGAAAACAATAGGAGAGGACACTGGATCTCTCAAACAATTGGAGAGTTATCGCAAGCAGAGCCCAGCACTGCAGAAACATCAAGACGACGGAGCTGAGCAGATCCACCCGAGTCCAGTTCTGGCTGCAGTGGTTTCGGGCTATCGGGCAGGACCTCAGACATGTATCTGCTCTGGTGCAGCTCAATGTTCCTGGTGCCTTCAAAACTTCAACGGAGGCACAGTGATCCGAAAGCAAAACTATCTATTGGACAAAGAAGACTTTCCAAAGCAGTCCCAGACAGAAGCAATGGATGGATTTCCTTTGCTAACAGCAATGATGCAAAGAATGGACCTGAACAAGAACAGTGCGGCCGTTTCGCTCTGCGACTTGGAGCTGGATAATGACTGATTCGATCAAGAGGGATGCTTTAAAAATATGCTGACTGAAAAAATGCCGTTAATCCTGTGACTAAAATGTCAAGTCATGTTTATTTGTTTGGCCTTTAATCACAAGGAGTCTCAAAGGGCTTCACAGACCACAGATTATTGCAAACCACAGACTATTATGACACCATCCCCTGATCTAAAACCTACATGAGGGCAAGGAAAAACTCAAAAACCTCAACATGAGGAAAATGAAGAAGCCTTGAGAAGGGACCTTACATGAGGTAATCCCCCTTCCAGGATGACCAGGCTGCAATGGATGTTGCAAAATGTGTAAAATCTAAGCTAAAAAATATTATTTTCATCCCAAAAATAGTAAATCCTTCGAATTTGTGTGAAAATAAGGGTTTAATCATTAAAATTATATCTACAGGTTCCGTATTTTCACGACCTTAGGGCGCGTTTTGTTTCTGCATTTGACAAACACAGGGCGCACCGCACTATAGGGCACGGGTACCCTCTTGTGGCTGCTGTTGTGCCCTAATCTGACCCCCTACAAAAATCACGCGGATCAATATTCGGTAATGAACACATTATTTAGTCAATGATGTCAACACATGTTCTGACGGTAGCACAGTGTGCATTCATGCTAAGGGGAGTCATATTTTCAGGGTGGTTAATGGCAAAACACCGCTTTACAGAAACACAGACAAGGACACAAGTGTTCCCAAAGGTGGCCATTCAGAAGAGGGACCAGTTTACAGCTATAAAACCCCTGCTACCACATATTTCACTTGGGCCAATTTTTAGACGTTGTGAAAGCGTTATAAATGTTTGATTTCTCTTTCTGGAGCAAACCCGAATTTGGTTGTCATTTAAGTATTGATTTCAAAGTAAAACACACGGATAAAAACTTGTAGGAGTGCGTTTTTCAGCTTCCCCCTCCTGCAAACTATCGATTACCATTGAACTTTAATTCTCTTGCGGCTGCTTGCTTTTCATGTTCTGCGTAGTGAAGTACTCAACACACCATGGCGGATGAAAACAAGGAAAGCATTCAACGGAGGGAAAGAGTTTCGGATTCGATTTAATATTTGGGGGCACAGCTCTGTGTAACCTCTGGTAGCACAATACCTTTAAGTGCTAGATAGGCTACGGAGTTACCATCCATGAGTACTTCAGCAAACAATGTCCTCTTCTGCACAAGCAGGACATTTGTCACCCTCAGACAGGAGATGCTTAAAATTCACAGGAGATCGCATACAAGTCACATTTAGTTAGAAATGTGAAGGTTCTCACAAAAATATTGGATTTCACCCCCAAAAAAATCGGAATTGATCATTAAGCTCCACCCTTTAGCCGTGATGCTAACACTTTACCCTTTAACAGCCTCATCGTGTCCTCAGCTATGTCCGTGGCTTCACATCACACGCAGGGTGCACTGCTCTAAAGGGCGCGTCGCAAAATTTGAAGAAAATCTAAGACTTTAGTTTTATGGTCGTGAAAATATATAAGCAAGTACCTTTTTATGTAAAATGTCAAGCAATGCCGTAAATAATTTGCACGGAACTTGGAATTGAACAACTACTGTACTTGCAGGGTCAATGACACACTACAAAAGTATCCGAGATACTATTGCAACATCCTTTGCTGTCTGGTAATCCTGGAAGGGGGATACCACATGTGCAGTCCCTTGTCAAGGTTTCTTCATTTTCCTCATGTTGAGGTTTTTTGAGTTTTTCCTTGCCCCTCATGTTGGTTCCAGATCAGGGGATGGTGTAATAAGTCTAAAAAAAATAGTCTGTGTAATAACCTGTGAAGCCCTTTGAGACTCTTTGTGATTAAGGGCGTCACAAATAAAAATGACTTGACTTGACTATTATACTAGCCGCTAATGCTAATGGCTGCAGCCCTGAGTTAGCTGCATTGGCATTAGCGGCGCTTCAGCTAGAACAGGGGTGTCAGACTCATTTGAACTCGGGGCCACACCATAGAACAAACATTCTGTCGGGGGCCGGACTAGTGGATTAAAGAGAAAGAAAAAGATATAAAGAAATAAGAGAAAAGGGGAGGAAAAAGGAGAGAGGGCGGGATAAAGGAAGAAAAAGAGAGTGAGAGAGCGTGAGAAACAAATGGTGAAAAGTCGTGAGAGAGGGGGAAAAGAAAGGGAGAGGAAGAAAGAAATCCAGAGAGAAATAGAAAGACAGAAGGAGAGAAAAGAGAAAAGAAAGCGTGAATGGTAGGAAGAGAGGAAGAGAAAAGGAAAAAAGGAAGTTAGAGCAAAAGAGGTTAAAAGACACAGAGAGGGAAAGAGACAAAGCGCAACAAAGGAAGAAAAAGAGAGACACAGAGAGTGAAAGAGACAGAGACTGGGAGAAAAGGGGTGGAAAAGAAAGAGAGAGGAAGAAATAAATCCAAAGAGAATTAGAAAGACAGAAGGAGAGAAAAGAGAAAAGAAAGTGCAAAGGGTAGGAAGAGGGAAAGAGAAAAGAGAGAAAAGGAAAAAAGGAAGTTAGAGCAAAAGAGGTTAAAAGACACAGAGAGAGAAAGAGACAAAGCGCAACAAAGGAAGGGAAAAAGAGAGACACAGAGAGTGAAAGAGACAGAGTGGGGGCAAAGGGGGAAAAAGAAAGAGAGAGAGAGAGCGAGAGATAATATAAAAAACAAGAGCTAAAAAGAGAAATAGTGAAAGAGGGGGAGAGAAAGAGAAATCCAAAGATATATAGAAAGAAATAGGAAAGGAGAGAGAGACAGGGCAAGCAAGAGAGAAAGTGAGCAAAGAGAGGAAAAAGGAAGGAGAGCAAAATAAGGTAAAAAGACACAGGGAAAAGAGACAGAGAGGAACAAAGAAAGAGAGTGAAAGAGAGTGAGAGAATAAGTGAGGAAGAGAGAGAGAGAGAAAGAGAAATAAATAAATACAAGTACAGTGTCTTTGTTCGAGGCCCCTGCCTTTGGCAGCATCAAGTGGACACATTTCAACCTGCCGCTTGTTTTTCTCTTGCGCTTCTCTGAGTGTTGTCTCGCGGGCCGGATTCAATCCCTCAGCGGGCCTGATCCGGCCCCTGGGCTGCCTGTTTGACACCTGTGAGCTAGAAAGTTCAAAGATGATTAGGTGTAGCGCTAAAGCTAGTAGCAGCAGCATCAGGAAGTTTGAAACCTGTGTCACGACTGCCGCAAGATTGTCAGCAGTTACATCAAGTTGACTCTTAAAAGCACAGCATGTTTAAGAGCTGGGAAGGCTGCAGAGTAGACCAAAAACGGTTATACCCCAAAATATGAGTTAGATAACTTTCCTTCGAATGACAGCTACTGTATGTAATATTGTCATTGGGTGAAAAATCTTTCAAGTATTTATTATTTATATTTTTGCAATAAAATGGAACTGTCTGAGATCGATGCTGACGTGTGTCATTCGTCCACTCGAAACAGTGAAAAAAGGAATATACATTTCCCCTTTCCATGAAAATCTCATTTTAAAATAAGATTTGGTCATAGACATACAACCCATTTTTTTCATTTCGTGTACAGTGGAACCTCATAATCCGTTCCAGAACCCTGTTCGAAAACCGATATGTACAATCACCGAAATCATTTTTCCCGTTAAAAATAATGTAAATCGTTTTAATCTGTTACAACACCCTGAATGTTTACCTTGAATGTTTAACAGAAACATAAAGCTAACCCGGGCTAATCGTACGTTCGAGTTATCGTAATCTTCCGTACGAAAGATGACGCTAACATGAACGTGTAAAAATTAAAAGATCAGGTCGTTTACACGTCATTTAGCACCACAAGTGGCTAGGGCTTCATTGGAAAGGGGGCTCCGTTCCAACACCCTCAATGTTGGGCCCTGTTCCAACACCCTGAATGTTTAACGTAAACTTAAAGCTAACCCATAAAGAAAATAATTATGAATAGGATTTCTTACCTTTGTGGTGGTCAGCAGAAGGCGGACGGTGGAGCTATTATGCCTTTCTCGAAATCCAATAGTTTTCTTTTTTCACCTGTAGCAACTTTGCTGCTTGCACTGACTTTCTTCGGAGGCATAATTAGGGGCTCAAACACTTCGTACACCTATATTCAAAGTAAAAGCAAAAGGAATCACGTCCGCACGCAATAACAGTCGCTCAGGGAAAGAGCCATCTCCACCCGTACGCTGCTCAGCATGGCACCCTAGCGTACGCACTCACGCAGTACCGGCGTTCAATCTCCGATTTTTTGACCAAACAGCAAAGCAAGAATTTTTTGAAATTTTTGGTCGGACTCCGATTTCTTCGAACTGAGAGGCGTTTGAAAACCCAGGTTCCACTGTATATATATTTAGGAATTTAACATGCATCCCTACCCCAACAATTACATTTTGAATGATCTTTATCCATGTAAGAAGTTTTTGATTCAAATACAAATCTAATAATTAAAATCACTATGATTATAGATTAGATCATTTAAAAGGACGGTGTGTGATATTAAGCGCTCCCTTATGGTAAAAAAACAACAACCTTGTATTCATAAAAAAATCATTTAAAAAACCAATAGTGCAGTTTGGACACTTCGAGTCTGACTGTGATAAGTAAATACCAAAAAATGGTTGTCGTGTGTCTTTATCTGGAAGAAAATGTTCTTTATACGCAGGGTTGGGTAGGGTTACTTTAACTGGATTACTTTCGATTACTTTTGGATTACTCCAATACCAAATATGCTAATAAAAGACAAAAGAAACTAAATAGGAATCAAATGATGACTCACAACACGTGGTAAGCTTTCTCTCCTGGCTTTGATCTCCGGCAAAACGAACATCAAATGCGACAAACAAAATGAAAATAAATCCAAACAGCTTGCCAACATCATTTTTGCCGTTCCATGTATTCCGTTACTGCACAAAATTTAGTAATCGTATTCATATTTAGAATTTGTTGTCTTTTATTAGCATATTTGCTATTGAAGTCATCCAAAAGTAATTGAAAGTAATCCAGTTAAAGTAACCCTACCCAACCCTGTTTATACGTATAAACACGACTCAATACTACTTTCAGTGATCGGATTACTGAATTTGATGTAAGGATTTGTGTTAGACACAAATATATTGTAGGACATTCAACGTTGGATTAGTATTCTGTTTGTCGACATATGCATTGAATCATATGGGAACTCTAATTAATGGACATGATTGAATTGTCCATGGCATTTTGTATGTTAAAGGTTTATATAAATATGTTTGACTCGAATAGGTAACCTGTATTGTTTTGTACTAAAATAATAAAAACAAAGATAAAGTTGAGTTTAACTTACTTTTGGAAGATGTCCTTCAAGAGGTGGTCCTCTGTTGTAAAAAGTGGCTGAAAAAAAAGCGTTCGGACCATTTTCTCAACCGCATCAAGCTTTCTTACTCCACTTAAATATCAAAAGAAACAGCCTGCCTCTTTGAAATAACTTATTAAATTTAAGTGTAACTTACTTTTGGAAGATAAGCTTCAAGAGTTGGGTGACTTCCTCCTCCGTGGTAAAAAGTGGCCGAAAAAAAAATCGATCCAACCATTTTTCTCAACCGCATCAGGCTTTCTTATTCCACTTTCATTTCAAAAGAAACGACTCGCCTCTTCTTTACACTTTACACCAACCATATTCAACGAATGCACAAGATATTAAACAATAAAAATGTCAAAGTTCTTAGTGCGCCGGAGATACATACACGTAGAATGTTTGCACACGAACTAGGAAGTAGAAGCCAGATTTCTTCTCTGGGGTGTATGCTGGGTGACCTCTCACAGCGCCACATGCCTGGTAGTGGCGGAAAGAAGAACTACAGTAATGTCCCGTCCTCAGAAAAAGGTGCACACAATACCAAATCTAACTTACAGCAATGTCCGGATAGTTTTCGAAATCCCCCCAAAAATGTTTGTATCTACCGTTTTTCATAAGTAAGGAGCGTCTGTACATATATCATACAATACAAATTGTGCTGCTCCTTTCTGAAAAGACAATGTGTAATTTTCATTTTACACTTAAAAATGTGATTTAAAGCTAAAGAACACTTTTTAAATAGTAAGCGCTGCAAAAAGGAATTTTCTAGAACATTGAAAATGACAAAAAACCTCCCTTGGCACAATTAGAACAACAATTAGTTTATTATATTTGCATACAGAAAAAAAATACTATTTTTTTTAGTCAGCCACGGCATCAGAAAATTGTTGAAAATCAATGAGTCATTCAATTCAAACTACTCAGAAAAGATCTAAAAGAAAAGCTACACGCATGAAATTTCAAGGTGAAAAATTTCCTGTTATTTGCAATTGATCAATTTAATTTTATTTGCAATATTTTCAAAACATGTAAACAGTGCATACACAGTAGCATCACATCACATAAACAATATAAAGGACTTGTAAAAAAAATTCTTTTGAAGCATCAATTGAAGATTTATGAATATGTTTTAGAATATGTACAAGAAGTTTCAGGTCATTTTTGGAAAATGGTGAAAGGAGGAGAAGACTTTTTGAGGCCGATCTTGCTGCAAACAAAAAAGGAAATATATTCAGTTGATTTGTGCATGTCCGATAAATAGTTATATTTTTTTTAATTTCCGAATGGAATTGTGCAGTGTTTTTTAACCTTTTTGAGTCAATCCATCAATTATGTTTAAAAAATTATATTCCAGTCCCAGTTTCATGTTTTTTTAAACTTGATTATCATGTTGTGTAAATTGATGTTATAAAAATTTGACTATCATTTGTGGTCGCCGTGTTAAATCATTTGACTGTAGTATGGGAATTTACTGTATTCACTATCAGGGTTGGGTAGGGTTACTTTAACTGGATTACTTTCAATGACTGGGATTACTCCAATACCAAATATGCTCATAAAAGACAAAAGAAACTAAATATGAATAAAATGACTCGATTTTGTGCAGGCTTAGGGAGTAACGGAATACATGGAACGGCAAAAAACTGGATTTATTTTCATTTTGTTTCTGTGGCATTTGATGTTCGTTTTGCCGGAGATCAAAGAGATCAAAGCCAGGAGAGAAAGCTTACCACGTCTTGTGAGTCATCATTTGATTCAAATTGAGTTTCTTTTGTCTTTTATTAGCATATTTGGTATTGGAGTCATCCAAAAGTAATCCAGTTAAAGTAATCCTACCCAGCCCTGTTCACTATACTACTGTATTTTAATGGTAGTATTTTTCTATGTTTTATTCTAGACAAATAACAAAAATTCTCCTTTGAAATTAGCAAAATTATCATCATGGAACAAATTTGAAGTTGACATATATACCAGTGTCTGAAATAAGGTTTGGCCGACAACTTTTTCAGGAAACTTTTTTTCAAGGGGAAAAAAAAATCTTTTTGTTTTTCCCAAATCAAACGATTGCTTTATTCCGATTTCGTAATCTTCGCTCGGTTTGGAAATTTCGGAATTTCAGTTTGGTTGGCAATTCGCATACTCAGCAGCCAATCAGAAGCATGCATCGAATCAATTCGTGCATCCGGACTTTACCGAGCGTTATAAGGTTGTGCATTTGCATATCATTTTCCAAAGTAGACGCACAAAGAACACAAGAAAAATGGGGAAGTGGTTCGGAATCAAGCCAAAACCTCAGCCCCAAGAAAAATGATTCAAAAGAAGCGAACAAGATTCATGATGCTACAAAACGTAAACGTACATTAAAAGCATCATGAAAAGACGAGTTCACGTGGCTTGTAGCAGACGACACAACGCAAACATTGCATGAATGTTTGGCAATTTGCATACTCTGCAGCCAATCAGAAGCCCGCATCGAATAACTTGGTGCTTCCGGACTCTCCCGAGCGTTATAAGGTCGCGCATTTGCATATTATTTTCCAAAGTAGACGCACAAAGAACACAAGTAAAATGAAGAAGTGTTTAGGAATCGAGCAATTAGCCCAAGAAGAAAGATTCAAAAGAAGCTGACAAAATGTATGACGCTACAAAACATAAACGTACATTAAAAGCATCGTGGAAAGAGGAGTTCATGTGGCTTGTAGCAGACGACGCAACGCAAACATTTCATGAATGAAGATGAGTATATACAGGTACATACTGATGGCAGATGGAAAACAGCCATGTCATATGCTGTTTTAAGTAGATTTATAATAAACTTAAATTTTAAAGAGTTGTTCTGTTATATATTCTTATTATCAATCCTTAATACTTTGCAACAGGGTTTTTTTTTGCGATGAGTCGTCTTATTGTGTTTCAAGTTGTGAAAAATGAGGCAGGCAACTTTATGGCTGGGCAGGCAAGTTTTCTGCCATGGTCTCCGCCAACTTTTTCTCATGACTTTCAGACTATACAATTAAATTTGACTCCCCTGGGCTGATTGCAACTTTTATTTTTGCTATATTTTTTAAATATTTTTTTCTAGTCAAATTACAAAAATATTAACTAATAGGAGTAAAAATCATCACCCGGTGGAACAAATTTGCTGGTGATAATGATTAATAAATTGTTAGGACTGTATAATTATATTTATCCTACAGTTGACATTTAATATGTTATATGTGTTCTCAGCTATGTTTGAAGAGTTCTCAGCCTGCAAGGCCATGAGTTGTGTTTCGATGTACAGACTGTGTTTTGTTCTCACATACCAACGGATGTATGTTGACCTATGACCTCTTCATGCCATAACTCAAGATTGTTTTTAACCAAAAAGCGTGAGAAGAAGGAAAAGGAGGCTCTCCCAAAACAACAGGAAACCGTCCATCTTCAGCCGGATGACAAGCTTTCCAAAGAAGACTAATCAACTCTACGTAGCAAAGGCAAAAACTGAATATTAGAAGGGAGGTTTTTTCGAGGAGATCCTCAGAGCCAGAGCCGAGCCGAGCCAGAGCGCAGCAAGCAGGGCAGAGCGAGCGAAAAGATGTCTAACAACGGAATGTCGGCGGCTTTCAATATGATGATTAATAAAGTAACTAATTATAAAGAACCGATTCTCTTTGTCCTATATTGCAGAGCGTTTTATTAAAAATGTTGGGGACATGAACCTAACATTTAATTGGTCCTTCGAAACCGGATTCCAAGATACCAGATGATTCCAGGACGCGAGAGGAAAATCCAGCAAAGACTGTGGCCACAGCATAAAGACCCTTTTTCCGGGACTGGACCTTCCCTCGCGGGCTGGGATCTGACGGTTGACGGAAAGCCAAGGACTTAGAGAATCGTGAGTAAAATTTATTCGTAACATTGTGTGCATGTAGATAACCGGTAAAAGAAATTGACTCGCGAGCGGGGGGGGGTAGATTCTTAAGGTTTAAGAATCCTCCGTCGAAAAGATTAAGAATTCTCTGTAGAAAAGGAAAATCTTAACAGAGACAAAGTTTAAGAATCCTCCGTTAAAAAAAAAAAAAAAAAAAGAAATTACGGGGGGCAGATTCTTAACAGAAAAACCCTGACAATTCTAGACTCTATCAGGTAAATAGTTTTCAGACAGTTAAAATTCCGCGGGAGGTGTGGACTCCCCTAACCCAGCGCTTTAAAGTTAGTTAAATTTCACAAGGATGTGCGGAGTCCTCTGTCAACTGAAAATAAGTGGAAAAAGAACAAGCGATGTAAGAACGTGATCACGATAAAAAACAAGACGTCTGTGTGATTGAGAAAGAGCGAATGAAATATAAAGTTGCCCCTGGGCAATTGTATTTATATAAAAAATAATAATAATAATAATAATAAATACTCGATGAACTCATAGGTGAAGAGTCATTTATAAGGAAGACCCGACCGCAATCGAGCCTCTGTGTTACTGGATAAAAGTGAGAAATTTGGGAAAAATATAAATGAGCTATTTAGATGCGTTAAATCAAAATAATGCCAGAATAATACCGAAAAAGATAAAATATTCCTGTTTTCAGTTCAAAAAATTGGTAAAAAAGGACTGGGAAGAATAGGAAAAATCTAATTGAGTGAATTGAAATACACTAATTTGAGATAAGGGCATTTTTATACCAAAAAATATTGAAAAAATTGTTTATAAATACTTTTTTTTTTCTCTTTCAATTAAAATGGAAAAAATGGATTGAGTGAAATTCAAATGAGTAAGATAACTCATAAATAAATACATGCCATTTTCACATTAAATAGGTGAAGCTAAAATAGTAGATTGAATTGGTTTAAAGAAAAAAAAAAAAAAAAAAAAAAAAGGGAGAGAGAAACATAAAGGGGAAAGTTAATTAAATATTAAGAGAGATAATTTGGTGAAAATTAAGTGAGACTAACCTTAATACAATAGATTGGGAAAAAAAAAAAAAAAAAAAACTTACTTTTTCAACATTGAACTGTTTTAAATCTAGAGTAAGTAAATGGGTAGAGTGGAGCACATTATAGAGTGCTTTTGAAGATCTTCATTGACTTGAAATGCGTTGTTTAGATGCAAACCATTTGCGATTTATGGCATTACCTTTGTGGAAATACCGTAATGTATCCTAAAAAGGAGGATAACGAATATACAGGGCCATATAGTGAACCGCGTCGATTAAAGGGAGGAAGAGCAGGCACACAGTAATATGCCTCGCTCCACGCCGCCCCCACAATATGCCAAAAAAATCATTCACATGCGCTAATACCCCCCAGGCCATTTACCCACTTCCGAGGAGAAGCCGTGAAGAGGGTAGGGTTTTACCGCCCGATTCTCAATGGCTAAAAGGCCAAGTGGACCCCCTTATTGACAGAGTAAAACATAGATATAGATAACGAGAAACTGATTAATCCTGAGTAGGTCAGATCATGGGTCATAGCACGGCCTTGGCAGTGATTAATTAAAAAGGGAGTTATTTTTCTGGGTTAAATAATGGTTTTAAATCTAGAAGGGGGATTCACACGTGACACCGAGCAAGCTGTGAATAAAAAAAAAAAAAAAAAAAAAAGAGGTGAATATGAGGACGCAGGAATTAAGTGGACACTAAATTGAGAAGATAAAGTTATAGTGAAACAATATTTACACAGAAATATTTGCATGTAAGATGTTACATACAGTTGAGATTTGTGTAATATGCATTTGGTGAAAAATAGTCAAAACATGTGACAGTAATTTTATAGATAAGCTATAAAAATAAAAGAAAATTATATAAAGGATGAAAATCTATTTGAAGGCAAATGAACATAGACATAACATATTGTTTTGCTTTAGAACAAGAAATGAGAGAATTGCAAAGTATTACAATAATAAATTCGACTACAAAAATACTGTAGTGATACAAAAACTACACTATTTTGTTGCCATAATGAGAAATATTATAGACTAAAAAAAATATATATATATATATATTAGTGAACTATCGTGAAAACACTGCAAAGGAAGGAAACGTTTGATTTTACAGCAAAAGTGTTGCTCTAACGATGTTTTTGAGTTTCAGAATTTTGGTTCTTGTCTCATTTGGACTAAAAAATCCGCTGAGGAGAAAATGGAGGAACGGTGAGAAAAAAAAAGTAGCATTACTAACGATGATGAAGATATTTGAATGGGATGAACGATGGTAAGTGAAAAACCAATTTTTATGATATTAAAGGAATATGTCAACAATAAAGGCGTTACAGGTGAGAACCAGAAAAGTTTTGTGTTCATATTCGGCCGGTATGAACCATAACTATGATAAGTAGATCTCATCTTGTTGGAATCCATCACAGCGATCATCGAGCAGCGATTGGAGGACACCCTGAACTGGTTGCAAGCCAATTGCAGGGCACACAAAGATAGACAATTCACTAGCTCATTCACACATAGGGACAATTTGGACCAGTCAGTCCACTTGAAATGCATGTTTTTTGAAAGAGGAAAGTAAACCGTAACAATGAGAGCATGCAGGCTGGCTTGGAACACACACACCTGTTCCCAGGTCCTTAGTAATGCCGCACACGTGTTGGCCACTGCGCCACCGTGCTGCACACACATATATAATATATATCTCATCTCATCTCAGCAGCTGCACCGCTTATCCTCAGTAGGGTCTCGGGGGTGCTGGAGCCCATCCCAGCAATCATCAGGCAGTGGGCAAGAGACACCCTGATATATATGATTTTTTTTTTTAACTGAACTATCAATAATGATAATATGATAGGAATTTTGAATTCCGTGTACTAGCTTGCTAAAAGATTTATAGATCTTGGCAGAACCCCTGAAATTTAGTGATACAAAGATCGAACTTATAAATCGGTGACAAATATAGTAAATATCTGCGTATTCATTCAGTTTTGATCATCGAATTATTAATTTATTTTCTGCATTTGTTGATGGTAATTGCGAATAACAGGCTTGTCTTTTTCCATTTTTCTACTTACTGTACTTTTCTTAGTACAACATAATTCGTGATATCAATCATCAAAGCAAATGAGCCGTTTGAAAGCAAGCTCTCTTTGATGAATTGAACAAGGAAAAAAGCCGTTTGTCTAATAAAAAGACTGACCTTCGCTCGACAAGAATTACCAACAACAATGACGTAATCTCGAAGCGACGAGATCTCATTAGCTAAGATCGGCGTGCAGGAAAATAAAAACTCGTACAGCAAATTCAAAAATGCGTTAAATCTTTGTTAAAGAGTAAACTAAATGATAATGAAAATTTAAAGAAAAAAAAAAAAAAAAAAAAAAAAAAAAAAAGGTTGCGCACCCAGCATAAATGATGCGTCTTGGACAGGTAAGCGGGAAAATGAAAACACTGAGTGTATAATACAAGATAATTATACCGAATAGTATAAAAAGAAAGAATATTTGAGTGAACAACTAATCATTTTTCGTTGAAAATGCGAATAGCAAAGGGTAATAACTTTAAGACGTGTAGTTTTGCTCTTAATAAAGAAAGGACGATTAAAGCAATGAAGCTGACTAAAAATGGTCCATAATTTTAGTGTCAATCTTCTTGTTCGTAAATGAACAAATTCAAAAGAGGCGTAAGACGTAAAAAGATTATTTCCTTAGTTGTTCTCGTATTACAGAAAAGAAAATTCGAGACTAGAAATAATTAATAACGTAGCTGAAGCTATTTCAGTCAATGAATGAAATGATTCTTTTAAACAAAGGAAAAAAAGAAACGTATTAATAGTCGGACCAGATCATGTTGATCTGTATAGCCTTGATCACAAGGGATCTCGAAGGGCTGCATAGAACATAGACTAATGCGTAGAAGCAAAGATTGTTGCGCAGAATAAAAGATAATGAATAAACAAAATAAATACACTCAACAAGACATAAGTGACGAGTATGTATTGTTCTATATTGAATCAATAAAAGATTGATTATGGTTACAGATAGAAGAAAATACAATTAGAGAAGTTATGACATTAAGTTCGATTTGGCATTTTTTGAGAAATTTTTGTTGATCTTTTGAGATTTTTGATGTTTAGTGTGAGGGTTTGGAATTTTGACAAGTTTAGCCCAAAGGACAATTGGGAGGACAATTGATTACACACTGAATTTTTTTAGAATGAGTGTTACGATTGACAAGTGATAAACAAATGTGTAACAAATACTGACTTATGGTTTGGTTAAGTTAATAAGGGAACGGTTTCTATGGAAGAGCATTTTTAGAAGACAATGAGAAACTGATCAATCTTGAAGAGGGCCATAGGAAAAAACGGATTAGTTGATTTTGAGACATATCGGGCTAATTTAAGAATAATTGCATGGGAAATAAATGAATAGAAATTAATTAAACTAAGATAATGTCTACTAGTAGTTAAATTGAGAAAAATTTGAATAATCCGGCTAATTTACAAAAAATCCCACTACGTAAGCACAGTGGAATTAACGAGACTCTCAAGTGCCAGTGAATTCCGCAAAAAAGACTCTTTCTAAGTCTCCAAAGGACATATAAATCTGTCAAAAAGAGGCCATGGACTAATTTGCTGAAAGAGCCAAAGACAGTCATCCATTGTCTGCGCCGCTTATCAACAGCGAGGCCAAGGGAGTGATATGGAGCACATCCCAGCTACGCTCATAAACAACGAGCTCACGGGAGTGTGGGGGTAACACACACGGCGAGACGTGAAGTGTTGGGCCTGCGGTCGAGGGGTCACATGTCCTTTGAATGTGAAGAAGAAAGCTCTGCTGAGCATTACCAAACAGCGTGACTAGGCCAAGATGGTATTCAGACAAAGTCAAATAGATAGATAGATAGATAGATAGATACTTTGTTCATCCCCGAAGGGAAATTCACATTTCCAGCAGCATTCCTGAGCTGAGAACAAACAATCGAGAACAATCGAAAATAACACGGGAGCTGCTGGAGTGGCTGCCATTCGTGACGGCGCCGGAAGAAACGATTCAATTTGAATCATGTACAAACAAAATATTATTGCATATGGTAGCAGTTCTTTTTTCGAGCAAAATATAGAGTGGTTTTCGAGTGCCCTCTTGGAAACAAATGAAAATCATGGAACTTCAATGGACGCTCAAATGCCAATTTTTGAACGCTCATTGCAAATCCTGTTGCGTTTTTGCTTTGGAAAATAATTGTTCATAAGTATGAAACTGATTGTGCTTACTTGAATAATGATTTGTGTTTATGGTAACTGTGTGTACAAAATAATGTTTGCCATAGCAGCAGTATTCTTACCTGATCCACTCAAGCCAGATGCTATGGCTGGGATACAACCAGTGATTGAAAATTTAATATAAGCAGGGGTGTTAGTGGAATGTGCCGACTCCCCAGTAAACACGCCACAACATGCACTCTTGGTTAATATCGTGGACCTATAACAACTCTGTGACAGTGACTGTGCCACCAAATGCCACCATTGTGATGTCCATACCGATAACCTCTTTAAAAGTGTTCCAGTGAGGCAGTCTAGGGAGACAGCCAACACATATTACTGGGCAAGGGTGGGAGGAGTACTGGTGGTACGTGTTTGGACACGGAGCGTTCCAAGGGTGGGAGTATTTGGTTATAACGGAAGCAGGGGAGTACTGGACCCCAGGGGACAGCTCTGAGGCCCAGTATTTCAAAAAATCGGGTTAAATTGCAGCATCAAGGAAGCAATTTACAACTGACTATAACCGTTACAAACCAGACAATTCGACCTCCGGGATCAGATTTTTTTTTAACAGCACGTGCTGGGGTTTCACGTTATGGGCCTGGTCCTCGGGCATGGACCCCTTTTTTCCCGGTCGTAGTGTGTGTAAATGACAGTATGAAATCGACTGATCAGCCAAAATTAAGTAACTACTCTGTAACGACAAATATCACATCAGTAAGCATGTCAGTCGAAGACATTGATGGGTGGTTCAAAGTTACCACAGGAATTTCAAGGATAGATAACAACTGGTTGCTAATGGCTGAGCAGGCGGCACATGCTGTCATAAATGATTGTGTTGTGTGTAGTCTGAATGATATACAATGTCACCGAATGTTGACAGTCAATATAACATTTAAACCACTCTCCCGGAGTGACATCTGGTGGTGGTGTGGAGAAGACAAGTTGTATGATAGACTACCGTACAATACCACGGGATTGTGTGCATCTGTGTCTCTTATTTTACCTGTGTCTATAACCGCCACCACAATCCCTGAATTGCTAACATCTGTGAAGAGCTTGTTACCACATGCATGGAAAAGTAAAGGTCTACCTATGCCTGGAGTGACAATGATCCTACATACATCGACAGTATCGGTGTTCCAAGAGGCGTACCAGATGAATACAAATTAGCAGATCAAGTAGCAGCGGGTTTTGAATCTTTGATTTGTTATTGGTGTACAATTAATAAAAATGTTGACAGAATAAACTATATCCATTTCAATGTGCAGAAGTTAGGAAACAAAACAGAACAAGGTTTCTCCGCCATACACGAGCAACTCTCTGCTACCTCCCTCATGGCTTTCCAGAACCGGATTGCTGTTGATATGCTACTGGCTGAAAAGGGAGGGGTCTGTTCTATCTTTGGTGACCAATGTTGCACGTTCATACCGAACAACACGGCAGCAGACGGAAGTCTGACAAAGGCCCTGGAAGGCCTCAGGTCACTTAACAACAAGATGAAAGACCACTCAGGAGTTGACACATCAATGTGGGATGGTTTTGGAGATACGTTTGGAAAATATAAAAAAATAATAATATCAGCCATGATGGCAATAGCCGTTTTTGCGGCAATTCTCACATTGTGTGGATGTTGTTGTATTCCGTGCATAAGAACATTGCTAACAAGACTAATTACAACAGCTCTTGCCCCAATGCAGGCAAAGATGGTACCTTTGTATGCTCTGTTGCCCTCGGATACCGATGCTGATGATGACTCTGGCAATTACCATAAAAATGACGATGGTGAAAATTGTAATGACACAAATGTTGATGATGATTGCCTGTCTCTGCATTTTCCTTATATTTACTCAGATCCTGGTCATTATGACGACAACCTCTAAGTGTAACAACTGTGTTGTATTCATGATTTCTCTGTTGAAAATCGTATTGCGAAATGACAGTTGAATGAAGTATTATATCAACTGTAGGATAAAGAGGAGGGAAATGTTAGGACTGTATAATTATATTTATCCTACAGTTGACATTTAATATGTTATATGTGTTCTCAGCTATGTTTGAAGAGTTCTCAGCCTGCAAGGCCATGAGTTGTGTTTCGATGTACAGACTGTGTTTTGTTCTCACATACCAACGGATGTATGTTGACCTATGACCTCTTCATGCCATAACTCAAGATTGTTTTTAACCAAAAAGCGTGAGAAGAAGGAAAAGGAGGCTCTCCCAAAACAACAGGAAACCGTCCATCTTCAGCCAGATGACAAGCTTTCCAAAGAAGACTAATCAACTCTACGTAGCAAAGGCAAAAACTGAATATTAGAAGGGAGGTTTTTTCGAGGAGATCCTCAGAGCCAGAGCCGAGCCGAGCCAGAGCGCAGCAAGCAGGGCAGAGCGAGCGAAAAGATGTCTAACAACGGAATGTCGGCGGCTTTCAATATGATGATTAATAAAGTAACTAATTATAAAGAACCGATTCTCTTTGTCCTATATTGCAGAGCGTTTTATTAAAAATGTTGGGGACATGAACCTAACATAAATATAACTTGATTTAACACAAAATGGCTCCCCTGGTACAATTACAACACTTATTTCATTTTTACTCTCTATTTTCATCTTGTTTTTCTCGACAAATATTGAAAATATGATTTAAAACGGGTACAAATATTTCTCCAGTGGAACAATTAGTGTTTTTTACTAGTTACAAACGTTTTTCTTTATTTTCCGGTAAAATAAGAAAATGATCATTGAAAATACGTGCAAGATTTGTATTTGATTCGATTTCTTTTATAATTTCTTGCAATGCAATCTTAAACAGCTGCATCATAAAAGTCATTAAATATATATTCTCTGTCTCATTTCATGAGGAGATAATTAGTAGAGAAAAAGGAAAAAGAGGGTGATATGCTGCCACCTACTGATATGGATGAATGTTACAGTTAATGTGCTTATCACTGAAATAAAGCAATGGCATGTTTTCTTTCGTAAACATAAAATTTTTCAATATCTTGCAGGCACACTAGAAAAAAATTCACGGCATACTAGCACGAGTTAAAAAACGCCGGCATTATAGTCTATACTCACGTGAGCACTCTGTCCGTCAGAGGCCGTTCTACAGAAACAAAGGAAAGTTCCACGTCATTTTTGGAGTAAAATCGGAAAATTGTGTTCTGCCCGCTCACCTTTTTTCTTGCAGCATTTTTTGCAGGCTTTGCACTTGTACTTGTAGCAGAATTGCACGATGGCGATGGTGAAGAGAATGGCCAGGATGCCGAACCCCACGGCCACGCCCACCGCCGTGGGGTTTACCCTACTGCCTAATAACATACAAGCAGAAATGAGACTGTGAAAAAGGAAAAGACTTTTGTAAATTGTAAGGTTTTAACATTTATTAAACTGAAATCTGACTCCGAAGACACGTGTCTTGTCTAAAACCCTTACAGTTGGAGCATATTCAGAAGCCGGAGAAATGTAATTAGCCAATCAACGATTGTAGTCCCCATATCAATTTATTTAGCCGAATCAAAGAGTTGAACAAATCGGATCTTTCTGCCGTGCCAAGATTACAATCGTGTGCAGAAGACGACAGGGTTGCAGCGTTGTTCCTATAACCCATGCTGAAGAAATGGTCAAGCCCCGTGACCAAGCCTCTGGCTGATTGGTCCGCGGTCGTCGATGCAAATTTTCCAACCATGATATGAAGAATGGGAGGAGGGGTGATAACCTATCACCCTCCGGACAGAATGGTGCCAGGCACATACTCCACCACTCCGAGGTGATAAGTCATTGTTATTTGCACAGAATGTGGGAAAAGGCTCATTCCAACGCAAAGCGCGGTTTACGACACCCTTCTCTCAGAGTTTGCCCTCAAACACTGAAGTCAGATTTTAGAACAAGTATATTTGACTTTACGTAACATAAAACAGTGTATAAAATCGTATATAACTTGATGAATGAATGAATCCTAAAAACAATGCACAGGAACCAATGTCTTGTTTTTAACTCTTCATTTTTTTCCAGAGAGTCAATTTCAGAGATACTGACGATAAACACGTTTGTTGTTCTAAAACTAAATTTGTACTGCGTGAGTGATTCATTTTTGCAGTAACAATTTGGTGTCAGGATTTTTGGAGGGGGAAAAACCTGTCTTATGATTTTATCACAACACTAATATGTCTAACAGTAAGAAATACATAGTGGTCAAGCTCAGAAATGCATATAATTATAGATATAGCTTGTTTTTTTTAAACAGTGTCTCTGAATGTTTTCCACCCTGACATTTCCTAACAAAAATTTTACCAACAAGGCTTATTTTAAAAAAAATGTTTGGTTCTTAAACACATAGTTATACTCTATGAAGATATTACAAATATTATCACTCCCCGACCTAATTTCCCCCCATTATGTCCCTACTGTTGGATTCATAGACCTAACAGGGTGGACAGGGTGGATTTTTTTCTTTTTCAAGCTAATCTAGCCTTAGCTATTTAGCTGATCAATGTTACGCTAGTTAACTTTCAACAGATTAACAAGATTTTAATAACTTAATCCAATATGTTTTAAAAAAATGTTCTCAATAAGCTTTTTCCATAATTTGACATAAGAGGGTTGAACTTTAAGAGTGCCTCATACAAGTAGAACACATAAGATAAATTTAAATTTAGGAGAGTAAAGGTTAACCTATTTTTATACAGTTGAACTCCCGCCAAAATCAAATGATGTCACTTCCTGTAAATGGCTTTTATGGAATTGTAGTCTTTGGGGGGCAATTGAGGACATTCTCACAGGGTGGATCATTACTATCAGGACATGAAGAACTTAAACAAATAGCAAGTAAAAACATTGTATCTCAAATTACTAAAGAAAACAAGTGATGTTATTTTATGGCCTACACTCTTTGAGGAAGTTGATGACATTGCATCGGGGACACGATAAAATTGAACATGAGTGTCACCAAAAGTGATCAAAAATCCAAAATAATATTTGAAATACATTCTATTTAGGGTTAAATGATTGCAAACACTTCAAGTGTATAACTCATGTAGTTTTAAATCAACATTTTTTGCAGATTTCTCGAGAAAAAACTCTCACGGCCTGATACAACTGGTCAAGCAGACACAGCCTACTGTATTTCAAGTATTTTGCTCTCAACAAAAGTCAACTGTAAAACGATATAAAGTTTCACTCTATAGAACACAGGTGTCAAACAGGCGGCCCGCGGGCCAGATCAGGCCCGCCAGACAACACTCAGAGAAGCACAAGAGAAAAAACAAGCTGCAGGTTGAAATATGTCAACTTGATGTTGTCAAAGCCAGGTGCCTCCAACAAAGACACTGTACTTGTATTTATTTCTCTCTCTCCCTCTCTCTCTTCCACCCCTTTTCTCCCGCTCTGTCTCTTTCACTCTGTGTCTCTCTTTTTCTCTTCCTTTGTTGCTCTTGTCTCTTTCTCTCTGTGTGTCTTTTAACCTCTTTTGCTCTAACTTCATTTTTTCCTTTTCTCTCTTCATACCCTTTGCGCTTTCTTTTCTCTTTTCTCTCCTTTTGTCTTTCTATTTCTCTTTGGATTTTTCTCTTCCTCTCACTTTCTTTTCCCCCTCTCTCACGACTTTTTATCTTTTGTTTCTCACGCTCTCTCCCTCTCTTGCTTTCTTTGTCCCGCCCTCTCTCCTTTTCCCTCCCTCTTTCTCTCATTTATTTATCTCTTTTTCTTTCTCTTTAATCGACTCGTCCGGCCCCCGACAGAATGTTTGCTCTATCGTGTGGCCCCCCGAGTTGAAATGAGTTCGACACCCCTGCTATAGAATAAATCACAATCTCTTGTCAGACAACTGCTCAAGTAGACGTATACTACTGTACTTCAAGTGTTTTTAACACAATAAAAGTAGTATTTTTGTAGTATTTCTTTAGTAGTTATGTAATATTTATGTAATAATATTTTTGAACTATAGTATCACTGTAGTAGTATTTTTGGTAAAATGTATTATATTATTGATGGTGTATTAGTAGTCTATACAGCCCTTTGAGACTTTTTGAGAGATTTTTAGAGAAAAATCAGGGAGAGAGAAAGATGCGGACAAAAAAGGTTGCTACAGAGAAATACTTGTATACGATATAGAGAGGAATCACATAAATTCAAGATAACGTGTCGAAAATTTAAGAACTGCGACAGTCTGACACGAAACAATCAAAATACAAGCTGTAAACCGGTCTTACCATTATTCCCCATAGCAAAAGACCTAAACAACCTTCAAATGTCCTTTCTCCTGGTTTGACTTCCACAAAGTAGGGATCTGATAAGAAACCAATCGATATTTTTCAAGATTTTGAGAGAATATGTCCATCCGTGCTGTCTTCCTACATCTTACGTCTAAGAGTGTGTTCCCCATACCGGGCATTCTTTTCAAAACCGGTCTTTCTACCTTGTTTTCATGGGCTAATGCGGGAAGTGGATTATCCTCTTTTGTGGGGATTGTCAGTCCCGTTTTTGTGACATTGTTACTCCAATAAGGAACATTTGTTTGACAAATTGAGAGTTTTGAACTGAAACTCGATTCTCTCCTGTCTGGTTTCCAAAGTATGGTCCGCGAGCACCAGAGCGCCCCCTGAGGACAGTTGGAGAGCCCACGGAGCTTTTCTGGAAATAGTTCTGTGTCATTACGATTTTCTAGTATAATGCGTTTTTTTCTTTAATAATTGAGTATATTTAATAGTATTTTTTGTCATGAACCAGAACAGGATCAGGACCCAAACGCGTGTCGTTCTCACACAAGCCATTTATTTTACGGGTAATGGGGGGTCATGCACGTTAGGCAGCGGTCTGGCGTGGAAAGACAGGAAGCCAGAGGCCGACGAGGTCGATTACAATTCCTCCAGTTGATATCGGACAGATGGGGTTGATACCGGACAGGACGGGACAGACAGACAGGATAGATAATGAAACAGGATATCGAAAATAAATAGGACAAACAAGACGGGGACGAAAACTGGAGAGAGTAATAAACAGAATGAGACTGAAAATCGATATTTAACAGGACAAAAATAAACGGTAACATTACCGGACAAGGGATCCCAACAGGAAACAGGACCGAGTCAAAACAACATCTTGCGGGGCAGAGGTTTGTTGACGGACTGACACCCAAAGAGTGAGAGTATTGAGCTTAAATAGATAGAAAGCCAATCTGTCAATGAGCCGCAGCTGGCGCCACACGGGCGGGGCCAATTCGGCGCCATGGCAACCGTGACAAGAATATTGTTTTTTTTTTCTAATGTATTATTTCATTTTCATTTTTACATTATTAGTGGTAATAAAAAAAAACAAGACCTTTGGGAATGAAAACTGGAGAGAATAATAAACCGGAGAAAAATAGACGGGAACGAAACTGGAAACCGATATTAAACAGGACAGAAATAAATGGGAACAATACCGGACTGGAAATACAAACGGGAAAACAGGACAGAGTCAAAACCCATGTCTTGCGGGGCAGAAGTTCGTTTGACGGGCTGACAAATGAAAAATGAGAGCAATGAGCTTAAAAAGATGGAATGAAGCCCTGAATCACTGATTTAACAACTGAATATTCTAGTAGATTGTGTCTAAAATGAATTGGAAGACACAGAAATAGAAGGTTTTTATTCTCGCCTGTCATTAGTATGAAGTCTTGCCTGATCCCAGATTAAATTTGATTGCAATCTGAAACAACCCAAACATTGTATTTTAACATAGTTTTCAACAACTATGTCAAGGCGTTTCCCAAAATGGCCGCTTGGAAACAACCAGTTTACAGCACTAAAACCTCTGCAACTGTGTATTTTACTTTGGCCATGTTCCAGGAGAACGAGAGAGGAGGCTGGACAGAGACTCGAGTGACACTAATTAGTCTAATTTGATGGAGTTCACTTCGTTAAATTGCTCAAGAAATTAAATGTGCCCCCGTGTGGAAATGCCGGTCTCTTGTTCATTTTTCCATCAAGAAACGAGCACGCATTGTTAGGAGAATGCAGGTTGCGTTTGGTTAATGGAGTCAGATAACTAAGAGAGTAAGAAAGAGCAAAAGAGAGAGAGAGAGAGACCAAGAAAGAAAGAGAGAAAAAAGAATGAAAGAAAGAAAGAATGAGGGAAAAAGGTAGAGAGAGTGGGAGAGAGAGTACAAGGAGGAAAGCGAGAAATGGAAAAAAGAGATAGAGACAGAGAAAAAATGAAAAAGAAAGAGAAAGATGTAGGAGAAAAAGACAGAGAGAGGAGAAAAACCCTGAGAGACAAAGAAAGAAAAAAAGAGAAAAGGGGGAAAAGAGAGAACAAATAGAGAGTCTGGAAGAAAAAGAGAAGATATAAAGGATTAGAGAAAAAACAGAAAGAACAAAGAAATAGGGAGTCAGAGAGAGAGAGAGAGAGAGAGAGATCAAGAAAGAAAGAAAAAAGAATGAAATCAAGAAAGAAAGAGGGAAAAAAGTAGAGAGAGTGCGAGAGACTTCATGGAGGAAAGAGAGAGAAATTTAAAAAAGAGAGAAGGACGGAGAGAAGGAGAGAAAGAGACAGAGAGGAAAAAGAAAGAAAGATGTAGGAGAAAAAGACATTTTTCCTTCAAGAAACAAGCACGCATTGTTAGGAGAATACAGGTTGTGTTTGGTTAATGGAGTCAGATAACTAAGAGTGAGAAAGAGCAAAAGAGAGAGAGAGAGATCAAGAAAGAGAGAAAAAGGAATGAAATAAAGAAAGAAAGAGGGAAAAAGGTAGAGAGAGTGGGGGAGAGAGTTCAAGGAGGAAAGTGAGAAATGGAAAAAAAAGAGAGGCAGAGAGGAAAAAAAGAGAAAGATGTAGGAGAAAAAGACATTTTTCCTTCAAGAAACGAGCACGCATTGTTAGGAGAATGCAGGTTGTGTTTGGTTAATGGAGTCAGATAACTCATTCGAACAAGCGGTACAATTCCTAACAGTACTAAAACCCAGATTTGCCATTTACCCCAACGGTGACTCATGTTGTGTCGTCCAGGTCACAAAAAAGTGTAAACGGGGAGCGGGTGGAACAACCCCCATTCTTCGGTCACCGGGTAAAGCCATTGAGTTTTTAATCATTAACCGGTGAGAGGTTGTTGCACTTCCTCTTGCAAAGTATCACTTTGACCGTGTAATGACGAAGAAGGTGCACAGATTTAGGTCCTGTGTGTATATTTATGTGGGGGGGGAGTACCTCTAAGTAACGTTATACAAGGAATTGGGAATATTTCTTCCGTACTGGGATTCCAACTCTGGATGCTGACTGCAGAGGACTCTTGAAGACATTTAAGTGTGTGTAAGTTGACGTATTCGTTTTGCTTCCTGTGTTATATTCGTGTGATGAGATCGGGGGTCTTGTGAAAAACTGCCGGAATATTTCTCGTGGACACAATTCAGGTCTTAAATCGGTGTTTTGTGAAAGTTATTTAAGCTCAGGGGAAATGATCCCTGTAATTTTGCAGGGGTCTGAGCGTTCACATAAAGTCGGTGAGCAACGCTTGAAACAACAGTGAGCAAAAGCAATCCCAAGTGTGGCAACTAAATCATTATCAAACATGTCCAAAACTTGACATCACCTTACATTTTGCTGAGTTTCCGGCAATGCAAAAAAAAAATTCACTTTTGAATGAATTGACTCATGTACGATGGCCTACAAACGTGTTTTGATTTTACAATTCTTTCATAAGATATCTATTTCTTTTTATTTCCTGATATATTTTGTCGCATAATATTAACATTTTTGGGGGCTTATTGAGTCGGTTGCACGATACAGAACTGTATTTAATCACATTTTTAGCGGAAGTAAAATGTTGGCAACAAGATTCACTTGATATGATTGAAAATTATTTGAATGCTACACAAACTTTTTCTTCTTTTTTCTGTGGATTTTTTTTCGACTTTTTAAAAAATTCCTTTAAAAAAAATCTCATTGTGTTTATTTTTTCCGAGCTGTTACTTTTTTCTTTTTGTTCTCTATCTCCTTTTTTCGACATTTCTTTCTTTTCTCTTTTTCTGGCTTTTTTCTAAATGTTTCCTTCTTTTTTCTCTGCCTTTTGTTTCTTTTTTTCTAAGCTTTTCACTACTTTTTCATTTTAGTATTTTATTTTTTTTGTTCTATTCCCCCCTTCCTTTAAGTCATTTTGTGCATAATTTTACATAATATTTGGTCATGTTGGGATTAAAGAAGCAAAAACAACCTGAAGAGCCGTTTAGGACCCGAAAGAGCCGGTTCCTTTTAGTGAGCCGAGCCGAAGAAGCCGGTTCTCTACTAACTTTACTCAACTTCGTTCTACTTTGACTCGACTTCAAAATACCGCATTAAGGACGCAACGTCAGGGGAACCCGTGTATTTTTACCTTCATGCACTGTAACTTTGACTTAATTCGTTTCTTAACTATCAATTTCGAGCCCTGATTTTTGTGCGCTGGCTAGATTTTCTTGTGCGCTGAGAATGTGCGAGCAGTGCGCAATTACGCACACGCGCAGCTCAGAGGGAACACTGCTCGGGGGTGACAAAAAAAAACTAAAAAAAAACAAAACTAACAGGGGCCATACTTGTAGAGAGAGGGAGAGAAAGAGAGACCAAGGGAGAGAGTTAGAGAGTGGGAAAGAGCAAAAGAGAGAGAGAGATCAAGAAAGAAAGAGAAAAAAAAATCAAATAAAGAAAGAGGGAAAAAAAGTAGAGAGAGTGGGAGAGAGAGTTCAAGGAGGAAAGCGAGAAATAGAAAAAAGAGAGAAAGAGACAGAGAAAAAATGAAAAAGAAAGAGAAAGATGTAGGAGAAAAAGACAGACAGAGAGAGGAGAAAAACCCTGAGAGACAGAGAAAGAGAAAAAAGAGAAAAGGGGAAAAAGAGAGAACAAATAGAAAGCGAGTCTGGGAGAAAAAGAGAAGATATAGAGGGTTAGAGAAAAAAACGGAAAGAACAAAGAAATAGGGAATCAGAGAGAGAGAGAGAGAGAGAAAGCAAAAGAGATCAAGCAAAAAAGAGAAAAAAAATAGAGAAATGGTCAATGGTCTGCATGTCTATAGCGCTTTTCAGGTCAAAGAAGACCTCCCAAAGCACTTTACAATGTGCTTCACATTTACCCATTCACACACACACTCACACACCGATAGCGGCCATGCAGCCATGCAAGGCGCCTACCTGCTTATTGGGGGGATTAGGGGTCCAGTGTCTTGCCCGAGGACACTTCAACATATAACATGGAGGAGCCGGGAATCGAACCTGCGACCTCTTGATCCCAAGACGAGCGCTCTACCTCCTAAGCTAAATGTAACTTGGCTGTGCGTTGCCGAATATTCAGATTGCCGAAATATTTCTCATGGACACAATTTAGGTCTTAAATCGGTGTTTTTCGACCGTTACGATGTGAAAGTGATTTAAGCTCGGGGGCCGGACAATACCGGAAATACTAACAGGGGCCGGACTTGGGGAGAGAGAGAAATAGAGAGAGAGAGAAAAAGAGACAGGGAGGGGGCAAGGGAGAGAGTTAGAGAGTGAAAAAGAGAGAAAGAGCAAAAGAGAGAGAGAGAGATCAAGAAAGAAAGAGAGAAAATAATGAAATAAAGAAAGAAAGAGGGAAAGAGAGTGGGAGAGAGAGAGATCAAGGAGGAAAGAGAGAGAAATAGAAAAATGAGAAAGAGAAAGAGAGAAAAAAGAAAAAGAAAGATGTAGTAGAAAAAGACACAGAGAGAGGGGAAAACCCTGAGAGAGAGAAAGAGAAGAAAAAAAGAGAGAAGAAATAGTGAGAGGCTGGGAGAGAAAGAGAAGAAAGAGAAAACATGATTAAAACTGAATGAATGAAAACACAGATTTTTCTTATTACTTCAGCAATAATATTTTGCCTCATCTCATCTCACTGCGATTGGATGAATAATATTTTGTATAATGTACAAAATTGTTGTGAACTGAAAAATCTTGAAGTGATAACTGCTTTGTATAACCAATTAACCGGGATGATTAAAACTGAATGAATATATAGATTTATATTATATATTTGTCACCGATTTACAATTTCCACCTCGATAAGACTAAATTTTGGGGACCCATAGATCCCATAGATTTTTGAGCATGTGAGTCCCTGGGACCCATCACTTTTCACAGCTAAAATGAACACTGTGTATATATATATATATATATATATATATATATATATATATATATATTATATATATATATATTACACATATATACATCCAGAGTGCAGTTAAATAAACTTCAGCAGAATGCAGTAAAGAGATTTTACAGTCAGTAATAAAAGTATATTGTGACGGTGACAAGTGTTGTAACCTCTAGTTACCTCCAGAAAGGTTACAAAGTACTTTGAATTTGCCATATTTTCCCCTCAAAATATACTCTCTAGTCTCAGGGATGGGGCAACTATTTGGAGTCAGGGGCCGCATGGGGTTCAAAATATGGCCGAGGGGCCCATCCTGGACACCTATCCCGTTCATTCATTGACTTATATATCTCATCTCATCTCATTAGCCGTACCGCTTATCCTCATTAGGGTCGCGGGGGGCTGGAGCCCATCCCAGCCATCTCCGGGCAGTGGGCAGGGGACACCCTGAACTGGTTGCCAGCCAATCGCAGGGCACACAGGGACAGACAACTTATTCGCTCATTCACACCTAGGGACAATTTGGACCGGCCAATTCACCTGAAATGCATGTTTTTGGAAAGTGGGAGGAAACCGGAGTGCCCGGAGGAAACCCACGCAAGCACGGGGAGAACATACAAACTCCGCACAGGAAGTCTGGAGCTGGATTTGAACCCACGACAGGTTCTCATGTCATGAACTGTGCCGCACAAGCGCTAACCACTGCGCCGCCGTGCTGCCCTTGACTTATATATATTACATTAATATTTTATCAAATTGGTTCTGAAACAATCACTATAAATCAGGGGTGTCAAACTCATTTTAACTCGGGGTCCACACGATAGAACAAACATTCTGTCGGGGGCCGGACTAGTAGATTAAAGTGAAAGAAAAAGAGAGATGAAGGAATAAGAGAAAGAGAGAGGGAAAAGGAGAGGGGGCGGGACAAAGAAAGAAAAAGAGAGAGAGGGAGAGAGCGTGAGAAACAAAAGATAAAAAGTCGTGAGAGAGGGGGAAAAGAAAGGGAGAGGAAGAAAGAAATCCAAAGAGAAGTAGAAAGACAGAAGGAGAGAAAAGAGAAAAGAAAGCGCAAAGGGTAGGAAGAGAGAAAGAAAAAAGAGAGAAAAAGAAAAAAGGAAGTTAGAGCAACAGAAGTTAAAAAGACAGAGAGAAAGAGACAAAGAGCAACAAGAGAAGAGAAAAAGACAGAGAGTGAAAGAGACAGAGAGTGGGAAAAAAGGGGTGGAAAAAAAAGAGAGAGAAAAATAAAGTACAGTGTCTTTGTTCGAGGCGCCTGGCTTTGGTAACATCAAGTGGACATATTTCAACCTGCAGCCCGTTTTTCTCTTGCGCTTCTCTGAGTGTTGTCTCGCGGGCCGGAGTCAATCCCTTAGCGGGCCTGACCTGGCCCGCGGGCCGCCTGTTTGACACCTGTGCAATAAATGGTAAACAACGTATTAAGTCCCTGTTTTAGGCATACATTAGATATTTACCGTAGTGGTATTACTTTAGCTGTATTTTTGTAGTATTTTTTTTAGTATTTCTGCAGTCAAATATTTGCTGTAGTTCTGTAGTATTTTTGTAGCATTACTGTAGTTGAACTTATGTAGTATTTTTACAGTATTTCTGCAGTAGGAGATTTGTTGTAGTTCTGTAGTATTTTTGTAGTATTAATCAAGTTTTGTTAGGTGGTATGTATGAAGTTATTCTGCAGTAGTCATTTTGTGGTATTACTGTATTCTTATTTTTGTAGTTTTGGAGTAGTATTTAAATAGTATAATTCTTGAAGTATAACTGTAGTTTTATATTTATAGTAGTTGTATAGTATTTATACAGTCGGATATTTGTTGTTGTTTTGTAGTATTTTTGTAGTATTAATAAGTTTTATTTTGTGGTATGTATAGAGTTATTCTGGAGTAGTAATTTTGTGGTATTACTGTATTTTCATTTTTGTAGTTTTTATGTAGTTATTCTGCAGTAGCATTTTTGTAGTATTTTCTAAGTAGAATTCTTGTTGTGTAACTGTTGTTTTATTTTTGTAGTATTGTTGTAATAGTTCTGTAGTATTCATACAGTCGGATATTTGTTGTAGTTCTGTAGTATTAATTAAGTTGTATTTTGTGGTATGTATGTCATTATTCTGCAGCAGTAATTTTGTAGTATTGCCATAGTAGAATTCTTGTAGTATAACTGTAGTTTTATTTTTGTACTATTGTTATAGTAGTTCTGTAGTATTTTTGTAGTATTAATCAATTTTTATTTTTGTAGTATTTTATAGTTGCCCGAATTGTTCCTGTTCCGATCTCGATCTCGATCTCTCTCTCTCGATCTGTATCGCTCTCTTTCTCTATGCATCTCTCTCTCTTTATGCATCTCTCTCTCTCTCTCTCTCTCTCTCTCTCTCTCTCTCTTTAACTTCTATTGCTCTAACTTCCTTTTTCTCTTTTTTCTTTCTCTCTTCCTACCCTTTGCGCTTTCTTTGCTCTTTTCTCTCCTTCTGTCTTTCTATTTCTCTTTGGATTTCTTTCTTCCTCTCCCTTTCTTTTCCCACTCTCTCACGACTTTTTATCTTTTGTTTCTCAATCCCTCTCCCTCTTTTTCTTTCTTTGTCCCGCCCTCTCTCCTTTTCCCTCCCTCTTTCTCTTATTTCTTTATCTCTCTTTTTCTTTCTCCTTAATCTACTAGTCCGGCACCCGACACAATCTTTGTTCTATGGTGTGGCCCCCGAGTTCAAATGACTTTGACACCCCTGATCAAAGTAATGATACGATGATTAAATAATAAATAGCTGGAAAACTCAGGTGATAGTGAAATCATACTTATTTCAAAAATGTAAAAACACATAAAGGGAGAATGGCGACAAACATGTTTTATCAGTAGTACTTTAATTACTATCGTTTTGACCAGTTTCGTCTGGAGGGCCGTAGTTTGCCCGCTACTGCCCACGTGAATATTACTCGAAAAATGACATGACACGTGGCAGGCACTTGTGAGTCATGGGTTTGATAAGGCCTCATTCGGCATTCAACACGCAAGTAGCAAGAAAACACCCTCAGGCGTTGCAAGCGTTCTTTGAGTCAACCTGTTTAGAATTGTCTGCTGATATTTGGGGATTTGTTATTATTCTTAGGTTTCCGTCTATTTAAGCTCAGTGCTCTCACTCTTCGGGTGTCAGTCCGTCAACAAACCTCTGCCCCGCAAGACGTGGTTTTGACCCGGTCCTGTTTCCTTTTGGTATTCCCTGTCCGGTATTGTTTAAAATCAGTTTCCAGTTTCGTTCCTGTCTATTTTCGTCCTGTTTATTATTCTCTCCAGTTTTTGTTCCCGTTCTCGTCATTTTTGTCGTATTGTTGTAGTAGTTCTGTAGTATTCATACAGTCGGGTATTTGCTGTAGTTCTGTGGTATTTTTGAAGTACCGGGTAGTTGTATTTTTGTAGTCATTTTGTGGTATTTCTGCATTCAGCGATTTTGTTGTAGTTCTGTAGTATTAATCAAGTTTTATTAGGTGGTATGTATGTAGTTATTCTGCAGTACTCATTTTTGGTATTACTGTTGTTTTATTTTTGTAGTATTGTTGTAGTAGTTAGTTATTCTCTCCAGTTTTCGTTCGCGTTTAGTTTGTCCTGTTTATTTTCGATATCCTGTTTCATTATCAATCCTGTCTGTCCCGTCCTCTCCAGTATCAACCCCATCTGTCCGATATCTACTCGGGCAATTGGTATCGATCTCGTCTGCCTCTGGCTTCCTATCGTTCCACGCCAGACTGCTGCCTAACGTGCATGACTCCCCATTTCCCGAGAATCAACTATGCAGTCTAAACAGTGGCCACTAGAGGGAGGATAAGTCAGAAAAAGGACAAAAAAGTAAGAGAAAGCAATTTGTACTGCGTGGCGGAAGGGGACAAAAGCTTTGGAGTGGGTGGATGCATGGGAGGGACTTTGTGCTCAGGTAAAGATTGAGAGAAGCGGCTGGGAGTGTCAAGTTACCTCCGACCGTTTTTGTCTTTTTTCCTGAATCCGAGCGCTGCGAAACCCGACGCTCCGAAAAACTTTATGACAGGTCGGACGGAGGTCCTCTTCGGACCCACTCGCAGAAGACAACCTGAGAGAAGGAGGGAATACAAAATCAGTTCAGTTGTTTAGAAGTGAAGCTAGGGCGAGAAGAAGAAGTTCTCCTGGACTGTAAAGTCCTCCTGGTGGGGATTGAGTGGACAGTGGTCTTTGGGGTCCAGGACAGACCGAAAACCGCATCATGTGGGTGAGTAGAGCGCAAAAAGGGAGGGAATGTGTTGACTCTGAGTAGTTAACAACCGGTTTGTTCACAAACTGAAAACCACAAAAGTGTTGATGGTTTTTGCCGAACGGGGACAGAAAACCGCAAATACTGGTTCACCACAGCGCTTGATGATACTGTCAAAATAGAGTTTTTGCTTTTCAATTCATTTTCTTATGCTATGAAATAAAAGTTCCTGAGGTTTGCACATGGTATATTTACTTTTGTACATTTGTATTTCAGTGTTCATTGTACCTGTGAAAAGTGATGGGTCCCGGGAACTCGCATGCTCAAAAATCTATGGGTCCCCAAAATTTAGTCTTATCGAGGTTGAAATTGTAAATCGGCGACAAATATATAAATCTATATATTCATTCAGTTTTAATCATCACAGTTAATTGGTAATACAAATCAGTTATCACTTCAAGATTTTTCAGTTCACAACAATATACAAAATAATATTGCTGAAATATTTATATATTCTTGCAGTTCTATTCATCACAGTTAATTGGTAATATAAAGAAGTTATCACTTCAGATTTTTCAGTTCATATATTCTTGGTGGTTTGCTGTCCCGCCATAGTTGTAATGCCTTCTCAAGGTCCAATCCATTATCATCCTCCTCATAGCGTCACCAGGAATATAATTGAGTCCATTTTGGCAGAAAAGTCCTTTTCTTGCTAGTATTCTTTTGTTTATTTTCTTTCGTCGAATTGTTCGCTTCAAAACACGTGTTTTCCTTGCCTCCGCGGTCTTCTGAAGAATTTCTCCGCCGTTTTTTCGTGCCGGAATTATTGCCGCTGTTACCAATTTTGTGTTGATTTTCACCGAATACCAATTGTTTTTTCGGAGGCATACTTCTTTCACCCGACAACCGCCACAACAATGACGTTATCTCTAACGAGATCTGGTTTGCCGAGATCGGCGCGAGACCAAAACAACAATGGCGGATCTGCCTGACGAAAAGTTTGGAGTGTGGTAAATCTTTGTTAAAAATAACAGTCATCGGTTAATAATAATAGATAGATAGATACTTTATTCATCCCCGCAGGTAAATTCACATTTCCAGCAGCATCCCTTCGCTGAGAACAATACAATAATAAAGCCAAAAGAATACAATATACAAATACCCAATGTGACGTGCTAATACCCACTGTAGCGTGTTATATAGAGTAACACAGAATACACATTGCAATAAAATACTGTAATATGCAATGTAGGGGGTGTGAATTAAGGTGGGCCTTTACTCCGCCGGGTGGAGTTAAAGAGCCTCATGGCATGAGGAAGAAAAGATCTCTTCAGTCTGTCCGTGGTAAAAGACTGACAGCTGTCTGTCGCTGAAACTGCTCTTCTGTCTGGATATAATGCTGTGTAGTGGATGTGATGAATTGTCCAGGATTGACCGCAGCTTTTTCAGTGCCCGTCTCTCAGCTACTGTTGTCAGGCTGTCCATTATCTCGCATAATAAAGCCAGAGAGTAGACAAGAATCTGGCCTACGAGAGGCTTAGCTTAATAATGGACTACCATTTTTAGAACTCTTTCCCAAACCATTCTCTAATGTTGTTTTCTGCGCTCATATCTCATCTCATCTCATTAGCTGCACCACTTATCCTCAGTAGGGTCGCGGGGGTGCTGGAGCCCATCCCAGCAATCATCGGGCAGTGGGCAGGGGACACCTTCAACTGGTTGCCAGCCAATCGCAGGGCACACAGGGACAGACAACTTATTCGCTCATACACACCTAGGGACAATTTGGACCGGCCAATTCACCTGAAATGCATGTTTTTGGAACGTGGGAGGAAACCGGAGTGCCCGGAGGAAACCCACGCAAGCACGGGGAGAACATACCAACTCCGCACAGGAAGTCTGGAGCTGGATTTGAACCCACGCAGGAGGTTCCCATGACATGAACTGTGCCGCACAAGCGCTAACCACTGCACCGCTGTGCTGCCCGCTCATATCCTGTACTCAAAATAAATTGTAAAGTGTTCTTTTAATGACAATTTTGTGTACAAAAAGTTGTGTCCCGGGGACGTACATTGGTTTGACACGATGCGTCCCCAGCAAAAATAATGCGTCTAGGACGCAGGGACGCGGGCAAACCAGAACACTGAAGAACCCCTTATTACCTCGGTTCGTTTACCAGGTAAATTTCCGCCTCATCTGTTTAAAAACATGTCATTGCTGAGGTCATTGGAGCTTAAATAATAGGACTGATTAAACAAAGAGATGCTTCAACACACCCATAAACAGATTCCATTCCCGCCCTGTCGCTTATCATCCCCTGTTTGCAGGTCGCTCCGTCTCCTGAAGAAAGCACAGCACCGTTGAACCCAAAGCACATAGGTAAGGGAACTCACTGGCACAAGGTCACAGTACAAAAATAATACCGTCATGATTTATGTGTGGACCCAGTTGCAGGGGTTCCACGGCCAGGCCGTCATAGAAAACCCATGACGGCTCCACAGACTCAAAGGGGAAAGTCTTGCAACACCAAGAGAGTGCTGTTGACCGTTGCAGCAGTTCTGGTGTTGCTTGGGATCCTGGTCACTGCCGGATACTTCAGTGAGTATAAAGAGAGTTCTAAGATAAGGACACTGTGTTGGGAATTAAATATCAAAAAGTAGCGTTTACCAAATTGTTTGAATTAGTTATTGGACTCCATTAACCAAACACAACCTACATTCACCCAACAATTTATGGGCACTCCTTTCTTGAGGGAAAAGATGAACAGGAAGCCGTCATTTTCACACGGGGGCAGATTTAATTTCATTAACAATTTAACTAATCCATCGAAAACGGCCGAATTAGTGACGTTGGAGTCTCTGGGAAGCCCTCTTTCTGAAGTCTTTTAGCTCTCTCCTATTGGCCATCTTCTCCCCGCATAATGGTGTGCCGACTCCTCCCATGGGTGTGCCAAGGAAGCCCCCCTGGGCGTCGCAATGTCTGGAATAACCAAAACAACAGCGAGCGTTTCTACGTCATCAGGGCCTTTCTGCGTCTGGATGTGCTGATTTTCTTATCAGCCATACATCCCGTTCCCGCCATTCCTGTAAACAACATTTTCCACCAGGGTGCCCTGATATCGCACCACAGCCGAGTCAGTGAATATCTTTTGCATTAAATATAATTTGTATTCGATCGTATAAAATACTTATTGGCAGATGTATAAAATCCTTCAATTGCCATGGTCATTTTTACGGCATGCAGGGACCCTACCAGTAACAGGTTTTGTTGGGACCAAACTCGATCTGGTTCTATGAAGGTGAAAGCCCAGTCTTGATGTCGTTGGCGGTAGAGTGGTGAAAAATCCTCAAGGCTGAAGACTCAGTGGGAACCAGAATCCAAGAGATGCAGTGTGTTGAAGCCATTATTGGCTTCTGGTGGTGGAGGCTTTCTTTGAGGTCGCTGGCTGGGTCCAACTAGCTCGGCTACTGGCACCATTAAGCCTTGGACACCTGCTAAGCAAGGTTCTCTTGGCTCTTTGGTGGCTCAAGAGAACTCTTTGTTTTCTTTGATTGTTAAGCTAAGCCTCTCGTAAGCCAGATTCTTGTCTACTCTCCGGCTTCTTTCAAACCATTTCGTCCCTGGCTAAAATGGGCACCTCTTGCCTCTTCTCTGACTTAAAAGAACTGCGGGTATCAAGCGTCTGCTCACGGCTCCGGCCTCCTGGGTGGGAAGGCCTTCCATCGCTCTGGCTGGGGGAAGTTGTCAAGGCAACCTTTGCTTCAAACATGCGAGATAACAGAATTCGGACCCAATGTTGAATGCTATACTACAGGGGTGGGCAACCAGCGCACGGCAACATGATTTTTTTAATCGCGCATTTTTAACTGAAATTTAGACATTTTCAGTTGCGCGCTGTGTTGTTTAGCGGCTTTACGGTCTGCACAGTGCCTTGCAGAGGAGGAGAGATCTGTGTTTTAACCCTCTTACAGAAACACCGGCGCGCGATAAATGAACGGATCACAACAGCTCTTCCAGCAAAAAAATCTCGTTCTTTTCAGCCAGCGTGGACAGATGACCGAGGCTTTGTGCAAAAAATGACCGTGCTGTTTGTGCATTATGCCTCGAGAGCGTTGCACCTCGCACAGCAAGTGTTAAACATCTTTACGAGACGAAACATTAACATTAATTCGAGGACGAGTCTGACAAGGCGGAGACATTAAATGAATTGATGAATAAAAACTTTATTCGAAAATCGAAATAAAAAAAGAACAAAAACAATAATTTAACAACAAAATAATGTTACGTAATATGTTCGAAAAGGGGTAGTAAGAAGCAAATGCTTACATCACCTACCCCTTCATCTTCCCCACCAAATATACCAATGATATCACAACAATTGTAATGATATTGATAAAAACAGTTTTGATATAAGAATAGCAACAATAACACAAAGTTAACTCGACGCACTATTCCCAATCTCATACCCCACCTTCCTCATCTCTGTATTCAGCCAGGAATGTTCCTTATATTTAAGTGAATAGTTGGACACCCGTTGATCTCGTCCTGCAACCCGTTCCAAAGTTTGACTCCACACACAGACACACACATACTTTTCCTGGTGGTTCTCACCCTTGGGATTATGAATTCACTACAGGGCCTTAAGTTATAATTTCCCTCTTTCCGAATTAATAATTTACGTCTCCAGGAATGGCAAACAAACACGGACCCTGAAAACATTTGTCACCGCTAATGACGCCACCACTGAAGCAAGATATCACATTGCTTACTGCATGGCAAAGCACAGAAAACCATTTAGTGATGGCGAATATTTTGAAGGTGTGTGTCTGTGTTTCAACTTTTGATAGTTTCTGAAATGTTAACCCCTGGTCTACAATAAAGACTATTCGTTTCTTTTCTATCCTAAATTGGGCTGCTCTATGAAATCAATCACTGCAATGTATCTTCATCTGTGTGTTTCAGTAAAGCAACTGATTGACAGCAAGTACTTCTTCTGCACAAAATCCTTTAAGTTCATTCCCATTGATAAAGCGTGTGATGGAACGGACGATTGCATCGAAGGAGAAGATGAAAAAACGTGTTTGTCGAGCTTCAAGGCCAACGCTACGTTCCCTGGTACGGAAACATCACCATTTTTTCCTCATATGCAGAGTTGGGCACGTTGCTATAAAAATAGGAATTCGTTATGGTTACTCACTACTTCTTCCAAAAAGCAACTGAGTTAGTGACTGAATAGAATGTGTGTGAATGGGTAAGTGTGAAGCGCATTGTAAAGCGCTTTGGGAGGTCTTCATTGACTTGAAAAGCGCTATAGAAATGCAGACCATTTACATTTAAGTTATTCCCAACACTGCTTAGATAGATAGATACATGTCTAGATAGATGTCTAGATAGATAGAAAGGATAAGATAGATAAATAGATGGAGAGAAAGGATAAGATGGATAGAAAAGATAAGATGGATAAATAGATAGATGTCTAGATAGATAGATGTCTAGATATATGTCTAGATATATATAGATAGATGTATAGAAAGGATAAGATGGATAGAAAGGTTAAGATGTCTAGATGTCTAGATATATAGATAGATGTCTAAATAGATAGAAAAATAGATGTCTAGATAGATAGACCTCTAGATACATGGATAGATAAATGTCTAGATAGATGTCTACTTATAGGTCTAGATAGATAGCTACTTTATTCATCACGGTTGGGAAATTCACACTTCCAGCAGTATCCTTGAGTTGAAAAATAAAATAATAAAATAAAAGATATAGAAAACAAAAATACCCAATATAACGTTTTGCTCTAGAGTATTTAAATAGTGCTACATAAAATACACACTGTAATAAGAATAGGGTCATATGCAAATGTGGGGGTGTGGTTTAAAGTGCGCTTTTACATCCCCGGGTGGAGTTAAAGAGCCTCATGGCATGAGGAAGAAATTATCTCCTCAGTCTGTCCGTGGAGCAAATCTGGACAAACTCCGTTGATTTTTCTTCACTGCAGTGCGGCTCATGACCCGGCAGAGCGTCCTGCAGGTCTACAATCCCAGCTCAGGCTGGAGAAGCGTCTGCACCGAAGGCTGGACCGACAAGCACACCAAATCGGCGTGCTCGCAACTGGGATACACTGAGTCCGTTAAAGAAATCCTCTCAGAATTCTTTAAAGTGATCCCAAAACTGGTCCCTAAGTGTCCTTTCTTCCCATTGACAGTAATCCTCGTAGCACTTATTTGAGGATCAACGCGTTACTATCGAATTTGAAATCTGGACCATTTGCGGCACTAAGGTCTGGATCAGGAAATCTACCGATTCACCAAGCTGCGGTTGACCGGTGAGTAAAACTTGTTGTTATGAGGTCAGGCTTAGAGTTTTCCCTATTTTGCATATCACTGAAAGAGAGTTAGTTTGAAAAATCGTCGCCGATGACTTTAATCAGGCTTGCTTAAGGACTGTACCTCCCAAATTTATTCAATACGTGGACTGTACAACCAGGGGGAAAAAACACTGGACCGTGTGTACAGTAACATTAAACATGCGTACAGAGCTCCCCCCTCCCCCCACCTAGCTGGATCTGACCATCCCTCACCCCCTCATACACCCTCCTCCAGAGAAAAACAAAGCCTGCAACAAGGACAATACAAACATTTTCTTTGCTCCTTTATCTTCTTTGTTCTCTTCTACCCTCACTGTAAAATGTGATGCTGGAGAGTCACGTCCAATTTTGTTGTCACAATATGGTCAACCCATTTTGTAACAATGACAGTAAAGGTATATTCTATTCTAGAAGAACGTTCTAATACGCTTCTCCTGGCCACACAAAGTTTATCGTCAACATAGCTAGAAGTGTGTAATTTCCCAAACTGTCTGCTAAACTCAATATTCAGATGAAATCCGATCGGCTCCAAGAAAGCACTGGACGTTTCTTGGACGTTGGATTTTGGGCCCGATCTGGTCTGGTGCATTTTTTCCACATGATTCAGTCTAAAAATCGTCATCTAAAATTGGGTTGTTTTCAGCCGATCAAACATGGCTGAACCTTAACCCGAACACTAAGGAAAAGAGATTTTTTTAAATGTTGTAAATTCAGGGGGGTGCTACAATCTGGTTAGGCCAATGACATGAACCAAAACCGGATTTTCGTCCTGTTCACCTTGTCTAATATGGTCCCAATCACCCATCCATCCATTGTTTCCACTTATCTGGGGTCGGGTCGCAGGGGCAGCAGCCTTAAAAGGGAAGGCCAGACGTCCCTACCCCCAGCCACCTCCTTCAGTTCATCTGACAGGATCCCGAGGCGTTCCCAGGCCAGCCCAGAGACATAGTCTCTCCAGTGTGTCCAGGGTCGCCCCCGGGGCCTCCTGCCGGTGGGACATGCCCAGAACACCTCCCGAGGGAGGCGTCCAGGAGGCATCCTTATCAGATGTCCGAGCCACCTCAACTGGCTCCTCTCAATGCAGAGGAGCAGTGGCTCTACACAGAGTCCCTCCCGGATGACTGACCTTCTCACCTTATCTCTAAGGGAAAACCAAGACACCCTGTGGAGGAAACTCTGTTTAGCCCCTTTCAAAGACAATACATGGGAGCTTAGCCAGATACCTTTCGCATCAAAACTCCCACTTGTCTGCCCTAACTACGAGTTGTTCTTATGAAAGAACAGTGGCTCTACACAGAGTCCTTCCCGGATGACTGAGCTTCTCACCTTATCTCTAAGGGAGAACCAAGACACCCTGCGGAGGAAACTCATTTCACCCACTTGTATCCGGGGTCCCAATCACATGTTGTTTTTTTTACCTCTTTTAAACATCTTCTATACCAGTTTTTGCCAAGACGGAAGGGCAAGAAAATATTTTTAGCACATGCTTTTTTAGGTCATCCAAACAAAAACAGGAACTAATACAAATGGGTTTTAGTACCATAAAGCCATATTTTCTGGTTTTACTTTCAACTTTCTTGAGAAACTGGACTATTTCCTGCTCTTTGTCACGTCAACTGATTTCTGTTTCACAACACTGAACCACTTCTGCAGTTTTTTTTCCCGTTTGTTCGCATGAATTATTATCTCTTATACTTTTATCTTCTCTTACTTTGTAAAAAAAAAAAAACATGTTTGGGTCAACACCTATTTGTCTTCAATGTTGCGTGTTCACGTTTTTCTCCTTCTTTTAGGAGCGTGTGCACATCCGGATCTGTGGTTTCTTTATCCTGTTCAGGTTGGTGCTATTTTTGGAAAAGTAGTATATTCCTTTTTTTGGAGTAGCATTGCGTGAAGGAGATGACAAAACTGTCTAACAGGTTTGACTCAAAACAAGCCCGAGCATGCTACTGTTGACTGCAAAGCCTTTAGGGGACAGGCTTGGGGAGTAACAGAATACAAGTATCGGCGTTACGTAGTCAGGATACAGATAAAAATGTAATTGTGTTCTGTTATAGTTACAGAAAAATAGATGCAATCAAATTTCAGGTATATTTGATGAAACAGTGTCTGAAATAACGTGGCCGATAACTTTTTCAAGGAAAAAAAACGGAGGTCATTATTATTATTTTTTTTTTTCTAAGATTTTATCAAATCAAACGTTTGCCTTAATCCGATTTCGAAATCTTTGTTCGGTGTGGGAATTTCGGTTCGTTTAGAAATTTGCATACTCGCCAGCCAATCAGAAGGCTGCATCAAATAACTTCCTGCTTCCGGACTTTCCCGAGCCTTATAAGGTTGCGCATTTGCATATCATTTTCCAAAGTATACGCACAGAGAACACAAAAAAAAATGGAGAAGTGGTTAGGAATCAAGCCAAAACCTCAGCCCCAGAAGAAAGATTCAAAAGAAGCCAACAAAATTGATGACTCTACAAAACGTAAACGTACATTAAAAGCATGGTGGAAAGAGGAGTTCACGTGGCTTGAAACAGACGACACAACTCAAACATTGCATGAATGAAGATGAGTCAATACAGGTACATAATGATGGCAGATGGAAAACAGCCATGTCATATACATGCAATGAATGTTATAAGTCAATTTATAATAACCTTAATTTGAAAGTGTTGTTCTGTTATATCATACCTGTCAACCTCCACGGCTCCATGCCCGTACCAACTGTCGTATTTTCCTGTACAAAATATAAAATAATCGTACACCCGGAATGATGCATGACAGACGCATGCGCACAGTAGCATCAAACCACTCGCTACGTTTGCAACAAAAAAACGATACCGAGATAGAAGCTTCCGCGGCGAACTCGTTAGACTTGATTGATTTGCCGTTTGGTGATAGTCTGTGTATACCGAATGGTATCCATCATTTACAAATTTGCGTTTTTCCTTGTACGTCATACTCGTCTTAAAATGCATATTAAACGTACTTTGTACGGCAAAAACCTACAGGTTGACAGGTATGTTATATATTCTGATTATCAATCCTTAATACTTTGCAACAATAGTTTTTTTTTGCGATTAGTTGTCTTATTGTGTTTCAAGTTGTGAAAAACTGGGCAGGTAACTTTATGGCTGGGTGTCCTCTAACTTTTTGTCACGAGTTTCAGACACTGGTAGAAATAAAGATTACTTTGCAGTGATACAATTTTATTTAAAAGCACACTCCAGGGGACAAAAGTAAAGTCCAGTGTGCTAGTTCGTTTTAACTATTTTGATCCTTTTCCCCGTTCGCGTTAGCATCGTTTATGTAACCCTTCATCGCCGCGCCTGCACGGTTGAAAAATCGGCATTGTGTTTCTGGATGGTAGTGGTGGTGCGGAGGAAAACAAGCGCAGAATTGAAATACGGCTGAGACGTTCATTTTTAATTCCTTGTGAAAGGAAAAGAATCACTGCTTACGTTAGCAAAAATAAAACACCTGACTTCCTAAACTTAACTTACACAACAAAAAGTGTCAACATGGCTTAACAGTATAAATTGATAACATAAATCACACACCACCTGGTTGAATTAAAAGAGAAAACTAGAAACAATAGACAGTGTAAGCGCGCCCCCTAGGGGCCCCTTTACTAACTGCCCTATATTTACATATTCCATGTCTATTAGCGCAGCTCTCTCTCTGCAGTCTTATTCATTCCACACACATGCAGTCTAGCAGCTAGCTTAAAACCTGACAGTTTATGTACAACTAAGCATAGTGAGGGCTCATGGAAGGGGATGATGTGATGTGAATTCTGCTCAGTGCTCTGAATGTCAAAGTGAAGAAACTAGATGAAACGTGGGTAAACAGCGGGAGTAACTATGACTTGATTCGGTAAGCAAATGCCTTGTAGTCTAATTAGTGACACACATAAATAGATGAATGAGACTCATACTGGCCCTACAGAGTATGATTGCGATCTTGGCAGATCGTAGATCATATAGAAACAGCACAAAGTATGTGCTAGCAGCAAGATCGTGACTTTATTGTAGTCACCAAAGTCAACAACAACAAAAAAACATTCTTTTTTGGAAGGTACTGGAAGAATTGGCCTTGAATTTGATCATGAAAAAGGTTTACCAACACTGTATTCAACATCTCCATGAAAAAGTTTTGTGCTTTCCCGACAGACTGCGGTGAGGGGGACCCTCAGAACCGTATCGTTGGGGGTACGGACGCCACCATAGAGGACTGGCCCTGGCAGGTCAGCCTGCAACAAAATGGCCAACACACGTGCGGAGGTTCGCTTGTATCGCCACGTTGGGTGGTCACCGCAGCTCACTGTTTCTCAGGGTCAGTATGTCTTCAGCCCAATTAGAATTGACCTATGGCTAAGCCCCACCCTCAAATGCATGAGCCAATCACAGTGCGCATAGCAGACCCTATACCAGGGGTCAGGAAGCTTTTTGACCCAAAGAGCCATATAAACAAAAAATGTTTTAAAAAGAAATTGAGAGAGCCACATCATATATTTTCAGACAAAATTGAAAAAACTGCCAAACACGCTCTCTAGACAAAAGCTAATTCTTCAGCACATTTTATTTTACTGTGTGCCATTTGATGATTTCATCAAATGTATGAAATGATCAGGGTTGGGTAGGGTTACTTTAATTGGATTACTTTTGGATTACTCCAATACCAAATATGCTAATAAAAGACAAAAGAAACTAAATATGAAGAAAGTGATGACTCACAACACACGGTAAGCTTTCTCTCCTGGCTTTGATCTCCGGCAAAACTAAATTAAAATGCGGCAGAAACAAAAAGAAAATAAATCCAAACAGCTTGCCAACATCATTTTTGCCGTTCCATGTAGTCAGTTACTCCCCAAGCCTGCACAAAATTTAGTCATTTTCTTCCTATTTAGTTTATTTTGTCTTTTATTAGCATATTTGGTATTGGAGTAATCCAAAAGCAATTGAAAGAAATCCAGTTAAAATAAACCCTACCCAACCCTGCTTTGCTGAACTACAACACAGCACCACAAGGCCATCCTGTTAATCTGTTAATAAACAACAAAAGGATACTGCTGGAAGCGTTAATTTCCCTACGGGGATGAATAAAGTATCTACCTATCCATCTATCTATATGTGAATGTTAGCTGTTGTCCAAAGGTCTTCAAATAATAATGGACATTACCGAAAAATCAGAATTGAACATTGAGCTCTGGAATGGGAACTTAGCCTATACTTTAACTTTTCGAGCTTAGCTTCTTCTTCTTCTTGAACTTACCTGTAAATAACCTAGATAACAAATGTCGGCTATGTTATACTGAATGATTCAACGTAAATACTGGTGGACCCAACTAATGAAAGGGCACTCCTGGTGGCCCACAGTAGAAATGTTTGACCTGGGAAAATATGGACCTTGGACTTAGACCAGGTATGTCCAAAGTCCAGTTGGGGGCCAATTATGGCCAGTGATCAAATTTATACTGGCCTCCGTCATATAATTAAGATTATGTCGTCTGCCAGTAATGTTTACTGCACTATAAAATACATTTCTACAAAAAAAAAAAAAATCAAAATTCTGGCAGATAATGGCAGTAGCCCTTTGGCGACCTTGCCATCGGCTTTCTGTGATAATATAAGCCCACCCCATTTCCAACATGGCAACTGTAAATAAAAAGAGGAAAGTTGACTGTGAGGGCCGCCTCTTCCAGGACAATTGGAAATTGGAGTATCTCTTCACCGAAAGGTCTGCCTAATTTTCCAAGAGACTGTGGCTGTTTCCCAAGAATATAATATCGAAAAGCACTGCCAGACCATGCCCTGCAACTTTCCAGCAACCAGTTCAGGGAGTCCCCTGCCCACTACCCGAAGATAGCTGGGATAGGCTCCAGCACCCCTGCGACCCTACTGAGGATAAGCGGTGCAGATAATAGATGGATGGACTGTCTGATTAAACATGCCGACAACAAAAATCTAACTGGAAACGAACGCTGTGAAAAGGTGAAGCAACCAGAATCTGTTTTAACGGCACAGCCGCGCTTGTCAAAAGAAAATTCTCCAAAGGTGAGCAACGCAGTCGCGACACTGATCGCCAAGCACCGCAAACCTTTCCCGCAGGGTGAATTTATGAAAGACTGTTCAAAGAATACCGGGCTGAATAGTCGGCCATCACACATTTTCAGCTTACCAAATCTGGCCCGCTTTCTGAACAGTTAGGACACTCCTGCCTTAGACTATCTGAAGCTTTTCATGGACCTTCTCAACAATGAAATCATGAATATAAGCCTCTAATGCAAAGTTCAGTTCCTTTTGGTGACTTTGAGATGATACGTGATCTCTGTGGGGCCAAAAAACATCAATTACCTTCTGAGTAATGTCTCCTACTGTGACACTTGCTATAGCGCTCTCCACACAATGTTCAATGCTTGCCTGAGTAAAGGGGTCGGAGTTTAGCCTTAGCATAATTGTCATAATAACATCACAACCTCATTTCCTGGTCCTGCAGTGGTAAAAAGGAGCTGAGTCGCTGGAAAGTGGTATCGGGCCAGACGTACATGGGCTCCCTGGGAGGTTCTTCCGTGGACAGGATCATCCTGAACGGAAACTACGACTCGGCTCGCAACGACTACGACATCGCACTTATGAGACTTACCAGTCCCGTCAAAATCGGAGGTCGGTGTAAATAATCTATCTATATACCCTGGTCATATCCCTCGAGAGGGGTGACCGACAGCAAGACAAATGTAACGGGACCCAGGTGGATGGTCTAGCTCCAGCTGGTGTTACACATTTGTTTTATATATTTTTGTTGTTGTTGTTTTACCTCATCTGCAAAATAGATGATAAATCTCAGTCTCACACGACACCATTTACTTGTTGACACTACGGATCATTTATTGAGCTAGTCTCATTAAATCACGTGAGGTCCCGTGAGACTTGGCCAGAGCAACCTTCTCTGACCTGTGAGACTTGCCATCTAGTGGTGATATACTAGTACTTCACTTACTTTTTCCGTTTTACAAAACTCAAATACTAATACACAGTCAAATACAGATAAAACAACATAAAAATCCCAAAATATAACATTTTATCTAGTCAGCAACCCTCTTTGCGCCACACAAACACATACACAAAAACAAAGAAAATAAAAAAGGGGAAAAGAAGCAAAAAAACACACAAAAATTTTGGGGACTATGGCCAACCCAAATACCCAAACACCCAAACAAGTTAAGCACCTCGGCACCCAAGTCGGTCATGCTTTCGTCTCTCCAGTTATGAAACGGGACACGAGAAAGTGGCCATGTCACTCGGGTCAGGGTGACACAACACTCTCTTCTCTTCAACAACAGGGCCCGAAAGATTTCACTGGTTTACCCCTGCGGCATCATACAGGTGCCCCGCCCATCCCTTAGAACGCGTCCAAACATCCCACTATACTTTTACAACACCTCTCCACTCCTTCCTATCACCAACAAGAGCTCTAGATTCCACTATATTTAGACCTCTTTCCTGCAGTGCACTCGTAACACTATCCATCCACGTCAATCACAACCTGAGACAGCAAATAATACAATCGTAAAAAAAGCTCGGTGGCTTTGTGGTAGACCTCCTGCCCTGAAACTGGGAGCTCAGCGGTTTAAACCCTGGCTGAGTCACACCAAAGACTGACACCAATGTTACTCGTTATCTTCCACTTAGCATTATAGGGTTGACATTGTTTATTGAATGGTTTATTTATTAGAAGGGTGAGTCTCTTTTTGCAGCAATATTTTAGTGTCGAGATTTTTTTTTTTTTTTAAATACTCTGTGTTTTATGATTTTATGATAACACTATTATGTTTAACACAAAGAAATGCATAGTGGTCAAGCTCAGGGATGGATACGATTATAATTATAGTACCTCTGAATGTTTTCCACCCTGCCACGCACAGCTCCTCTTCTCAGGGGAATGGTTGAGTGGTTCACAAGGCGTTAAATCTCTTTGAAGCAAAGAAAACACTTTACTCAACTGTAGGAACCCTAGATAATTAAAATAATTCTGACATTTTTGTGAAATAAATAAATGTACTTACAATTATCCCATGATGCATTTTTGTAATTACTACATCGTAAATATTAGAACTCCGTCAACAACTAAAACTTCATGCGAGTTCAAAATAACAAACATTTCACCAACGTTTTGTTCATAAACAACTACATCTATACTAATTGAAGTTATTATAATGTTGAATATTATTATTTCCCGACTTAATTACTCCCGTTGATTTTTAGCTCATCCAGCTGTAGCTCTTTAGCTGACCAGCTTCTAGCTAGCTAACTTTCAATTGAACAACACTTAAATAACTAAATCTAAAATATTTTCTAAAAATGGTACTCAATAACATTTTCCATAAATTGCCATAACGTGATAGAATCTCAAGAGTGACACATAGAAGTAAAACACATTTAAATTAGAAATGTTAATTAAGGAGAGTAAAAGTTGAACCTTACCTCCTTTTCCCAAATCAAATGACGTCACTTCCCGTAAATTGCTTTTATGGAATTGTAGTCTTTCTGGGGGGCATTGAGCACATTCTATCAGGTTGGAAAATTACTACTGGGACATGTAGGATTTGAACAGAATAGCAAGTAAAAATATAACGTGATCACAATTAATTACATAGTGAAACAACGTTTAGTTTATCAAATTATTGAAGAAAAAAAAAGACTTTATAATTGTATGGCCTACACTTCTTGAGGAAGTTGATTGCGACGCACCGTGGACACAATAAAATGGAGCAAAATTATATCTAAAACGCATTTCATTTAGTGTTAAATGATTGTAAACAGTTGAAGTGAAAGTACTTTTTATAAACCTTTGGCAGATTTTAGAGAAAAATCAGGGTCCATTCATGAAATGTTGCTCCAAATAGAGAATCGCCCATTAATAAATAAAATGTATAAATCAGGACCCGCCCTCCAAAAAAGGAGATACTGCATCTCAGCAATAACAAAAAGAAAGATGAATACACAGGTTCCAAACTACCAGAGATACTAAAATATATCGCCTGACATTATTACTTGCGGTTTATAATATGTATATTTATTTATTTTTTACAATTAGATGGCTGGGATGGGCTCCAGCCCCCCCCCCCCCCCCCCCCCCCCCCCGCGACCCTAATGAGGATAAACGGTACGGCCAATGAGATGAGATTATTGTTGTACAATATTGATTATTGTAAACATATAGATTTTGGTGTCAATTCCTACATCTAATGGCTGTTTTGCGGTCCAATACCACCATCTGTTGGTAAAATAGTTGTACTGCAACAAAAACTGAGTTTTAAAAAATAAGTCATGATTTCGTGAAAAATGTATAATAATAAACAACAAATATTAGTACTTTTTTTTTAAATTAAATTTAAGCGTGTCTCCTCTTTTTTTCTGATTCCAGAACTCTAATTAAATTTATGATGAGAAATAAAAATACTGTTTAAATTTCCACCTTAAAGCCCCAGCGGGTAATATTTGACCACTAGAGGGCACTGTTGTCTAATGCAAACGAAAACTAAAGCAACAGCAAGCAACAAAACAAACATGGCGGCGTCTTAAGTATGGATTCCACCATGTACAGGAAATACAAATGTCTCCACCTATGATTTATTTTAAAATAAATAATTCATGTATTTTTGCCTAGTATTTAAATCAAGGTTGTTGTTTTTTTTACTGAATTAAAGTATTTTGTACCACTAGGGGACACTAAATATTACACACTGTCCCTTTAATAATTAAAAAAGAATTAAAAATTGCAAATGTCTTACACATTAGCGCAAAAACTTTATATCTTTATGAGGATTATCTATACATTTTAAATGCAGAAACCCATTCATATACCGTAATTTTGACGTATATTTCCCTTATTAACATAATTCTGCATCTCTTTTTTGTTACTGGTTAGTATGAATGGCTACCAATTTGATAGGCAATTATAAAATAAAATCTTCTGTTAGGTCTATTACCTTACATCTCGAATAAAACACAACATAAGAGAGACAAGTGATATATTTTCTCATGACAGTTAAAGCTTGATTCACATGTGACCAGAACTGCAACTGCTCCCCCTATTTTATCGCAAACAGTTGAGTCACAGGGTCGATGGGAGAGTTTAACATAGCCGGCAAAACAGGAAACATAAAAAAAATAAATAAAAAAAAACAGAGAAAATAAATATGACAATGCAGCATCTCTTCTTCTCAGGAGAATGGTTGAGTGGTTCAGAAGGTGATAAAACTCTTTGAAGCAAAGAAAACACTTTATTCAACTGTAGGAACCCTGGATAATTAAGATAATTCTGAATCCAATTCTAATTCTAACATTTCAGTAAAAAAAAAAAAAATATATACTTACAATTATCCCACTTTTTTATGTAATTACTACATCGTAATTATTAGAACTCCGTCAACAACTAAAACTTCATGCGAGTTCAGAATAAAATTTCCTAGAAAATCACACTGACCCATCACCGGCAGGGTTGGGTTACTTTAACTGGATTACTTTCAATGACTTTTGGATTACTCCAATACCAAATATGCTAATAAAAGGCAAAATAAACTAAATATGAATAAAATGACTACATTTTGTGCAGGCTTGGGGAGTAACGGAATACATGGAACGGCAAAAATGATGTTGGCAAGCCGTCATTTTGTTTTTGTCGCATTTTATGTTAGTTTTGCCGGAGATCAAAGCCAGGAGAGAAAGCTTACCACGTGTTGTGAGTCATAATTATAGTCATATTTAGTTTCTTTTGTCTTTTATTAGCATATTTGTTATTGGAGTAATCCAAAAGTAATTGAAAGTAATCAAGTTATAGTAACACTACCCAACCCTGCTTGTAAACGACCTGATTTTTTTATTTTTACACGTTTATGTTAGCTTAATCTTTCGTACGGAAGATTACGATAACGCGAACGTACGATTAGCCTGGGTTAGCTTTAAGTTTACGTTAAACATTCAAGGTGAACATTCAGGGTGTTGGAACGGATTAAAACGATTTACATTAGTTTTAATGGGAAAAATGATTTCGGTGATCGAACGAATCGGTTTTCGAACAGGGTTCTGGAACGGATTATGGTCGAGAACTGAGGTTCCACTGTACTTACAATTATCCCATTTTTTATGTACCGTATTTTCCGCACTATAAGGGTTATAGGGCGCACCCCCAAAAAATAGTTTTTGGTCCTATATCTTCCATACATAAGGCGCACCGGATTATAAGGTGCTACAATGGGAACGTGGACAAAACAGTCAGATGATTCAGTCCAACTGATTACCCCCTTAACATTCCCAAAACCTGCAAAGAAGCAAATACGTGTCGTAGACACGTGCGGATGCGGTGTCCGTCCGATGTCACTCAAATGCATCGTTCCGAATATCATTCGGAAGGTTAAAGTCTTGGGATTCAAGAAATGCCAACCATTCCTTAGTTTCTATTTTCTTTTTCGCTCGCAACTTTACTGTGCATGTGACAATAAACACTGGGAATTGAGTTTAATTTAAAAATAAGACTCATCACAGAAACAGAGATCAGTCTGAAACAAGATACTGGGAAAATATATAACCGGAATAGCTCACCGAAGTCGTTGCGTTCAATAATAATGTGCAACCATGGTCCTCTTATATCCGTGAGTGTAGTAAATCCAGGAGAGTAAAATATTTACGAATACAGAATAATAAAACATGTTTCCTCTATGCCGTAGTTCAAGCAAACTTGCTATTCACATTCATCTTTTTCGGCCAATTGCAGGCTTTGTTTTTGCCCCTTTAGCCTATGCGAGCCTGTAAATGATAAAAAGGATCCGCCCCCTTTACCTCCGAATAAGTTTAGCCAATAGTGATCGATTCAAATGATGATTGACACATTGGCTGGGAAATGAAACGCCGGCAAATGTATCCCAGCATACACCACGGACCACATCGCCTACGAGGAAAAATCTAGTCGGCAGCTGCTTGCCTTTGTTGCGAGAACTTGCGACTTAATATTGAACCATATATAAGGCGCACTGTATTATAAGGCGCATGGTCAGCTTTTGAAACAAATAAAGGCTTTTAGGTGCGCCTTATAGTGCGGAAAATACGGTAATTACTACATCGTATTTATCAGAACTCCGTCAACAACTCAAACTTCATGCGAGTTCGGAATAAAATTTCCTGGAAAATCACACTGACCCATCACCGGTTAGCTATTGAGAGAAATAAAATCTGCGGCTATTCAGGTGTTCTTAAGGGGGCTACCTGGTGTCCGCCAGCCACACATTTGCAACCCCTGTTGTATCTGTTCCAGCGAGTCGGAAACCAGTTTGCCTACCTCCACAATCCTTCGGTCTTTCCCCTTCAGCCCCTGTGGTAGTGACCGGTTGGGGCTACCTGGAGGAAAACGGTGAACAATCTCTTTAATATTTTGCAAAAGATCCTGAAACATGAATGGTGAGCTCATGATGATGTCCTTTAGGAGTCATCTCTTCATCGCTGCAGAAAGCCAACATTCCTCTCATCGAAAGGGACAAATGCGCCAGTCCTGCCGTGTACGGCAGGGCCATCACCAAAAGGATGATCTGTGCTGGTTTCCTGGAGGGGAAAGTGGACGCGTGTCAGGTAACCGGAGTTGGGGAGTAACGGAATTAATGTAACAGCATACGTAATCAGGATACCAAAAAATGTCATTATGTTCTATTATTGTTACAGAAATAAAGAGGCAGGGTATGTTCACAAGTATAAGGTGCAGTGTTTTAAAAGAGCAGTCTCCGAAGTGTTAGGAAATAAATATTAAAATGTACCGTTTACCAAATTGTTCAAATGAGTTATCTGGCTCCATTAACCAAACACAACCTACATTCACCTAAAAATGCGCGCTCGTTTCTTGGTGGAAAAATGAACAAGAGACCGGCATTTCCACACAAGGGGGCAGATTTAATTTCTTAAACTATTTAACTAAGTGAACTCCATCGAATATGACCGAATTAGCCGAATTAGTGTCGCTCGAGTCTCTGCCGAGCCTCCTCTCTCGACCTTCTGCTTTCTTCTCTCGGCCCACGTTTTTTCCGAAAGCTGGTGTGCCGGCTTCTCCCATGAGCGTGCCAGGAAAGCCCCCACGTGGGCTCCACCACCTCGCCTCGATGTCTGGAAAAACTCAAAACAACTTCTCCAAACAATGCCTGTCATCCTGCGTCAGAGTCCTGTTATCAACAGAACTAGACAAAACATTCCGCATTCGGATCAGCGTGACCTGTCATTGAACTTAAGCCTACTCGATGAAAATCTTCACTGCACTTGATAAATGTAACTTGTATTTAATCGTATAAAATCTTTTATAGTAAAATTTATAAAATCCTTCAGTAGCTGGTTCGATTTCTGTGTTAAACACTACACAGGGCGCACCGCACGATAGGGCGCGGATGCATATGTGGCTAAATTCGACTCCCTGCGGTTATGGTGACATTAGCAAAAGGTCTTGAGGAACTCATTATATAGACCACAATCACTTTTTGTTTTATCCACCAAAATTAATATTCTTTAATAAACACATTATACGTATTGGGAGTTGGAGCACTCGTCTTGGGATCAAGAGGTCGCAGGTTCGATTCCCGGCTCCTCTGTGTTATATGTCGAAGTGTCCTTGGGCAAGACACTGAATCCCTAATGCCCCTAAAAAGCAGGTAGGCGCCAAGCATGGCTGACTCCCTATTGGTGTGTGAGTGTGTGTGTGAATGGGTAAGTGTGAAGCACATTGTAAAGCGCTTTGGGAGGTCTTCATTGACTTGAAAAGCGCTATAAAAATGCAGGCCATTTACCATTTAGCATCTTGATTGTCCTCAAAACGTTTGGAGGCTGACTCCCTATTGGTGTGTGAGTGTGTGAATCGGTAAGTGTGAAGCACATTGTAAAGCGCTTTGGGAGGTCTTCATTGACTTGAAAAGCGCTATTTAAAGGCAGGCCATTTACCATTTACGTACTACGATCGTGAGTTTACGCAAAGGGGAATTTGATTTGGCAGGGGGTTTGAAATTAGGTTTCCATGATCTTCGGCATGGCGTAGAAATCAACACACCATGGCGGACGAAAACCAAGGAAAGCATTTAATGGGGAGAAAGGGAGTTCGGGGATTTAATTCGTATTTGGGGGAGAACTCTGTTTAGCCTCTGGTAGCACAAAAACTTGTGTTATCATCCATGAGTACTTCCGCCAATAATGCATTACGCGTGACGGCACGTATCCTTTTCTTCACAAGCGGGAAAACAACAGAAGCCTACAAGTCGCATTTAGTTGGAAATGTGAATGATCTCACACCAAAATGGTGTAAGTCTTAGGTATGACTCAGCCAAGACTCGAACCTGTGACCTCTCAGTCTCAAAGCGGGTGCCCAACCTCCGTCCACGGCATTATATGACACACAGGGCGCCAATGCACAATAGGGCGCGCCGCGCACTTGGAAGAAAATCAGACATTTATGTGGGCGTCGTGAATATACGATTGTCCAAAGTTAAAATTTGAGATTGTATTACAATAGATAAAACAACACACTCAGAGTCGGAGATTAGGTTTTTGATAGTCCCTCCATCAGAGGCGTGTCCAACCTGAGCTTTTTTCTAGATCTGCTTCCAACATCACTCAGAAAGGGATCACACCCCCCCAATGGCTAGAGACTCATTTATTAAAAACACAGGCATAAAACAACACATATGATTGGCTTAAGTGAGATCACATGAATACATGACACTAATCTGATTGGTATGGACAGAAATCACATGTTTAAATGTAGCATATAATGCTGGTCGTTAGATGGTGTGCGAGCATAATAAATGAGCAAAAAGGAAAGTGAAACTTTGTAACACAAAAGGTACAATGCGCCACTGTGAAGTCAGAGGAGGAGAAAAGGGAGGCAAGCTCGTGAACAGACTTCCCGGCACTCAAGCAAAAGCCATCTTGATTAATAGCGGGACCCCAAGAGGAAACAATTGTTGCAAGAATACCAACAGCACTTGGATATAATATTTGGCTTTGTTAAGGAACTTTTAAAGGACAAAATCGTACAAAGGCACATTCAAACTACAATTTCCCTTACAACGGTAATCAAATTACAGGTATTTAGGACATTCAACAATGGGTCAGAACTCAGTTTTGCAAATTCACAAAAAATGATGAAACAATGTCAGAATATGTGTATCGAATACTACACTTTCATTCAATTATTCACAGTGAACTAGTAGCAACTGGCGTTAAGTTTGGTGTTATCACGCATTTTTGAAGATAGATAGATAGATAGACAGATAGATAGACAGATAGATAGATTGATAGATAGATTAAATGCCTAGATAGACTGATAGATAGACGGATAGATATATAGAGATAGATGCCTAGATAGACGGATAGATATAGAGATAGATGCCTAGATAGACGGATAGATATATAGATAGATGTCTAGACAGATAGATGTCTAGATAGATGTCTAAATAGATGTGCAGATAGAAGTCTAGATAGAAATCTAGATAGATAGATGCTTAGATAGATGTCTAGATAGATGTCTAGATAGATAGATAGGTAGGTAGTTAGATGGGGTTTTTAAGGGTTATTGATCTATCTTCGTTATTCATTATCCATTATCCGTTATCGGTCAGTTCATAATACGCTACAAAGCCTAGGAGCCGGGACACTTACTCTCAGCCAAAAGGCCAAGCTAAGGTCCTAGCCCTAAAGCCTTGCTGCGATCATTGCGAATGCACCGTTCCCGGAGGTACTGCAATACCGGGCCGATGCGTGGAGTGGACAGAGCAAGCTCATATTCCATCTCCGAAATGCAAAAATCAAAGATAGTGACTTCATAGAAAGTACACAAAAGGCCAAGCTAAGGCCAAGCTAAGGACCTAGCATCAAAGCCTTGACGCCTGACCGTCAAATACCAACACTTGGTAGGTAGTTAGATAGGTAAGTAGGTAGGTAGAAAGGATTAGATAGATAGATAGATAGATAGATAGATAGATAGAAAGGATTAGATTGATGGATGTCTAGATAGATAGATGGATAATTTATTCATCCCCGTAGGGAAATTCACACTTCCAGCAGTCTCCTTGTGTTGTTTATTAACAGATTAAGAGGATGGCCTCGGGGTGCTGTGTTGTAGTTTAGCAACAGCGGAGTGGATGACGTCACACACTAGGACAAAAGTTCGACGTCCCTGCGGCAGATGGAAATCTTTGTGCCCAGGGTTACACCACCTCGTGTTCACGTAGATAGCGAGTCCGCCTCCTCTCTGCTTCACGCAGGCTTTTGTGTCTCTGTCTGTCCTAACAGCTCTGGGTAGCTCCACGTTAGCGTCCAGGGATGCTAGACATGAGCAACGTTTCCATAAAAAACAGCAAACTGCACTCTCCTGTACGCTTTGATGTTTTTCATGAGCACAGCCAGTTCGTCGGTCTTATTTGGTAGAGAGTTCACATTTCCCATGATTACGGACGGTACAGAAGGCTTATATCGCCACTAGCCGCTATACGAAGCAAAGGTTGCCTTGGCAATTCCCCCCAGGGGGCCAGACAGAGCGGTGGGATATTTGGTATGGGAGTCATCAAAATGATCTGAAAGTAATCAAGTTACATTTACGGCAATTATACAATAACTATTACATTTTTCAACAGGTAACTAGTAACTGTATCGGATTCCGTTTTTAAAGGCACCCTGCGGGTTACCTTTTTTAATGTGAGCACGTTTTTTTTCAGGGTGACAGCGGCGGGCCCTTGGTACATTTCACCTCTTCTAGATGGTATTTGATCGGGGTGGTGAGCTGGGGCGTTGGTTGTGCCAGGGAGGGACGACCCGGTGTCTACTGCAACGTGGAGGAAATGCTGGGCTGGATCCAAACGGTCATGGAGGTAAAAATTTACAACACCTTGGTCTGGTTGCTTGGTTGGTTTGTTGGATCCCTCAACCACATGAGAATTAATGAATGAAAACTTTATTTCGAACATTAAAATAAACAAATGTAATGTTTTTTTGTATTTAAATTTGAAGACGTGAATAGTTGGACATTGTTTGATCTGGTCTTGTCAATTGTTCCAAAGTTTGACTCCGCACACAGACACACACATACTTTTCCTGGTGGTTCTCACCTTTGGGATAATGAATTTACAACAGCCCCTTAAGTTATAATTTCCCTCTTTCCGAATGAATCATTTTTGGATGGTTTCTGGCACTGTGTTTTTGTTGACCTTAAATATCAGTTGTGCAGTGAAAAGTTTTACTAAATCATCCAATTTTAATAATTTGGACTGCAGGAATAAAATATGAGTATGATGTCGATATCCTACCCTGTGTATGGTTCTCATTGCACGTTTTTGAAGGATAAAAAGGGTCTGTAGTGAACTTTTGTAATTATTGCCCCAGACTTCTGCACAATATGTCAAGTATGGCAGAACTAGAGAAAAATATAACAAATGCAATGCATTATAGTTTAAAATGAATTTGGCTTTATTCATTATTGAAATGCTTTTAAATAGCTTAGTTTGTATGTGTCTGGTGTGTGTTTTCCCAGCTTAATTTATTGTCTATTATGACCCCTAAAAACTTAATTTCTGATACAATGTCTATTGTGACACCATCCATTTTTACTTCTAAATCTTGATTTGCCTTGCGATTACCAAAGAATATTACTTTGGTTTTATTGAAATTTAAAGATCATTTATTTATATCCATCCATACATTTAGGTTAATTAATTCACGATTAATACAGGTTACCGAATCAATATAGTTATCATTTGAATAGAAAATGTTAGAGTCGTCTAATAGTTTTGAAACATTAAAATAATATAAACTAAATAACTTTGGACCTATGATAGAACCCTGTGGTACTCCACAACAGATGTCCAAGTATTCAGATGACAACTCTCCCATTTCCACATATTGCTTCCTCCCTGTCAAATAACTTTGAATCCATTGTGTCACATGGGTCATAGGGGCACCATTTCCTGTGGTGTGTCTTGGGCAGGTACAGACTGATGGCCCCCATCCCCCTCCAGGCCAACAAATGTTTCCACTTTGTCTCAAACCAAAGACCTTTCGCGTGATAGGCTAATGTGCTAAATACTTAAGAATTTCAAAAACAAAGAATGAAATTTAGTCAGTGACCGTGCAATTTGTGATAGAATTGAAGTCGGGCACGTTACTTTAAACAAGTAATTAAATATAGTGACTCACTGTTTCTTCCAAAAAGTAACTGAGTTAGTAATTGATTACTCCATAGTAAAAGTAACTAGTTACCGGCAAAAGTTTAAAAATAAGTTGTTGTACGTCAAATAATTTGAAAAATTCTGAGCAGTATTTGAGTCAGATGAATAGAAAACAACAGACAGGTAATTTTTTATACAAAACCTTGTAATATTTATTGCACCTCACCAGCAAGATTCATCCTACACGTGAAGTGCAACAAAAATATTCAATATAACGAAATAACAATCAGCAGTTAAAATTAAAATGCGAGTTTACTCAATGAAATCCAACTCTCACAACCTGTGACAACTGCTCAAGTAGACCTATGCTACTGTACTTCAAGTATTTTTACACAAAAAAGTTAACAGTTCAACAATAAAAAGTGTGTTTAACACTGCAGTGTCAGAATCAGAACAGGATCAGGACCCAAACGCGTGACGTTCTCACACGAGCCCTTTTATTTTACGGGAAATGGGGAGTCATTCACATTAGGCAGCAGGTCTGGTGTGGAAAGACAGGAAGCCAGAGACCGACGAGATCGATTATAATTGCCCGAGTTGATATCGGACAGATGGGGTCGATACCGGACAGGACGGGACAGACAGGATAGAGATAATGAATCAGGATGTCGAAAATAAACAGGACAAACTACACGGGAACGAAAACTGGAGAAAATAATAAACAGGACAAAAAAAGACAGAAAAAAACTGGAAACCGAAATTAAACAGGACAAAATAAACAGGAAACAATACCAAACAGGAAATACCAACAGGAACAGGACCGAGTCGAAACCCACGTCTTGCGGGGCAGAAGTTCCTTGACGGACTGACAAAGTAAGCGTGACAGCGTTGAGTTTAAAATAGACAGAAAGCCAATCTGTTAACAAGCCGCAACTGGCGCCAAACGGGCGCGGCCAATTTGGCGCCATGGCAACCGCGACCTGCAGTGTCAATTAAATAAATCCAACTCTCACAACCTGAGACAACTGGTCAAGCAGAAGTTGGCAACTGCACTTACCATATTTTCTTCACAACATAGGTCCACATTAAAACGATATAAAGTGAGAATTTTCTCTCACTCCCTCGCCATCTCTATCCCTCTCTCCGTCTATGATAGGTGACAAGACTTCTCTCAGCAAGTAGTCGTTTTGAAACAATTAGTGCTTAAAGACGCAGGAACCACTGAGAAAGAATCAGAGTTTTCCCAAATTAGATGTTTGTTCTCTTGAAGACAAAGTAACGCCTCGCTTTGGAACATCAGTAACGATAACGGAGTTGTAACGCCGGATAAAAAAAACCCAACTAGACGAATAAAAAAAATAGGTGGCTACACTGTTAAAAATATAACGATTCTATTTTTGTATCCTACAGAAAAACCCATGACTCTGGAAAAGCGACTCCAAGACGAATGAAGACGAGGTTTGAGAGTGGACTAATGCAACAAAGAAGAATGGAAAAAGAAGCGTCTCCACACATGGTTATTTTCAGGGTATTGTTTAAGTATTTGATGTGGACCTACTGAAGGTTTTTTGTTTCCGGGTCATTACAGAATTGATGACGATTTTAGGACCGGGACAATTGAAAAACAACCGTTTTCGAGAAGGAAAGCGGTTGGAATATATATATATATTTTTTAATGAGGCTATTACAAGGGGTGTCCAAACTTTTCAGAAAGCAAGCCAGATTTGGTTAGCTGAAAATGTGGGAGGGCCGACTATTCAGCCTGGCATTCTTTAAATAATTAGACAGACAGACAGACAGACAGATGTCTAGATAGACGTCTAGATAGACACAGACAGACAGACAGACACCTAGATAGACAGACATCCAGATAGACGTCTAGATAGACAGACAGACAGTTTAAAATGAATGTACATTTTCAGGGGAGCAATTTTTAAACTCATTATCTTATGGGGAAAACTACCAGAACTTAAAATATATCGAGTGTTTTGTTAAAGGGACAGTGTGTAATGTTTAGTGCCACCCTGTACTACAAAAAAACGTTCATTAGGGAAAACAAACCATTGATTTGGATACTAGGCGAAAACAGGTTAAGTGTCATACCAAAGCTAATTTTCATTTAAATATCAGGGTCGAGAAATATTAATAATATTATGCTAAATATTATAGTATTTCGTTTACAATTTCGTTTACAAAGTGGAGTACTTACTAAGTTTGGCGCCCTGTTTGTCGTCTTGTATGCTGTGGCATTGGTTTTCCTTTGCATAAGACAACAGTGCCATCTAGCGGTCAAATATGACACACCAGGGATTTTTTTTTAGCAAAAACAAAACAAAAAAATCAAACGAAAAAGGGGGTTAACAAAGTGTATTTATCATTTACTCCAAATATTATGAATACAACAGTTGGCTTATTACCATGGCAACTTATTACAATGAGAAGGAATCTTAATTAAAAGTACTATGAAAACTATTGAGCATTTTTCCCCCCTCTGGAGTATTTTTTTTTTCAAATATGTGATTATTACAAATATATACATTATTAATGATTTAAAAGACGTTTTTCGTTTTTCGTCAAGTCAACTTATTTGTGCCGCAATCACCTTCAAAAAATTCTTATTAAAGAAGACCATAAAGTCATGGGCTGAATGGGTAGAACTAGCTGGAATAATCCGTTGCCTCGTTAGCGATGCTACAGTGTCGAAAAGGATTTTGGGGTTATTCTTTTGTGCCGCAATCCCCTTCGAAAAATAGGCAGATTTTGCAGAGGCAAGGGCCGCTTTATACTTTAACAAGCCGTCACACCAGGTTTGACGGAAAACCTCGAGCTTGGTAGCCCGCCATTTTTATTCAGATTTCCTGCAGTCTTGTCTAAGTGATCCAGTTTCATCAGTAAAACAAGGCGTGCGTCTTTTAGGTCGTGTTTTAAGCCGTAGGGGCGCCACGGAATCCAGGACACTAGCCAGGGTAGCATTAAACTCATTCATGAGTGAGTCAATAGAACCTTTATATAAAGGAAATGACGCAAGTACTCCTGAAAGATGATCAGAGAGCTCAGAAACTATGCCAGTGCTTCTATTGTCAGAAATTGTCATTTTTTTGATTGGTGTCCAGAGAACTCATACATTGTTATTTTATAGCAACCATTTGATATCAACAGGGTTGGGTGGGGTTACTTTAACTTGATTATTTTCAATGACTTTTGGATTACTCCAATACCAAATATGCTAATAAAAGACAAAAGAAACTAAATATGAATACAATTATGACTCACAACACGTGGTAAGCTTTCTCTCCTGGCTTTGATCTAGTTGATCTCCGGCAAAACGAACATAAAATGCGACAAAAACAAAATGACAGCTTGCCAACATCATTTTTGCCATTCCATGTATTCCGTTATTCCCCAAGCCTGTACAAAATTGAGTCATTTTATTCATATTTAGTTTCTTTTGACTTTTATTAGCATATTTGGTATTGGAGTAATCCAAAAGTAATTGAAAGTAATCCAGTCAAAGTAACCCTAGCCAACCCTGGATATCAAGTTACGTTTACTGAAAGATAAAATGTAATTTTCCTCAAATGTCGTCCAATTGTGGAATGACCCATACATTTTATTAATGTTATACAATTTGAATAAATGTGTTACTGTGATTGGCTGGCAACCAGTTCAGGGTGTCCCCTGCCCACTGCCCGGAAATGGCTGGGATGGGCTCCAGCCCCCCCGCGACCCTAATGAGAATAAGCGGTACGGCTAATGAGATAAGATGAGGTGTTACGGGGATTATATCATAAAAGTGTCATTTATGAAATGAGATCTAAAATTGAGAACAACTCGGGTAATGTCTTTTTTATTGCACTGATCGAAAACGTGAATGACACCGATTCAGTCGCTTATCCGAAAAGATGCATTATTTTGGCACCTTGATGACTAATTCTACCAAGCACTTTAAGTCAAAATAAGCATTTTTTTGTAGGAGTTTTGTGTCACTTGGTTTTTAAAATGATTGATGATCTCAGCCACGGATTAAAAATAGGTCAACACCAAGGCATAGAATAATAAATCAACTTAGTAGTTCAGATCCCAAGAGATAATCTTTCTGTAAATACGCGTTCTTTGTATTTGAATGGTTTTGTAAATATGTGAATGAAGACTACAATGGAAAATAAACGTCAGAGAAATTGGATATTTTTTAGCTGTCTTGGGTTTCTTTTGGCACACCCTGACCCAATTCTGACCAACGATGAACAATAAAGAAGTTACCACCCACTTTATACTGTGTATGCTCATTTTCAGTGTCTTACCGTGAACTAGAGCACAGGTGTTAAAGAGGCGGCCCGCGGGCCAGATCAGGCCCGCTAAGGGACAGAATCCAGCCCGTGAGACAACACTCAGAGAAGCGCAAGAGAAAAACAAAGTGCAGGTTGAAATATGTCAACTTGATGTTGCCAGAGCCAGATGTCTCTCACAAAGACACTGTATTTGTATTTATTTCTCTCTCTCTCTCTTTCTTTACCGCCCCTTTTCTCCCACTCTGTCTCTTTTACTCGGTCTCTCTTTTTCTCTTCCTTTGTTGCTCTTTGTCTCTTTCTCTCTCTGTCTTTTAACCTCTTTTGCTCTAACTTCCTTTTCTCTCTTTCCTCTCTCTCTCTTCCTACCTTCGCACTTTCTTTTCTCTTTTCTCTCCTTCTGTCTTTCTATTTCTCTTTGGATTTCTTTCTTCCTCTACCTTTCTTTTGCCCCTCTCTCACGACTTTTTCTTTTGTTTCTCACGCTCTCTCCCCCTCTCTCTTTTTCTTTCTATGTCCCTCCCTCCTTCTTTAACTCTCTCTTTTTTCTTTCTCCTTAATCTACTAGTTCAGCCCCCGACAGAATGTTTGTTCTATCGTGTGGCCCCTGAGTTAAAATGAGTTTGACACCCCTGAACTAGAGGTAAGATCGGGCGTAAAAAAATCCAGCCTATCTATCTACCTTGGATATATCCTTCAAGAGGGGTGACCGACACAGCAAGACAAACGCATACAAAAATAAAGAAAATAAAAAAGGGAAAAAGTAGCAAAAAAACACACAAGATTTTTTGGGACCATGGCCAACCCACTTGCCCAAACACCCAAACAAGTTAAGCACCTCAGCACCTAAGTTGGCCATGCTTTCGTCCCTCCAGATGAAACGGGACACCAGAAAGCGGCCATGTCCCTTGGGTCAGGGTGACACAACACACTCTTCTGTTCAACAGCAGGGCACAACAGGTTTGGCTGGTTTACCCCTACTGCATCATACAGCCCATCCCTTAGAACGCGTCTTAACATCCCACTATCCTTTCACAATCATTCCTATCACCAACAAGAGCTCTATCTATTACCTATCTACCTACCTTGGTCATATCCCTCAAGAAGGGTGACCGAAAGCAAGACACACACATACAATAACAAAGAAAATAAAAGGGAAATGAATAGCAAAAAAAACACAAACATTTTTGGACCATGGCCAACCCAATTGCCCGAACACCCAAACAAGTTAGGCACCTCGGCACCTAAGTTGGTCATGCTTTCGTCCCTCCAGATGAAATTTTTATCCTATCCTTTCGCAATCATTCCTATGACCAACAAGAGCTCTAGCTTCCACTAGATTTAGACCTCTTTCCTGCAGAGCACTCATAACACCATCCATCCACATCAATGGCGGCCTTCCTCTTGGTCTCCTTCCATTGACTTCTGCTCTGTAGATCCTCTTCATCATTCGCTCCTCATCCATCCTCTCCATGTGTCCAAACCAATCTTATCACAGTTCTATTAAAGAATCGGGCTAATCGGCACTAGCGATTGCCCAAAGCTGGCAATGCTAATCCCCAGTCTTGGCAATGAAGGCCAAAACATCTGTTAGATCTTCAGACCTGCTAGGAAATTTGCAGACTGGATTGCTTTGCTCTCAGGACACTCAGCCGGGCCACAGAGTGACATGGACATCGTCGACAGAGGCCCGGGTGAGTTGGTCCACTATTACGTCGCCGACTTCGGGGACTTTGCCACCCTCTGCAGGTTCGGAGATTTGGAGGACGAGATGATGTTTTTATGGCCGGACGACTCGTCACTAATAAAAAGAAGAGGAGAGGATGTCAGGACCAGAACTGAGACAGGACCCACTCGTGTAACGTTTCTCACGGTTTTATTAGGAAGAAGGGAAAGGAGTGCACACACACGATCTGGAGATCGCTGGTCGTGGGGAGTAGGTTTCTCGGATGCGGAAGTGGGACTTCTGTGACGAGCGATGGCGGTGTCGGGAACGGAAAAAACGAGTAGTAGGGATAGAAGAACAAAAACGTGGTCGATATCAGAAAATGGGTTGTTATTCGGGACGGGAGAGCAGACGTGGTTGAGATCAAACAGATCATAGCGGGGAAAAAAACAGGAGCAAAAATCCAGGACAGGCTTGCCGTGTTAAAACGGAGATTCGTAGACGGACCGACAAAAGGGGACTGACAAGACAGAGTTTAAATACCGACAGGGAGCCAATCCATCAACAAGCTGCAGCTGGCGCCACACGAGCAGGGCCATTTGGGGGCCATGGCAACTGTGACATACGGGTGGGGCCAATTGGGTGCCATGGCAACCGTGGCAGAGGAATTAAATATTATAATGTACCGTTTACCAAATTGTTCAAATGAGTTATCTGACTCCATTAACCAAACACAATCTTTATTCTCCTAACAATGCATGCTCGTTTCTTTTTGGGAAAATATGGACAAGAGACCACACAGGGGCAGATTCAATTTCTTAAATAATAAACTAAGTGAACTCCATCGAATTAGCCGAATTAGTGTCGCTCGAGTCTCCGTCAAGACTTTTTTCTCGTTCTCTCTCGATCTTCTTAAGTTCTCCCGGCCCACACCTTTTTCCGCCAGCTGGTGCGCCGGCTCCTCCCATGGGCGCGCCAGGAAAAGCCCCCACGTGGCCCCACCATCATGGAGAAGAGCGTCTCAATGTCTGGACCCCGAGCGATCCTGCATCACGAAGGCCCCTTTTGCGTCGGGAAGTGCTGATTATCATATCAGCCCTTCGTCCCAGTTCCTGCTGTTTTCTGTAAACATCATCCTCCAATAGGTTGCCATGACCTGCCCCACAGCTCAGCCAGTGAATATCTTTTGCATTTAAATGTAATTTGTATTTGATCGTACAAAATCCTTTATAGTCAAATGTATAAAATCCTTCAGACTACAGAGCCTAAGATCTTATCTCTACCTTGAACTGTGCCCGCAGGAAGGGAAAAAAAAGCAAATCCTTCATTTTATTGAACATTTTTATTAGAAAATATCTCAATCATGCATCTAATAAAAACAATTAACCGGGGCATAAAATGAACCTTTTAGTGGAATTGCACTTCTGTAGGAGTTTGCAACCTTAACAAGCCGCTTAGAGTGTCTCAGAAAAACCTGGTTTGATAGCAGCAAATTTCTTGTCAGTGAAATCCATTTCACGCATTTATCTCCTTGCACGGCCTTTAAAAGGATCATCCTAGATTGAGAGGAAACAAATCCAGGGATTAACAACTGGGAAAATCGAAAATAGGTGTTGACGGGTGATATATCAAGGTTCCCCCAAAATTTTTCCGATCAATTTGAAGACTTTTTAAGACCACATCCAATGATATCTAAGACCGTTCTCTGACTCTTTTTGGCATAGAAATGCGGAAAGTGGGGGCCGAGTCGGGACGCAACCCCGGCCGGCGAGGATCTTATTAAGGTGCACAGGATCAGAGTTGGGTAAGGTTACTTTAACTTGATTACTTTCAATTACTTTTGGACGACTCCAATACCAAATATGCTAATAAAAGACAAAAGAAACTAAATATGAATAAAATGATGACTCACAACACGTGGTAAGCTTTCTTTCCTGGCTTTGATCTCTTTGATCTCCGGCAAAACGAACATCAAATGCGACAGAAACAAAATGAAAATCAATCCAAACAGCTTGCCAACATCTTTGCCGTTCCATGTGTTGCGTTACTCCCCAAGCCTGCACAAAATGTAGTCATTTTATTTATATTTAGTTTCTTTTGTCTTTTATTAGCATATTTGCTATTGGAAGAATCCAAAAGTAATTGAAAGTAATCCAGTTAAAGTAACCCTACCCAACCCTGCACAGGATTATAAGGCGCACCCCCAAAAATAAGTCATTCGTCATATGGTACAGACTCACCCGGGTGCAACACAACTGCTGAAAAGACGGGACCCCGCTGCCCCCGGGGTACGCTGCAGAACACCACGCGGCGGAACCGAACCCTGCCGGCGACGACCCGGCCGCACCGGCCCCCAAAAGCCTGTACAGGCTCTTGGGCAGGCCGGTGACAGGATATGGGCAAAACTAGAAATTATTCACTTGGAAAGAGGGAAGTTATAACTTAAAAGTTGTCGTAATTTCAAAATCCCAAAGGTGAGAACCCCTGGGAAAAGTATGTGTGTGTCTGTGTGCGGAGTCAAACTTTGGAACAATTTACAAGATGAGATCAAACAATGTCCAACTATTCACGTGTTCAAATTTAAATACAAAAAAACCCCATTACTGGCGGAATACAGAGATGAAAAAAATGGGGTATGAGTGATACGAGAGATTGTGAATAGTGCGTTTACAACTATGGTTTATTTTGTTGTATTTGTTACTATTATTATATCATAACTGTTATTATTAATAGTATTACTATTGTTGTTATTATCATTGGTGTCTCATTTAGTGACTAGCATTATAACATTAATATATGAGTACTACGATGATTAGTATATAACATATGTGACTATTGTTATCATTATGACTATTGATATCCGACCAATGTAAAATGTATATCCGTGAGATTTTGTTATATTTTGACAGAAAAGAGGAGCTATCTGTAAAATGTATTTAATAGGGAAAATGAAGGGGTAGGGAAAATAAGCATCTGCTTCTTACTACCCCTTTTCGAACATGTTATGTTAACATTATTTTTGTTGTTGAGTCATTGTTTTTGTCCTGTTTTTATTTTATAATGTTCGAAATAAAGTTTTCATTCATTCATTCATTCAACTGGAAACGCCCGGTGTGGCGAAAGGGCACGCCTCCGCGACGGGTTCAGGACATTACCCGGGCGACCCTGTGAAGGAGGTCTGCGCGCAACTGCCGCGGATACCCCACCGCGCCGCCGCAAAGGGTTCGGGCTTCAGCCGGGCGACCCCTCCCACTATTTCCCTGGTGCAGCCAGAACCCAGTTATACTTTAAATAACTCATCCAAAATGGGTTAAACCTACACTTTAAAATCCCAAAGTTACTCCGATGACCACAGTGGGTTACAGACTGACTGCAGTGTCTGAAAGTCATGAGAAAAAGTTAGCGGACACCATAAAGTTGCCTGCTCCATTTTTCACAACTTGAAACACAATAAGACGACTCATCGCAAAAAAAAACCCATTGTTGCAAAGTATTAAGGATTGATCATCAGAATATATAACAGAATAACACTTTAAAAATAAGTTTATTGTAAATCTACTTATAACATTTATTGCATGGATATGACACTGCTGTTTTCCATCTGCCATCAGTATGTACCTGTATTGACTCATCTTCATTCATGCAATGTTTGTGTTGCGTCGTCTGCTACAAGCCACGTGAACTCCTCTTTCCACCATGATTTTCATGTACGTTTACGTTTTGTAGCGTCATACATTTCGTTCACTTCTTTTGAATCTTTCTTCTGGGGCTGAGGTTTTGGCTTGATTCCTAACCACTTCTCCATTTTTCTTGTGTTCTCTGTGCGTCTACTTTGGAAAATAATATACGAAAGCACGACCTTCTAACGCTCGGGGAAGTCCAGAAGCACGAAGTTATTCAATGCAGGCTTTTGATTGGCTGCAGAGTATGCAAATTGCCAAATGAACTGAAATTCAGAAATTTCCAAACCGAACGGAGATTTCGAAAACGGAATAAAGCAAACATCTCATCTCATCTCATTAGCTGTACCGCTTATCCTTATTAGGGTCGCGGGGGGGGCTGGAGCCCATCCTAGCCATCTCCGGGCAGTGGGCAGGGGACACCCTGAACTGGTTGCCAGCCAATTGCAGGGTACACGGGGACAGACAACTCACTCGCTCAGTCACACCTAGGGGCAATTTGGCCCAGCCAATTCACCTGAAATGCATGTCTTTGGAATGTGGGAGGAAACCGGAGTGCCCGGAGGAAACCCACGCAAGCACGGGGAGAACATACAAACTCCGCACAGTAAGGCCGGTAGCTGGATTTGAACCCACGCAGGAGGTTCCCACGACCTCAGAACTGTGCCGCACACGCGCTAACCACTGCGCCGCCGTGCTGCCTTAAAGCAAACATTTGATTTGAAAAAAAAAAAAAAAACGAAAGAAAAAGAAAAAATGAAAGATATTTTTTTGTTTTTTCTTGAAAAAGTTGTCGGCCACCCGGGCGGAGACGTTTTGTAAGTTGTACGCCCGACGTAAAAGATGCATGCCCCGGGCGTCCGGGCCGACATTATTTTAGACACTGCTGACTGTGTGTAAAGCTCCAGCATAGTGTTGCATTTCGAAAATGCCCAAATTGGGATTTTACCACCAACACTTTGCATTTATTGGTAAAAATCGATAAAGTCTGAGAAAATTAAAAATTATTTTTACGACACAACGTTCCATACTTTTGTTAGTTCACTTATTACACACTTTTTAGCTGTATCAAGGATATAAGACTGGGAAAAATCAGGTCATTTGCAGACAATATTTAAGCCCTTTTCAATTCCTTAATTTGCGGTTACCAATTTTAAGACTATTTCAAGTGTTTTAAGACCTTGGGGGAACCCTGTATATGACAAAACAAGTGTAGCAACGGTATACCTCATCATCACTGTCATCAAAACAAACTCCTTTGGTCGCCTGACTCTGACTCTGAGAGCTTTGCCGCAAGACTGAAGACATTGATGCAGATCTGGGGAAATTAAGATGGGACATAGTTATTTAACCTAGAGGTAAATATGCCATTCCGGGAGTATGAGGTAAGTTATTTAAAATCAATCCCATTACTATACGTTCCCCCCATCTATACTCCCTTCTCCAACAAAGCACGTTCAAAATGAGAGTAGGGTAATGCGTGTTTCCAGCTCGCCTTGCCTCACCTTTGGTTTTACCTTAAAAAAAGGACTTGGTTCTTGGTACTGGTACCACTGTTTTTGTACCACCTGTGTCTAGGTTTCGAAAACAATGTACCGGGACTATAAAAATGCGACGTTACTCACTGCTGACCACTGATTGGTCAGAGAGGATTGTACCAGGAGCTGCTACTAAAACAGAGCTGCCATTGTGTGTCAGTGTATTACCTGGACAAATAAATATTTTTTCCAGTTTGGCTACCCGAAATTTTGCCCTGTGGTCGGTTAGCGAGGAGTAGTAGATGTACAAATCCAGCAGGAGCTCGACAGAACAGAATCAAAGTGGTTCGAAAAGCCGGAGAGTTGAAGAGCAATAGGGTGAAGTGTAAAGTAGGCTTAAACGTATTTACTCAAGGTGTGTATTTCTAATCAGTTTGATGTTCCTTTTGGCGTCTCTTAATCTTCCTGTCTTTGTTTAAAGGTGTTGGTACTTTTCCAGCGGGGTGGTCTCTGGTCTTTTGTCTTTGTCTCAACATACCAGTACTTTTTCATGTCTTGTGATCTCAATAAAACACAAAGGCAGACGGGGGAAAAGCTAGAAGGAGTGTGACCAGCGAGACGAGAGCTAGTAAATTATCCGTTCCTCCCTCGCTTCTTCTCCAGCTGCATTTGTTAAAAAACAAAACAAGTCTTTGCCTGAATTTCCTTCAAGAGTTAGCTAATTTTCATAGCTCTCCCACACATCAGTGGTCTCTGTAGACCCAACAGTAAGCTTACATAGTAGGCTAACATTTGCATGTGCGTTCAATTGTAAACATCAAGGGACAAAAAAAGAAATAGCTAAGCATTTCTTCGTAAGTCCTATACCTCAGAGGAGCATTTATTTGCATGGTCCTTATCACAAACTATCTCAAAGGACTGCAAAGGCCACAATTACAATATCCCTTGATCTGAAACAGACATGCAGGCAAGGAAAAACTCAAAAACCTCAGCATGAGGCACACAAACATTGAGAAGGTGCCAGACAAGAGGTGGGGTTGGCATTGGTTCAGGAGGAAAAGCGCTCGTCTTAGGATCAAGAAGTCACAGGTTCGATTCCCAGCTCCTCTGAGTTATATGTCGAAGTGTCCTTGGGCAAGGCACTGAATCCCTAATGCCCCAACATGACGGTGCCAACAGTCCACCTGCTGCTCTTGTTTCGGTTTTCAGCTTCATTTGTGGTTATGTCGTGTAATCTCTGCATCGGCATTTGTACATTTATTGTTGCGAGTAATATATACGGATAAAATGTTGCCACTTAAGAATGAGTTATATATTTTTCTTGGGAAAAGGCATATGTGACTTTCAGTATTATAACACTTGTTTGTTTTTGTAGGACTCTTATTTTCCCATCGTCGACACACACAATCATACTGCATGCATGCATGCATTGCCTGCTGAAAGGGGGGATTAACACATGTGCGGTCCCTTCTCAAGGTTACCTCATCATCACTGTCATCAAAACATGTCATCAACATGAGGTTTTTGAGTTTTTCCTTGCCCTCATGTTGGTTTTAGATCAGGGGATGGTGTAATAATAGTCTGAAATAATAGTCTGTGCAATAACCTGCGCAGCCCTTTGAAACTCTTTGTGATTAAGGGCTATACAAATAAAAATGACCTGACTTGACCTTATAATGCTCGGGAGAGTCCGGAAGCACGAAGTTATTCGATGCAGGCTTCTGATTGGCTCCCGAGTATGCAAATTGCCAAACGAACCGAAATTCCCAAACCGAACGAAGATTTCGAAATTGGAACTGGAGGGGATTAAAGTTACTAAGTAACGGCGTAAACGTGGCCTAATGTAGCGGAGTAAGAGTACTGTTTCTTCTTTACAGATTTACTAAAGTAAAAGTACAGTGGTTTGAAAATACTCCCAGAAGTACAAAATGTCCCAAAACGGGCAGAAGTTATTTCAGACACTGCTTATAACAACGTAGTCAAGTCAAGTCATTTTTATTTGTATAGCCCTTAATCACAAAGAGTCTCAAAGGGCTGCACAGGTTATTGCACAAGACTATTATTTCAGACTATTATTACACCATCCCCTGAGCTGGAACCAACATGAGGGCAAGGAAAAACTCAAAAACCTCAACATGAGGAAAATGAAGAAACCTTGAGAAGGGGCCGTACATGTGGTATCCCCCTTTCACAATGACCAGACAGCAAAGGATGTTGCAATTACATTGTAACGCCGTTAAACATGTCACTCCAGGGAAATCATTTTATGAAGACTTTAGAAGAGAAAAATAAGAAAAAAAGAACCTCACGAAAAGAAAGCAAAAATGTTTACAAAATAGTGCTTGGAGACTGGCTCAAGTTGTAGGAAACAAAACACTTAAAGAAACATACCTGGAAGAAGGCCGAGCTTTCGTGACAGGTGAGTCATCATCAGAGTCCTCAATAGTTAGCTGGAAAAGTAAAAGCGAGAGAAAAAAATTCAGAAACTAAAATACACAAAATAGTGATGTGCAAAATTGGTTTTACATCATCTTCTATGTAGGACGCTGATGTTCTGCTCCGAGAAGATCTTTGGGATGGTTGGAACGCTGAAATTAAACAACAAACACCAGCATTTATTGACCCCTTAACAATCCTTTAGAATTGGAGAATATGGACAGTTTTGTTCTCTTTTGAAAGGTAGCACTCGGAAATTGTGTCCCAAACTAAAACCATCGAAGCGCACAGGGAGCGCAGTTGCTGCGTTTTGCGGAAACGTGGCTCACGTTTAGCATTCCGGACGCTAACGTGTAGCCACCCGGAGCTACCCGGAGCAATCCGGCTTCAACGCCGCTAAACAGAGACACGAAAGCCGGGGGGAATCGGAGAGGAGGCGGACTTGCTAACACGAGGTGGTGTATCTCTGGATTTTCACAAAGAAAAGTTTTCCATCTGCCGCAGGAATGTCGAACTTTTGGACTGGCGTGACGTCATCCACTCCGCTACAAGCACCCCTAGGGCATCATGTTCATCTGTTAATAAACAACGGGGTAGACTGCTGGAAGTGTGAATTTCCCTACGGGGATGAATAAAGTATCTATCTATCTATCTAATATTGAGTAATCAGAGTTATAACATGAAAAGTGTATCATGGGGATCTTAGCTGGATAACCATAGCATAAGGCGTTACCTGATCCCATTTCAAATTTGATCACAATCTGAGAAACTAAACCTTGTATTTGACACATTTTTCTAAAGGTATGTAAAAGCGTATACAAAAGTGACCATTAGGAGATGGCCAGTTTACAGCTCTAAAACCCATGCAACCATGTATTTTACATTTAGACATTCTGAAAGAGTTGTAAATATAAGATTTCTATTTCCTGAAATCAATCACTGATTGTGCACACTTGTCCGTGATAGTCACGAGTGAATATCATTCCTGAGTTGGATTACGCATGATTATTTTCAGCTGTGGTTTGAATAGACGCCGTATATGTGCATACATTTATGTTGTGAATTTCATTAGCTAACCCAGTGAATTTCAACCACTGTGAGAGATCGTCAGGTGTGCCGTGAGAAATTATCCAATGTCACTTTTTAAAATTTTATAAAACATTCATGAATCATTTTCTGCAAATATTATGTCATTATCAAGTGTCTATGCTGTAAAAAACAGGGGTATTATAAATTATATGTAATTAAACATACAGTTTAGTGTCATTTTACAACATTTTTGGTTAGTGGTGTGTCGCGAAATTTTTCCAATGTAAAAAACCGTGCCCTGGCTCAAAAAAGGTTGAAAAACACTGGGCTAACCAATGTGTCATTCATATGTCATGGCTGTTTATTCTATACATGCTATTGCGGGCTGTTTATTGAGATAAAAGCTTGCAATCGGTTGAGAGCGGTGTCAATCAAAAAGTCAAAGGCTACCGGCCATATTGGAAATTATTTTAGAGTTTGCTTAGGGAATAATGAGGCGAAACAGACATATTAAAACAATGATTGTCAAACGATGCAGGAATGCTTTTAGGCGGATTTTTTTTTAAGCTGTTAGCATTGACGAGTGTTTTGAAGTAAATATTTTACACAGTTGGATTCACTGAATTGTCCTGAGTATAACAAGACCATGTAAGGGAAGAATAGTTTCATCATCTATCAGAGCATGTTATGTGTATCTTGTTTCAGACTGATCGAGATGTTTCTGTGATGAGGACATTTTGGAATAGTCAGCATATCTTGAATCCCAATGATATGTGGCATGACATATTTCAGTGATTGGTGACAACGTGAAACACGTATTTGCTTCTCCATTCTCAGGGCCCACCGGCGTTAACGTCAAAAGGGTTAATTTTGACACAACACCTTACATACCTTGCATGATGCTTCTACTCTGGCTCGTCGTTTGAGGTTTCTTGGTAGTTCCTCGTGCGGGCGGTTTTGGCTCGGAGGCTTTAGCACCTGGTTAGATAAAAAGAAAATGTATATACAGTGGTACCTCGCTAGTTCGCGGTTCCACTTCCGCGGGTTCAGAGCTTCGCGGGTCTAAAAAATATACCTTACCTTCTCAATAAAAGCTTTTATTGACTTGACGCCATTGAGCGCGAGCTTATATCAACTGAGGACACTGCGTGGACACTCTTATTGTGAAGGGGAGGGGGAGGCCCTGACACAATGCTTAGTCATGGTGAGTCGCCGCTCTGCTCACCCCCCCTTTAAATCCTCCCACCTCACCCCCTTCTTATGGGGCGCTCAGTTTATCGAGGAGGAACTCGGCGACGCGACGTAAGTATATTCTCTTCCGTCACATTTCATCTCAAGTTTGACTTTATTATACCAAAAGCGAGCGGTTGTTTGTACTACCTAAATACGGCTAATTGTGTGTGGTTTCGTGTATTTCTTGTAAAAGCCGTTCGATGCTGCTGGCTAAAGTATGTTGTTATTGTCAGAAGGTAGCTCTTTCACTTTCATTAAAATGAACACAGACCATTTTCACAAACACTCATCAAATATCACATTTTCACTGTTTTTATTTTCAATATGTAACCGGTAGTGTTAACGAGCGAAATAAACTGCGATGGCTGCATGTGGTTGAGAGCGGGTAATACAATCATACTGAATGGTTCCTAGTGGTTTCGCCGCAGTCCTATTCCGTGTAAATTGATGATGTAAGACATGGCTACACTTGCGGGTCATGTTTTGGTACATTCAGTTCCAGTGTGAAGAGTTCTGGATGAGTCACCCAATCACTCCTTGCCATCATGCCAGCGATCACTTCGGTTTAATGGCGGGGGGGGTATACCTGTATACCTTTTTTTAAGCATTTTTGAAGGGGCGCTGCTACTTCGCCGATTTTCAGTTTTCGCGATAACCGAGGGATTACTGTATACAAGAAATGGTTTACCACACAGACTTTACCTCGTCCTCGCCCTCGTCCACGCCCCGCGGGGCGTCCTCGTCCTCGAACAGGTGGAGTGTCTTGGTCAGAATTGTCTTCACTAGGCGGGTCTGACATGTTGACGTCTGATGAGGTCTGGCCACGCTCAACGCGATGAGCCTTGGCTCTGTTGATGGCCTGAAAAGAGACAGATGTGTAATAGAACAGTGTTTCTCAACTGGGCTGATTTAAGACTCCACCATAATGACAAGCAGAGACCCAAATCAAGGGACGAAACCTACTACTCAAATGGATCCAATGACCCTGCAGCACATCGCGAAAACAGCGGAAAAAGTCATTGGTGTCCCCCTCACGTCCCTCAGGACATCTAAAACTTTTGCCTCATATTTGTTCTTACTGCTATCGGTTATTTGCATTGTGCCTTATGAAGGATTTTATACATTTGACTATAAAGGATTTTATACGATTGAATACAAGTTACATTTATTGAGTTTAATGGTGTAGTTATTTACTGACTGTGCCTTTATTAAATGAGCAGTGAAAGCTCAGGGCACCTTGGTGGGAAATATTGTTTACAGGAATGGCGGAACCGGGACGTTAGGCTGATAAGATAATCAGCACACCCAGACGCAGAAAGGCCCTAATGACGGAGGACGGCAGGCATTGTTTTGAGAAACGTTCTCCGTTGTTCGGAGGAACCGCAGACATCGGGACGCTCGTCTCAGATTGTGAAGCTCACGTTGGGCTTCATTGGCACGCCCATGGTAGGAGCCGAGATGCCATCTTGCAGGGGGACGTGGGCCGAGAGAAAAAGCTGGAAGACTTCAGAGGGCTTCACAGAGACTCCAACGACACTAATTCGGCCATTTTCGATGGAGTTAAATGATTAATGAAATTGAATCTGCCGCCGTGTGAAAATGTCGGCTTTCTTGTTTATCTTTTCCATCAAGAAACGAGCGCGCATAAATTGTCGGGTGAAGGTAGGTTGTGTTTGGTTAATGGAGTCAGATAACTCATTCGAACAATTTGGTAAATGGTACATTTTGATATTTAATTCCCAACACTTATCCATTGCATGTTTGCATGCGGAGAAAAGGAAGCAATTTCATCCGTGCTGTACATTGTGCAAAGTTGAAGTTGAATGAAAGGACAGGGCAGTTTAAAGACAAGATAATAAATAATAATAGATTAACCTTTCACCATTTTCATGCTACACTAAAACCTAGCAGGGACAAGAATGAAGTCACTCTCCAGCACTCCCCCTTGACCTCCATTCCTCAAACCTATTGTATTCTGCCTCGAACAGCTTTGCTAAAAGTCATATAAAAGCAGTTAGGTGCTGTGGAAAATAAAGAATAAAGGCTCTTTAAACCCAGTTGGGCATTATTAACACAAAGTTCATAGAAAAAAATATTTAACTTTAACTTTTTAACAACATTCAAACGACGCACCCCACCTTTAAAGAAAATATACTTGTTTTAAGCAAATTGAATTTTTTTGTATTTATTCACAATCTTGCACTTACTGTGCAGCTGCAACTGCCAGTACTAAGGGTGCTAGCCACTAATGCTAGTGATTGTCCACGCTATTAGCAACAGCAGCTAGATATTGCAAAGCAAGCATTAGCTGCCAGCAGCTATCGGTGGGATGCTAATGTTATAGTGGCTCACAGCTTTCACTCAAACATACACGACACTAACATTAGTGGCTAACTGCAATAGAGATTCAAAACAGATTTTTGCGCAGAATCATTGTACTTACTGAGCAAAAGCTGCAACTAACTTTAAGGGCTAATACTAGCATTGCGGACAGAGTCATTAATGAAACAAAAAAATCAGCGGCTAGCATCAATCCCTTCATCGCGAGAATTAATAGCTCTGACACTAACATCAGCATCTGGGACCACAACGGTATGATTTGCTGCTGGTGAGAAGCAACATCAAAAATATGCGCTAATTTAGGAGCTTACAATAGCATTCTGGACAAAGTCACCAGTGTTTGCAGGTGGTGCTTGCAACATAAGTATTAGCGGCTAGCAGCTAAGTCTGCATTAGTAGTTGTAATGCTAGCATCAATGGAGACAATGACAACACTATGATTAGCGACTAGCTGCAAAAGAAATGTAACCGCAAAAATATGCACAGAATCCTCGCATCTACTGAGTGTCAGCTGCAGCTCGTGAATGGGCTAATGCTAACATTATGGATACAGTTACTAGTACTGTACTCGCGGTCACTGCTCGGAAAATTAACATTAGCGGGTAGCAGGTATGCCTGCATTGATAGTATTATTAGCAGTGAGGCAAGTATTAGCAGCTAGGACCACAACACTAGGGTTAGCAGCTAGCTGCTTGTGAGACAAGCTAGACAAGCAACAGCTAAAATATTTGCAGAATCGCTGTACCTACTTTAGCTAATACTAGGGACAAGAATTGCAGACATAGTCACTAGTATTTGTGGGTAGTACTTGCAACATAAGAATTAGCGGTTAGGGCCTACGTCTGCATTGCTAGTATAACTAGCTGTTCATGGAAGCATCAGCAACTGGTGCTATACTAAAGGATACTGCTAGCTTCACTGAAGCGGTCACGAACATTAGCGAATGATGCTCGCAACACAATCATTAACGGCAAACGACACTACCATTAACACTTATTGCTGAAGAGAAAAGCAAAAGCAAATTTAAAGTGTGCACAAAATCATTGTCACATACCTCTGTAACTTCCTTTTCTTCCTCTGCTGTGTTTTTCTTGGACTCGCTGATGTTCTTGATCTGAAACACAATAAATAACACACTAATTAAGGGGTGTAAAAGTTATTTAAGCTCGGGGGCCACATGGTAGAAAAAAAACCTCACAGGGGCCGGACTAGAAGATTTAAGGGAAACAGAGAAAGAGGGGGGCAGCACGGCGGCGCAGTGGTTAGCGCGTGTGCGGCACAGTTCTAAGGTCTTGGGAACCTCCTGTGTGGGTTCAAATCCAGCTACCAGCCTACCTGTGCGGAGTTTGTATGTTCTCCCCGTACTTGCGTGGGTTTCCTCCGGGCACTCCGGTTTCCTCCCACATTCCAAAGACATGCATTTCAGGTGGATTGGCCGGTCCAAATTGTCCCTAGGTGTGAATGAGCAAGCGATTTGTTTGTCCCTTTGTGCCCTGCGATTGTCTGGCAACCAGTTCAGGGTGTCCCCTGCCCACTGCCCGATGATTGCTGGGATGGGCTCCAGCACCCCCGTGACCCTACTGAGGATAAGCGGTGTAGCTAATGAGATGAGAGAGAGAAAGAGGGCAAGAAAGAGAGCAAGAGAAATAAAGAGGAAGAAAATGGGAAAGATCAAAAAGAAAGATAATAGAGAAAGACAGACAAAGAGAGAGACAGAGAGAGAGAAAGAGATAGAAAAAGAGAAAGAAAAAAAGAGAAAGAAAAAGGAAGAGGGAAAAAGGAGAGGGCCTAGAAATAAAGAAAGAGGAGAGAAAGAAAGAGAAATAATAGAGATAGAAAGACAGAGCAAAAGAGAATGAACAGAAACAGAGAGAAAGATAGAAAGAAAGAGATTGAAAAGGACAGAGAGAAATACAGCTCCAGTTGCTTTGTCAGTGGTGCTTGGCTTTGGCAGCCTCCAGTGGACATAATTCAAACTGCAAGTAAATTTCTCCTAAAAACTTTGGCCGGTCGTATCCGGCCCGCGAGCCTCATCTTCAACACTGTGCTCCAGTTAGTAAACCTGCAAATTCGTTTAAGCAGCGATCGCTGACCTCGGAGTCGATTTCTTGCTCGGTGTCGACACTCCTGCCCTGCAGGTGGCGCTGAGTCTTCTCGAGCTTGTAGGCGACGAGTTCCTCGATGGCACATTTCTCATCTTTGTCTACAAACTCCTGGATAGCCTTCCTCATGCCATGTTCCGACAGGAAGGACAACTGCACCTTCTGTAATATAATGTAAACCTATTGCGCCGAAAAGGGATGACACGCATTTTGTGTGTGTATATTAGCACTCTACCTGCTCAGTTGCCTCAAAGTACTGCTTCACCAGGTCCTCCACTCTCAGACCCTCGGTGGCTGTTGTTTTTAGTACCCTGCTGTAGTCAACATTGAATTCATCTGAAAAAAAAGGATGTACCGTATTTTCACAACTATAGGGCGCACATAAAAATCTCAAGAGCAGGTGGACATAGCTGATGACACCATGAGGCTGCTAAAGGGTGAAGTGAAGGCGTCACAAGGGATCATTCAATTTAAAAACATAATAAATTCTGCCATCGTCAATCAGGACCACCCCAAACCCATAGGTATGTTTAATGGGCCAAATCAAAAAAAGAAAATCCCTAAATACCAAACCCATACTAATGGTTTCCTTGGACAATCGTAAAAGAAAAATGAACAACAAAAAATGATATCTGAAAAGGAATTAGGGTCTAAATCTGCCTTTTATACTATATACCAGGGGTCGGCAACCTATGACACGCGTGGGGTTAACCAGTGGCACGCCAGCGCAGGGCAAAATAATGATTTTTTTTAAGCGCATTTAAGTGAAATTTAGACATTTTCAGTTGTGCGCCGGTTGTTTAGAGGCTTTACGGTAGCGCCCCTTCTCCTCTGCTCGGTATGTGAGCTTGTCTGCGCCGTGCCTCGCAGAGGAGTAAAGATCTGTGTTTTAACCCACCCACAGAAACACCGGCATGCGATAAATGAAAGAATCACAACAGCTCCTCCAGCGAAAAAATCTCCTACTTTTCAGCCAGCGGGGACAGATGACTTGGGCTTTGTGCAAAAAAAAATGACCGTGCTGTTTGTGCATTATGCACACAGACCCTGAAAACCATTGTCACTACTAAAAACGCCATTGCTCACTGCATAGCAAAGCACAGAAAATCTTTTACTTAATGCCAATAAATTAAAGAAGTGTTCTTTTCGAGATCTGAGGTTTTGTTTGGTAGCTTGCCTAACAAATAGACAATCAAAAACAGGAATTAAACACATCCCCATGTCAGCCAGAAGTGTTGAACGTCAAGAGGGGCTGGCAGAAAGCATGTGTGTGCGTATGTTTCAATTTGATATTTTTGATTATAGTTCAATGTTGATTCTTGTGGTCAAAAGTTATCTTTTAAATCTACGTAAAGTACGATACGAAATTTGGAGAGAACGTTGTTGGGCGTCACCCTAAAAAATACGCAGAGAGAAGATATGGCGAAAAGGGAAAGCGCTTCATTGCATTCGGGACACGTTCAAAGTTCCAGACGTTCAACATTGGTCTTTATCGTGTTCTCAAATAAAATTAAGGTATCTCGTGAAGGTCGTCCGCCACGGCTCCCTCAGCATATCAGCTTGTAACCTCTTGCAGCAACATCATCCCACGACCTTAACCAGATCCCTACATACTTATCATTAGATATTATTCACATTCCAAGCACACAAAAAAAAAAACTATCAACCTTTGATCTCTTCCTTTTTCGCTCTAGTCCGAAGAAAGTGAACGATGTCTTTGGGATTGGCCACGCGGTTCACGTATTTCTGACTGAATCGTGTTGTGTTGAAGGTCTCAAATCCGCCGGTGTAGTCCACCTGAGTAGGTTTAAAACCGTCAAGTAGCAAAAGCAGCATTTTGGAGCGCCGTCAGCTTACCCGAAGGCGAATGAGCGGCTTCTCGGGGGTGAGCGGGTATCCCAGTCGCTCCCTCTCGGCTTGATCCAGCATCTCGTTGATCTGCGAAGCGCACAAAAGTGGCGTTTTGTGCATTTTCCATGTTCCCCCTAAACCAGCTCATTAATTTACCGGAATTTCCGGACTATAAGTCGCAGTTTTTTTCAGAGGTTGGCCTGGGGTGAGTCTTAAATGTCAAATTATGAGCACATTATTACCAGGTAAATCATTTCACATGATTTTTTTCACACTAAATCACACTTTAGGCCTGTGTTGATAATTTCAACATTTCTGGATGTGTGCCGAAAAATGTCCCCCATGTGAAATACCCAGGCGGCACATGTCACTCGTGCAAATCGCACTTCAATGACTTTGTATCTCTTTTTTGGGGGAAATGTAGTAAAAACGTAAAGCACAGAGAATTTGCACAATGTATGGCAATTATGGGGCAGCATGGCGGCGCAGTGGTTTGAGTTCGAGCGGCACAGTTCTGAGGTCATGAGATCGAACCTCCTGTGTGGAGTTTGCATGTTCTCCCCGTGCTCGCGAGGGTTTCCTCCCTCATTCCAAAAACATGCATGATAGGTTAATTGGCCGGTCCGAATTGTCCCTAGGTGTGAATGAGCGGATTGTCTGTCCCTGTGTGCCCTGCGATTGCCTGGCAACCAGTTCAGGGTGTCCTCTGTCCACTGCCTGAGGATGGATGGGATGGGCTCCAGCAGCCCCGAGACCTTACTGAGGATAAGCGGTGCAGATAATGGATGGATGGATAGCAATTATGTTCGAGCGGTTGAAAATATTTAGAGCTGCAACAATGGATAAAATCGATTATTAAAAGCATTAAAAAACTAATTAGAAAATCAATTAGTCGTGTTCACCAATTTACAAGCCACTACGTATGTTAAAACAATTCAAATTGCCTTTCAAGATGACGTATGTTTTTGTTGTTAAATTTCCCCTAAAAATGCAACTTAATTCAACTACTCCGGAGAGACTTAGTCCGGAAAATAAGGTACACAGAAAAGCCTACCTTTGCGTGGCAAAGGTTCTCCACTTTTTTCATGACATTGGGTGTCTCCGCAGTGAAGGCATCGGGGTAGTCGGAGAGCACGACGTCTTGGATAAAGAACTGACGCACAGTCTTTAGTGGGATCTTCTGCAGGTTCATTTTACGCCCTTTCACCCTCAGCAATCCGATGTGCCTGCACATTTTTTTTATTAATCGTCTGCTGCATCGTCAATCAACACAATTGAGCTATGGCTGAGCCCCGCCCTCTTTTACTCACTCAAACATTGAACCTTGTGTGAAGAGCGCTATGGTAAGTGTCACAGTAGGAGACGTTTGCTAGGGGGCAATTGATGATTTTCTGGCCCACAACGATCACATATCATTTTAAAGTCACCGAAAGGGCATGAACTCTGCATTGAAGGCTTTAATTCATGATTTTATTGTTTAGAAGGTCGATGGGATTTACCTTCAGAATAGAATAGAATAGAATACAATATACCTTTATTGTCATTGTTACAAAATGGGTTAACTTATTGTGACAACGAAATTGGGCATGACACTCCAGTCACACCATTTCAACCAATTAACCTAAGTTGACGTGACATGAAGTAGCTAGTGTTGGCTAATGTTAGCCGAATGTTATATATGTTAACGTTGACATTTCAAATTATTACTATTGTTGTGGATTGTTGGGAGTCGGCTTGACATAAGGAAAACGTATTAGGATATAAGAAAAGAAATTACCGGCTTGTTTCTCCCGAGTGTAAATGTCAGCAAATGTTATTAATGATCGCCTTGGGCTGCTAAGGAATGACGTTCTTCTTTGCCAAGTCTTCTTGGCGGGGAACCTGCGGTCGAGCCGACCCCAAACAGTTGGAAATTGGGAGTCGAAAGAGGACAAAACATTATGTCTGGTAGCGTGCATTTTGAGATAAACACGTGCATCATCGCGAGGGGGACGGGCAAAAGTAATACGAGATGCTGTATTAGGATATATAAAGCCAATTGTCTCTGAAGACGAATGAGACCTCTGTTTTGTACGCTAATGAAGATAATTAAACGAGTTCTCCCTCTCACGCCAAGACTCCTTGTATCTTGTTTACATATTTTGGGGCATATTGCTCGGGCTGCTCCACGATACTATTATTACTAGTCCGAGGCCCAAGTAAAATACATGGTTACAGAGGTTTTAGAGCTGTAAGCTGCAGTGGAGGTAGAGCGCTCGTCTTGAGGATGCAGGTCTGATTCCTGGCTCCTCCGGGTTAAATGTCTAAGAAGCCCTAATTCCCCCATTAAACCGGTAGCCAGCTTGCATTTCTGTTGCCGCTATCGTGGTGTGAGTGTACAAAGTGACTAGAAGTCTCTTTAAATACAATGTGACTTATTAACTTTATCCACATTGAGTTGGTGCTGCAGAAAACCACAAAGCTTTATCCAAAGAAGACACTTGATTTAAATGTGACATTAGAAGGGGTTAAATGAACACACACCATCTCCAAGCTTCTCAGGATACCTCGTATCCAATTTGCATGAGCCCCATGCACACCGTGTTAACATAATACATTTTAAAATGTAAGAAAAAAAAACGACCGAAAAATCGTAATGCATTTCTATGGACAAGGGAATTCAGAATGCCCGAGTGCATTGCTTTTGCACTGAGGGCAGGACTTAGCCATAGGTCAATATTGGGTACGTGTCTGGTTACTTTTTGGCGGCCTCTCCTGGAGACAGCGAGGTCGCTACAGAGCTCCCAGGCTGCGTGACGTAGAAGAGCTGCTGCTCGTTTTTTGTGGGGGCTATCAGACACTCATGCTCGTGACCCCACACCACCAAATCGAGGAATTCGTCCAAGAACTGCTCAGGGATGTAGTTTGTGGGGCCGTGCTTGCTCCTGGAAGCACAATGCAGGGAGAATTATTCTAAAGATGAAGAAAGTTGAAAATGTTAAGAAACTTATTAGGTAAAAATTTGAAAAAAATCTTCAAGATGATGTAAATCTGGTGCAAAACGGGAACATATTGAAATGTTGTCTTTACTTTATTTCGAAGCATTATTATTTCTAAGAAAGATGACAAAATCGCTTCGTCATCGTTGGGGCAGGGAGGGATGACGTTTCGTGCAAGTCCGCCATGGTGACCGAAATAACGTGATCACTTCGCCCCAAAAAACGGGCGCTGAGAACTTTTTTTCACCATGCAAAATCTATTGCACCCTGGTCGTTCTGGAAGGAGGATTACAACTTGTGAGGCCCCTTCTCAAGGTTTCTTTTTTCCTCATGTTGAGATTTTGGGTTTTTCATTGCCTGCATGTTTGTTTAAGATCAAGTGATGGTGTGATTGTAATCCTGTGCAGTCCTTTGAGACATCTTGTGATTAAGGGCTATACAAATAAATGTCACTTGACTTGACTTTACAACAGTAGTAATGCTTGGGTTTTGAGTGGGTAAAGGAAGAATTCATTTGCAATTGTAAAAATAGCATGCAATCAATCTTCTACCGCAAAAATTGATTTTTTTTTAAATAAAGCACAAAGTATTTGTTGGTACATTTCTAGTAATAATTATTGACTTTTTCATTTTAAATGTTCAAGCACTGTATTATTGTGTACAAAACATACAAAAATAGTTTAATAATAGATTTATTTTAGCGTTAAATGAATCTTTATATTACAGTACTTTGAGAGATTGATCAACAGATTGGATAAAACTCTAAATAAAAAAAAAACCTATATTATTATTATTATTATTACTTATTATCATTATTATTAGTGTGGCCCATAGAGTGTCAGAAAATAGGCAAACATGTTGTATTCTCACATAAACATGAAAACAATGCCAGAATAGGGTAAAACAGGTAACAGCTGGTCAACCCCTAAAATATATAACACCTAAAACATTTGTAGTCAAACACCATAAAACAGCTTGCATTTTCAAATCTTACTTTGGTGAAGAATTGGTCAAAATATATTATGATTTTTATAATTAAAAGACGGATTGAAAATGATGAGGATTTGTTTTGGATCTAAGTATTTTTAAAAATTATTTTAATTAAATACATAGTAATCATAATGAGTAATTGCATTACGGAATGTTAATGAAATCAACTATTATTTATTGTTGACAAGCTAAAAATTCGGAGGATCAGGATCATTTCTAATACAAAATGCATCCAAAGGATTAATCGTTATAGAAAATAAAATGCCAATCAATTTGATAGTTACGGATTAGATTAGAAATAAGCCATTTGTTTTTTGCAACTCCAATTGAATATAGAGTACTTGGGGAATTGAGACTCACTTTGAAAGAAAACTTAATCGTACAAGGCTCATGTAGTGTAACTTCAAATTTTGAACCGGTGGTGTTTGAAATCTGAGAAAACGCTGTGTGGTAAAAAAGCAGTCCTTGGTATTATCTATCTATTAACTATGTAAGTATTTTCTCACCTGTTCTGATGAATAGTAAACAGATTAAACCACTCATCTCGGTCTTCTTTGGGACGCAGCATGGTAACGTGCTTTTTGACAAACATCCTGTACAGACGTTCATCTGGGATGGAGCCTACACAAACACACAACACACACTAGTATAACCAGTATTAAAAATGCGGCATACACACTTACCGAGCCCGTATAAAGCCAACTTGCTGCTTCCTTTCTGTAAAAGGACGGGGCTGATCTCAATCTTTTCCACGGACTGAGAGTGACCAAAATGGTTCACCAGACCCGACGCGCTCAGCAGATCCAACGCGCACAAACCCTCAGCCTTCACAAGAAGGACATCACGTTAGAAAAGTGATTCGAAAATTCAAAAATCTTCAGCCAGGAGCGACCAATTTAAAGGATGATTGACAATGGTTAGGAAATGTAATTCCCTAGATAAATCCATGCATTTTTACAACGTGTATTCAAATCTAAATGTGCAACTCAGGATCCATTTTTAACCACGATAATCAAGTGCAATTGTGCACAATCATGGATTGACTTCTGGAAAGAGAAGTCAAATATTTACAACGCTTTCACGATGTCTTAAAATTGGCCCAAGGAAAATACAAGATTGCAGAGGTTTTGGGGCTAAAAACTGGTCGTCTCCAAATGGCCACTTTTAGAAACGTTGCGACATACCTTTAGAAAAATGTGTAAAATTCAATGTTTAGTTTTTCAAATGATGATAAAGTTTGACCTGGGACCAGGTAGGGCTTAATGCTTATTGTCCAAGATGTTTTCCAGCTAAGATGCCCATGCTACACTCATCTGCAGGCATTTGTTTGAAAAATAGTTCAGGAGGGAATAAAAACCTTCTATTTCTGTGTATTCCAACTCAGATTAGTCAATGTTAGTAGCACTTGAAGTGACTGTTTTATTTGCTTTGGGAAAAAAACTTGTGTGTTTCTTTCAAAAGAGACCAAAACCATCCACACTCTCCAGACCAGGGGTTAACAACCTTTTCAGTGTGGAGTGCCAGTTTTAAATGTCCTCGTAAATTAGTGTGCCACACTAAGATTAATGACTCGCACAATTTTTTTATATCCATCGGAGCTTTCATTTTACAACACTCCAAATATACAACATTGATATACCAGTGTTTGAAATAACGTATGCCCCGGGGCGTGCATCTTTTACGTCTGGCGTACAACCCACAAAACGTCTCTGCCCGAATGGCCAACAACTTTTTCAAGGGGAAAAAAAATGCTTTTTTTTTTTTTTTTTTAACTAATAAAACGTTTTATTCCGGTTTCGAAATCTTCATTCATCAACAATGAACTACAATCAAAATCAAGTGATATGGACAGCTACATACCATTCATCAATAAAATCTTATTTTAGAAACTATCAAAACTTGAAACACAAACAGCTTTAATATATTCGCCATCCGTAAATGGTTTTCCGTGCTTTGCCATGCAATGAGCAATGTGATAGCTTGCTTCAGTGGTGGCGTTTGTAGCAGTGACAAATGTTTTCAGGGTCTGCGTTTGTTTGCCGCACCTGGACACAGGGCGTTTTAATGTCTCCGCCTTGAATTCATGTTCATGTTTCGTCTCATAATGACGCTTAACACTTGACGTGCGAGGTACAACACTCTCGAGGCATAATGCACAAACAGCGCGGTCATTTTTTTCACAAAGCCTCAGTCATCTGTCCACACTCGCTGAAAAGAACAAGATTTTTTCGCTGGAGGAGCTGTTGTGATTCGTTCATTTATCACCCGCCGGTGTTTCTGTGGCTGGGTTAAAACACGGATCTTACCTCCTCTGCGAGACGAGGCGCAGACACGCCCTCACACGGAGCAGAGGAGGAGGCGCGCTACCGTAAAGCCTCTAAATAAGACAGCGCGCAACTGAAAATGTTTGAATTTTACCTAAAAATGCGCATGAAAAAAAAACCAAAATCATTATTATTTTGCCGTGTGCTCACGTGCCACTGGTTAACCCCTCACGTGCCACAGGTTGCCGACCCCTGCTCCAGATGGTTCAAGAACAGCATTAAATTTACTTTGGGTACATCTTGGATTTGGATTTTAGGCAAACTTTACATGATTATTGAGAGGTTAAAAATATTTTCCTACACACTTGTGGTTTTTATAGGCAAATAAAATTGAAGTTGGGGGGACTCACCCCAGTTGGATCGTCGTGGTTACCATGAATACTAAACACCGGAATGGAGATGTTGAGGTTTTCATCCTGATAATTAACCCATGGGAACCTGAACACACATTGAAGGGACAATAATTCATTTAGTGTGCGTTAAACAGGATATGTGAACAAACACTCATCTGGACTTACTTTGTAGTGTTGAAATTAACCTCCTGGTCACTGATTATGTTGAAGTGCACGGGCGAGTCCCCCATGCAGTATTTTCTCAACATAGTAATACAGGTGTGGAGGCATTGGCGCGTCGGCTTATTCTCGTGGAACAGATCACCTCCGAGCAGGATGAAATCCACCTGTTAATAAACAATATTTTATACAATCAGAGTAAACATATCAAAACTCTATTGGCACCAATTGCTTCGATTTATATCAATTGGAAAGTGTAACGTCAAAAGCACACTGCATCCGTAATGTATGGACACTGCAAAAAATAGACAGCAGTATTGTCGGCATGGACAGTTTACATCAAACGGGACCTTAAAAGACATACAAACAGCTAATGTTTGTACAAGTTCATTAATATATATTCTTTATCAATCGTCCACTATATATTATCAATCAATTCATGATACATTTCAAAGCCAATAGGGCGAGACACTTGCTCCCAGTCGAGGAACTGAGTCAAGGTCCTAGCCAAAGGGCCAAGAAACTATCAGTGCTATTGCATCGTTCCCGGTGGTACTGCAATACCGGGCCGATACGTGGAGTGAACAGAGCAAGCTACTTATCTTTTGATGCAGACCTGCAGAGTCACGGTACCCATTGAAAGTAATCCAAGGAAAAAAAGTGTATATTTCCAAAGGTAAGGGTGGGAAAAATATATATCCACTATTGTCTCCTGCGTTCACAAACACTCACCTTTACTCGTCCCCAGTTCCCATCAGCCCACGTTTGCTCCGCCCCTTCTTTCTTATTCGCTCGTGAAAATCAGCACAAGTGTCTCAAATAAATACATTACAAAAATATACAGTTGCAAATACATATTATACATGGTTACACATATTTACAAAGAAAGACGGTACACCGAAAAAGTTTTCAAAGCTTTAATAATAAAAATATAACTTTCATCCCAAACCGTGCCTTTGAAAGTTACCAACACGCTGCTATGAACACGCACGCCACGTATCAAACGTATCTGCTAAAGAAGCATACCGTAATTGTTAAATTCACGGTACACCGTCCTCATCTTCCTCTCTATAACTGTCGCTATAAAAGGTGTCTCCTCGCCATCTGAAAGAACCTTTGTCATATAGACAGTTTTTGCATAATCTAAGGAGTTGAAGTCTTCCTCGTCATAAGCTGCCGTTAGAAAAATTACATAAATTGGCCGCTTCACCGGATAAGCCGCAGGGCTGAATATTTGGGAAAAAAGTAGCGGCTTATGGTCCGGAATTTACGGTAGTTTGTGGTTCATCATCTTTTTCTTTTTTCAAAAATATCCATTGGAGAAGTAGCATTTTAAAATTGAGCTGAAAATAAGGAATTAATCAAACTTATTCTGCATCACCCAAAAACCAGAACCATGATAACTCACAGCAATCTAAAATAATCCTGCAACATATTAATGAAAAATTTTAAACATCAAGGTTACCTTATTGGTCTTGGCACATTGAAGGATCTCTTCGAATGCGGTGTAGGAGTCACGGCCGCGGATGGCGTCTTTCTCCAGATATCCGAGATGAATATCCGTAGCGAGTAGGATCTTAAAGGTGTCGTCATCATCCCTGGAAAGAGAAACACACAAGTCAGATTCAGATTCAGATTCAGATGTACTTTATTGTCATTCTAGTACACGTGTATACAGAACGAAATGTCGATGCATCTGACCCCCACAGTTTCCTTGAATGTACAGATATAATAAAGTTGCATTGTATTTTGGCTACGTATAGTATTTTACCATAGTGCCGATAGTGCAAGAAGAGTAGCTAACCAGATGTGCAAAATGGGCAGTCAGGTTAACAAGTCAGGTACACAGTAACATTAACACTGTAACAATAACGCTGTAATTACAGTAGTGCAGAGAGCAATGTGCAAGGAGTGGCAAGCTATAAAAAACTGCCAGTAGTGCAAAAAGTCAGATTAGCAGCCGTTTAGATTTAAGTTAACTATATGTTAGATTGACCATTTAACAGTCTAATGGCCAGGGGGACTAGACTATTGCGGAGCCTGGTGGTCCTGCACCGCACACTGCAGTACCTCTTCCCAGAGGCTAGCAGAGTGAACAGTCCATGATGGGGGTGAGAGGGGTCCCCGGTAATGTTCTTAGCATGGGATAGGCAGCGCTTCTGGCCAATGTCCTGAATGGAGGGAAGTGTAGTCCCGATTATTTTCTCTGCTGTCCTCGTTACCCTCCTCACACTACCCCAGTCGGTAGCGCTGCAGCCTCCACACCACACAGAGATACAGCTGGTCAGGATACTCTCTATGGTGCCCCTGTAGAATGTGATGAGGGAGGGTGGGGGCAGGTGGGCTCTCCTCATCCTCCGCAGGAAGTACAGGCGTTGCTGTGCCCTCTTAACCAGTGATGCAGTGTTCACGGACCAGGTGAGTTTGTCTGTAATGTGCACCCCTAGGAACTTGATACTGCTGACAACCTCCACAGCCTTGTTGTTGATGCAAAGTGGGGCATGGTTGGGCTGGTTTTTCCTGAAGTCGACAATGATCTCTTTAGTTTTGTCAACATTCAGGACCAAGTCATAGCAGGGGACAATACTGTAAAAAAACTGAGGTTTAATTTAATTATGGAAGGACTGAGATTTGACTTCATGGCGGACCTTACTCCCCAGTACCCCCGAATAGAAGTGTGATTGTTCTGAAGTTGGAACAAACTCTCCAGTCCTTCTTCAAAATGGGAACCACCACTCCAGAGGTACTGTCCCAGATGTCCACGCAATTTCGCAGAGGTGTGTCAACTATGACACACCCAAAACATACAGAGCCTTTAGCATCCCGAACGCTATCTAGGAGCTACCCGGAGCTATCCGGCTTCGGCACTGTTAGACAGAGAAACGAAAGCCTGCGGGAAGCGGAGAGGAGCTGGACTCGCTATCTACGTGAACACGAGGATGTGTAACCCTAGGCACAAAGACTTCCATCGAACTTTTGGCCTAGCGTGTGACGTCATCCACTTCGCTGTGGCTAAACTACAACACAGCACCCCGAGGCCATCCTGTTAATCTGTTAATAGACAACAAAGGATACTGCTGGAAGTGTGAATTTCCCTACATAGATGAATAAAGTATCTATCTATCTATCTATCTAAACTCTGTGTGGATCTACCCTTAGGGCCTTGCCACCATCGAGCGGTCTGCCATAGAGAAGAAGAAGCTAAGCCAGAAGGCAAAGCTTTCGATTTACCGGTCGATCTAAGTACCTCACCTGTGGTTATGAACTGCGGGTCTTAACCAAAAGAACAAGATCCCATAAACAAGCGGCTAAAATTGTTCTCCTTCGCAGGGTGGGTGGGCTTTTCCCTTAGAGATAGGGTGAGAAACTCGGGTTGAAAGGAGCCAGCTGAGGTGGCTCGGGCATCTGATAAGGATGGCTACGGGATGCCTCCCTCAGGAGGTGTTCCCGTTATGCCGCACCGGCAGGAGACCCAGGAGATGACCCAGACTGAAAAGACAATGTCCCTAGGCTGGCGTGGGAACACCTTGGGATCCTGTCCGATGAATTGGATGAAGTGGTTGGGGATAGGGACATGTGGGATTCACTGCTGAGGCTGCTTCCCCCACAACCCAAACCAGACCCGGGACAAGTAGAAGATGATGGATGAATGGATGGATATTAAAGGACCCGCACATTGAAAAAAATCAACATGCAGTAGATCCTCGGGATTCGGCGTACCCGCCTTACTGTGTTTTCACTTTACGATATGAAATCAAATGTTTTTTTCTACCCGTTTCACATGGAAAAACACTTACAAACTGCGTTTTTTCTGTGTATGGCTTTGCGAAACAAACGCCACACTATGTATCCAAGATGTCTGTCTGCTATTGAGGAAATAGCCACGAGCGACTGCCTTTTCCAGCAGCTGCCCTATTGTTTTATTGTCTGCTCCTATCTTCGGTGTTTTTTCTTCCCGTTTTGACAACTACACTATGAATTACTTCTATCCTATGGGACGTGGGTTTTAGCGCACAAAAATGCGTGTATTCAAGGAATTTCAACTCCTTGCCCTGAAGAATTCTCGTGCCGGCGTGATGAAGGGGCCTATCGTGGAAGAAGAGCCGGAGCTAGCGAAGCAGCTAGCAGCGTTATAAGTCTTCGGTACCATCCGTAATCATGGTAAATGCGAACTCACGACCAAATAAGATCATCGAGTGCTGGTGGAAAACATCGAAGCGCACAGGGAGCGTTCCGGACGCTAACGTGTAGCCACCCGGAGCTACCCGGAGCTATCCGGCTTCAATGCCGCTAAACAGAGACACGAAAGCCGGGGGGAATCGGAGAGGAGGCGGACTTGCTAACACGAGGTGGTGTATCCCTGGATTTTCACAAAGAAAAGTTTTCCATCTGCCGCAGGGATGTCGAACTTTTAGACTGGCGTGACGTCATCCACTCCGCTACAGGCTTGTTTCTCCCGAGTGTAAATGTCAGTGAATGTTATTATTAATCGCCCTGGGCTGCAGAGTAATAACATTCTTCTTTGCCAAGTAATAACATTCTTCTTGGCGTGGAACATGCGGTCAAGCCGAACCCAACGAGTTCTTGGAAATTGTGAAAATGGAAAGAGGACGAAAACATTCTGTCTGGTAGCGTGCATCTTGAGATAAACACGTGCGTCATCGCGAGGGGGACGTGCTAAGTAATACGAGATGTTGTCTGAGGATATAAAAAGCCAATTGTCTCTTAGACGAATGAGATCTCTGTTTTGTACGCTGATGAAGATAATTAAACGAGCTCTCCCTCTCTCGCCAAGACTTCTCCCTGCATCTTGTTTTACATAATTTGGGGCGAGGCAATAAGGTCTGCTCCGAAAAACTCGCTCTTCATTCTGTTCACAATCTTCTGTAACAAACTTTTATTTGTTTGACTATGAAACCCAAGACTTGCAGTGATGTAAAGAGAGAAGGAAGAAGTTAATATTAATGAAAACAAAGCATGAAATGATAAAGAAATACAAAGAATGTACACATATCGTTACCCATGCTAAGAAATATGACTAAAATAAATGAACGACAGAAACAAATTATAAAAAGGACATGATTAATGCAACAGATTTATAATCTAGTTTTAATCCTACCCCTTTTGCATCCACCCACTAACTTTACTGGACCAGATCAAGTCACGTATCACCAAGGGTAAATAAAATGTCGTTTTTCTGTACAAGTATATTTACTTTTGATGCAATACTAATCTTATGAACATATATTACACATATGTTGGACTTCTTATCGACTGTACTATTTAGTTAACGTAATGCTTTTATCTGCGGTCAGGAAAGCATTAACTACACATTACCGAGGGTTTCTGTCACTTCATGTTGTATCCCAAGGGTCTGATATACTTCATTCATCTTCTTTTTTATTTTATTTTGAAAGAAGACTTTTTTTCGACTCACAATGATTTGTCTGAAGACATGGTGATGGCAAAATGAGCTGCAAGTCTTTGCTGTACAAAATCTGGGGGAAGAAAACAAAAAATAGCCATTAAGATAAAAAATAAGCAAGAAAAGCATTGTGCAAAATGGCCTGCCCATAGTTGTTGGAGCGTATTGTTTTGAAGTGTTTGTATGTTTCAAATTTTTAGGCACTTTGTCACACGGTAGGTAGCTTTCTTATTAAATGGTCTTAACTCATAAATATTACGTATGGATGGATATAAATTAATTATCTTTACATTTAAATAAAACCAAAGTAATATTCTTTGGCAATCGCAAGGCAAATCAAGATTTAGAAGCAAAAATGGATGGTGCTGCAATAGACGCTGTATCTTAAATTAAAGTGGTCAGGGCGCCCGCTTTGAGACTGGGAGGTCGCTGGTTCGCGCCTCGGCCGAGTCATACCAAAGACTTATAACATTGGTAAAATGGCGGCGCCCTCTGTTGGCTGCGGCTGCATCGGCTCGCTACAACGGGTCGACATTTCGTTCTTACAAAGAATGACAATACAAAGGAAATTATTATTATTATTATTATAATAGACAATAAATTAAGCTGGAAACAGACACATACAAACTAAAATATCTAAAAGCATTTCAATAATTAATAAAGCCAAATTCCTTTTCAACTATAATGCATTGTATTTATGATATTATTCTCTAGTTCTGCCATAATTAACATATCGTGCAGAAATCTGGGGCAATAATTACAAAAGTTCACTACAGACTCTTTTTATCCGCCAAAAATGTGCAATTAGAACCATACACAGGGTAGGATATTGGGATCATACTAACATTTATTACTGCAGTCCAAATTATTAAAATTGGATGATTTAGTAAAATGTTTCACTTCTCAACTGCTATTTAAGGTCAACAAAAACATAGTGCCAGAAAACATCCAAAAATTATTTCTTCGGAAAGAGGGAAATTATAACTTAATGGGCTGTAGTAAATTCATAATCCCAAAGGTGAGAACTACCAGGAAAAGTATGTGAGTGTCTGTGTGTGGTGTCAAACTTTGGACCAATTTACAAGACGAGATCAAACAATGTCCAACTATTCACGTCTTCAAATTTAAATACAAAAAAACATTACTGGCAGAATACAGAGATGAAGAAAATGGGGTATGAGTGATACTAGAGATTGGAAATCCTGTGTTCACAACTCTAGTTAACCTTGTTGTTATTGTTACTATTATCATATCATAACTGTTACTATTAATTTTATTGCTATTATCACAATGATATTTAGTGACTAGTAGCATTATTAATGGGGCGGCAGTGGCTCAGGAGGTAGAGCGCTCGTCTTGGGATCAAGAGATCACAGTTCGAGTCCCGGCTCTTCCGTGTTACATGTCAAAGTGTCCTTGGGTAAGACACTGAACCCCTAATACCCCCAATAAGCAGGTTAGCGCCTAACATGGCTGCACGGCCGCTATTGGGAAATGTGAAGCACAATGTAAAGCGCTTTGGGAAGTCTTGAATTGAAAAGCGCTATATAAATGCAGATCATTTCATTTCATTATAACGTTAATAGACGGGTACTAGGTTAGCACGGCGCAGCAGTGGTTAGCGCGTGTGCGGCACAGTTTTGAGGTCATGAGATCAAACCTCCTGTGTGGAGTTTGAATGCTCTACCCGTGCTTGCGTGGGTTTCCTGCGGGCACTTCGGTTTTCATTCCAAAAACATGCATTTCAGGTGAATTGGCCGGTCCAAATTGTCCCTGGGTGAGAATGAGCGAGTGAGTTGTCTGTCTCTGTGTGCCCTGTGACTTCCTGGCAACCAGTTCAGAGTGTCCCCTGCCCACTGCCTGAGAATGGCTGAGTTGGGCTCCAGCACCCCCGCGACCCTACTGAGGATAAGCAGTGCAGATAATGGATGAATGGATAGTACTACGATGATTAGTGTATAAATTAAGTGACTATTGTTATTATCATAATTATTGATATCCGACCTATGTAATATATATATATATATATATATATATATATATCATGAGATTTTGTTATATTTCGACACAAAAGAGGGGCTATCTGTAAAATGTAAATAATAACCGTCTGCTTCTTACTACCCCTTTCTGAACATGTTATGTTAACATTATTTTTGTTGTTGAGTCATTGTTTTTGTCCTGTTTTTATTTTACAATGTTCGAATTGAAGTTTTCATTCATTCATTAATATGTATGGTAAGCTTAGCAAATAAATGGCACATTATTAGCTTCCGGTTTTACTGTACTAGCTTAGGTCACTCAACTATTGCCAAGAATTGAATTACGAGACTATTTCAAACCCAGACTTTTAACGTGTTTGGTGTTTAATAAAGTGTACAAAATAAACAGAAATGTGAGATAAATCACTTACCTTTCACTTAGCTAGCTGAATCAAACATACCGTAAACTCCCGGCAAGTCTTGCAAACTCTGCCTCGTTCTCTACTTGTCTTGATTGTGGGTATTGTAGTTCTGTTTTAGACATCAGCCATGTGAAATTGAGAATTTCCGGTCAAAGAAAACTACACTTTCTATGTACTAAAAAGTGCGCTTGATTTACCTAAAGTCTCACCGTTGCGACGGCAACGACTGGGTACGAGTGTTAGTCGCCAACTACGCTTTCTTAGCACCGCGTCTCTCGGCTTACGCGTTATCCATATCACTCATACCCATTGAAAACCTGTACACTGTACTTTTTCGCTTTCATCAAAATGAGCTAGCGCTTGGAACTACAGTTCAAGTTTTTTTTAGTTCTTTAGATAAAACCATTTTTTTTGTCTTTTTTGCTTTTTGGCACGGGGATACTTCATGGAGAATGTGTCAGAAACATCCGCCGCTTCTGAAGAGGTAGCTTTTCTCAAAAGAATGTATCGAAAATGAACTCAGGTTTAAGCTCCTGATTGCTATTTTCATCCTGAACGCTTTCCATTGTATGACTATACAGTGTCTTGTGTGTTGTGATTGTTTGTCTTTGATGTGAATAAACATGTAAATATTATGATATGATCACAGGGATTGCATCCACTCCCCAATAAAGCTGCTGGTGACTGCCTGTCATTGCCGTCCTTTAAGGAATACCCTGCACCCCGACCATGCATTTACCCTGACACCCCCTATCGACCATCATCGCCGAGCAAAGGTTACCCCGAGACCAACATTGCAGGTTATTTACTTTATTATATGCACAATTTCTGCAACAATACATTGCTGGAGTGTGTTACATAGCGCCATGGTTACTGCAACATGATCCCACCCCGCTTAAATGTCCCAGTCGGTAGCATCCAACATCTGCTCTCTCTGCAGCCATCCTGTCGGCCATGGGGATCCTCCAGGAGAAGATCAGGAGGTTAGAGCTGGAAAGCAGACGCGGGAAGACAGCAAGGAGGGACACACCTCGTCCGAAAGCGACAAGGTCGACCCTGAGGACTTCGACGAGCCAGACGGACAAAGTGGATGATCAGGCAAACTGCAACCAAGGTGAGAGTGACCGAAGTGCCAAAAGCAGGACTGGCCCAAGCCTTCATGGGGCCCTAGGCAAAATGAGATTTTATTACTTAATCATTTCTATACCTACTAGAACTCATTCCATGTTCTAATCCAGGGCTGCACAGACTACGGACTATTATGACACCATCCCCTGATCTAAGACCTACATGAGGGCTAGGAAAAACTCAAAAACCACAAGTCCTGTTTATTTGTGACGCCAATAATCACAGGGAGTCTCAAAGGGCTGCACAGACCACAGATTATTGCAAACTACAGACTATTATGACACCATCCCCTAATCTAAAACCTACATGAGGGCAAGGAAAAACTCAAAAACCTCGAGTCAAGTCATGTTTATTTGTTTGGCCCTTAATCACAAGGAGTCTCAAAGGGGTGCACAGACCACAGACTATTGCAAACTACAGAGTAATTGTTACTTGATCTAAAACCTATATGAAGGCAAGGAAAAACTCAAAAACCTGAACATGAGGAAAATGAAGAAACCTTGAGACCGCACATGAGGTCATCCCCCTTCCAGGATGACCAGGTCAAAATGGATTCCGCAATAACAAACAATACACAGACATTGTCAACATAACATATAGGTTATTCATATATATATATATATATATATATATATATATATATATAATATATATATTTTATGTATATATATATATATATATATATATATTTATGCAATGTTGGGTAGGGTTACTTTAACTTGATTACTTTTAATTACTTTTGGATTACTCCAATACCAAATATGCTAATAAAAGACAAAATAAACTAAATATGAATAAAATTATGACTCACAACACGTGGTAAGCTTTCTTTCCTGTCTTTGATCTCCGGCAAAACTAACATCAAATGCGACAGAAACAAAATGAAAATAAATCCAAACAGCTTGCCAACATAATTTTTGCCGTTCCATGTGTTCCGTTACTCCCCAAGCCTGCACAAAATTCAGTCATTTTATTCATATTTAGTTTCTTTTGTCTTTTATTAGCATATTTGGTATTGGAGTAATCCAAAAGTAATTGAAAGTAATCCAGTTAAAGTAACCCTACCCAACCCTGTTCATATGCTATAGAATAGCAAGTATGTTTTAAGCTTAGATCTCAACATTTCCTCTGAGGTTGCAGATGGAATCTCAGGGGGAAGAGCATTCCACAGCACCAGGACCCGAATGGAGAACGTTCTCGAACCTGCACATTTCTTCTTGGCTCTTGGGATCACTAGTAGACCAGCATTTTCAGAGCAAAGGCTCCGGACCGGAACATAGGGGGAAATTAAATCTGAAAGATATGAGGGAGCAAGTCCATGCATGATTTGGTATACTACCAACAGAACCTTCAAATCACATCTTGAGCTAACAGGGAGCCAAAGCAGTTTAGCTAAAATTTTAGATAGACTTCTTATTTACCTTTTGGACGAGTCTACAGATGTATTTTTCATTGTACCCTTTTTTTTGTGTTTATTATCATTATCAGCTCGGTGGCCTTGGGGGTATGGCGCCCGCCCTGAGACTGGGAGGTTGTGGTACAAGCCTCGGCCGAGTCATACCTAAGACTTAAACATTGGTACCCGTTGCCTCCCTGCTTGGTGTTCAGCATTAGGGGTTGGAATTGGGGGGTTTGCTCACCTAATGACTCCTAACACCTCAGTTGGGTTGAGCGAGGGGGCTGGGAACCCCCTCCTCTAAATCAATCTCCGAAAAAGAGTCAGAATTGACTCTAGCCACCTCCCACTAGGGGGATATGGCTGTGGTATATATATATATATATTATTATCATTTGCCAAATAACTTCATGCTAATATCCAGAAACAATTAGTCAACTATTAAAATAGCTGTTAGTTACAATCTTACTACAGAGATGCCAACATCACTTCCTATTTATACACTCCACTTCTTGATTGTTCTGTTGCAGCATTAGTCACCCAACTCGCAGCTTCCGAGTCTCGCTGTCTGACATTGGAGCGTCAGCTGGATCACATGAGGACGATGTTGCACAACGCCAAGGGAGAGAAGAAGAGTCTTCTCAAACAACAGGTCAGTCATCCAGTTTTTCCCAATCTTAACATAAAAAGCAGAACGAGTAGACATTCTGGTTCTCTTTTTTTCTAAATTGTGCTTTTTCAAGTATAGTAGTCCCACAAAGTAGGGACATGAATCCGTTCTGAGGTGGGGATTGCAAAATGAAATATACAGGGTTCGTGCGGGTGCTTGAAATCCTTTAACATGGTGGAATATTAATGTTGTGTTTTTAAGGCAGGTGCTTGAAATTGTTGCCATTGTTTCTTACAATCTAATTCTATAGATCACGCACTAAATTAATAACTTTAAAAAAAAAAAGTGCATGTAAACGACGCTAACACGCCTGCTCTGGTGGCTAGTCATTATGGCACTTTTATGTGAAGCGTCACTGCCCCCTACTGGTCACACCCAAAAGGACAGCTCTATTTAGAAAACCGGCTCTTTTTGCTGGGCTGAGTCGGCTCCCAAACGACTCCTTAGATTTTTGTTTTTTTCAATGATGAATTATCAATAATAAAAAAACTTCATGCACCAAAATATTTAGTAATTAGTAATTTCACATGTTTTGCAGGGGATCCCTGAAAAATACATGAAATATAAATTAAAGTATACACAGATCTGCATAGTAAATTGTGAGATACAAAGCAACTTTTTACCCACGGAACAGATTTAAAGTCAAACAACAACAAAATAATTCCTGAAAATGTAAAACAATAAATAGAAATTAAAAATATGAAATCTTAAGTGCTATAAATAAAGATTAAATGCAAAAAAAATAATTTTTACCAATTCTATTCCATACAAGTTTTCATTTTTAAGCTTTTTACACTTGCAGTGCTTCCTTTTTTTGTCTCCTGTTGTGAACTCAATTACTACTCAACACCTCTTAGAGCCCTTTCCATGTTTTTAAACAAGTGTGACGTATTGAAGCTGCGCGTGGATTGTTGAGGCAGAATTGTAGAATTCACATCAGTTTATAGACACAAAAAGATCATAGATCACAGATAGGAACAACTCCAAAATAGCACAAAGTGTGTGCTAGTCAACCCAAAAAAGCGTACTTTAGATCGGTGCTAGATTTCTTCTTTTGAAGGTACTGGAAACATTGAAAAATTGGCCTTGAAAGTGCTTCAAAATTGGTTGAATTTGGCCATGAATAGGGGTACGAACCATCCTTATAGTGGGTGTATAAACCTATGGTAATTAGGAAAGGCATTGTGGGAGGTAGTTCAGCCAATAGCATATCTGCATGTTCATAATGTTGTGAGTGAAACCAATAACAGTTAACATTATTTTCCCCCCAAGTATCTATCTATCTATCTATCTATCTATCAGACTAGCATCTTGTAGAATATTAACCCGAAGCAGACAGGTATCTTAGAGCCGTAACTCGTCGTATACACATACACTGCAAGGTTTGTAGATTTTAGGGATTCATGTCAAGTCATGTTTATTTGTATAGCCCTTAATCACAAAGAGTCTCAAAGGGCTGCACAGATCAAAGACTATTGCAAACTACAGACCATTATGACACCATCCCCTGATTTCAAACCTACACGAGGGCAAGGAAAAACTCAAAAACCTCAACATGAGGAAAATGAAGAAACCTTGAGAAGTCATGGCTTGTTTAATTGTGACGCCCTTAATCCCAAGGAGTCTCACAGGGCTGTACAGACCACAGACTATGGCAAACTCCAGACTATTATGACACCATCCCCTAATCTAAAACCTACACGAGGGCAAGGAAAAAACTCAAAAACCTCAACATGAGGAAAATGAAGAAACCTTGAGAAGGGCCAGTTTCAAAGAGCTGCACAGACCACAGATTATTGAAAACCACAGACTAATATGACACCATCCCCTGATCTAAAACCTACATGAGGGCAAATAAAACACACATATTGTCAACATAAAATATCGGTTATTGATATGCTATAGAATAGAAGTGTGTTTTAAGCTTAGATTTAAACATTTTGGAAGCATGTAAATGCTGAAAAAAAGGGGGCCTAGTACTGAACCCTGCGGAACACCACAGGTGACACTAAAGGGCTCAGATGTCATTTCACTCTATTTATCACAGTGTGTCCTATCTGAGAGGTAGGATCTGAACCATAAGAGGAGGGTTCCTGAGAGACCAATCCATTTTTCCAACCGTTCTAGTAAGATAGTATGGTCCACAGCAATGTTCCCTGTAATTTTCCAGGGTTCTGAGCGTTCACACAAAGTCTGTGAGCAACGCTTAAAACAACAGTGAGCAACGGCAATCCCAAGTGTGGCAACTAAATCATTATAAAACATGTCCAAAACTCGACATCACGTTACATTTTGCTGAGTTTCCGGCAATGCAAAATTATTTTTCACTTTTGAATGAATTGACTCATGTACGATTGCAAAGGTTGCAGGGCCTACAAATGTCATTTGTTTTTACAATTCTTTCACAAGATTTCCATTTCCTTTTTTCCTGGTATCTTTCGTCGCATAATACTAACATTTTTGGGGGCTTATTTAGTAGGTTGCAAGATACAGAACTGTATTTAATCACATTTTTTGAGTGGAAGTACAATGTTGGCAACAAGATTCACTTGGTATAATTGGAAATTATTTGAAAGCAACACAAACTTTTCTTCTTTTTCCCTTTTTTTTTCCCTATTTTTTTTTTAATTCCTTTAAAAAAATCTCATTGAGTTTATTTTTCCTAGCTGTTACTTTTTTTCTTTTTGTTCTCTATTTACTTTTTTCCTTTGTTTCTTTCTTTTCTTTTTTTCTGCCTTTTTTTTCTGAAATTTTCTTTCTTTTTTTCTCTTCCTTTTGTTTCATTTTTCTCAGCTTTTCACTACTTTTTCATTTTGGTATTCTTTTCTTTTTGTTCTATCCCCCCCCCCTTCCTTTAAGTCATTTTGTGCACAATTTTACATACTATTTGGTCGTGTAGGGATTAAAAGCAAAAAAAACCTGAAGAGCCGTTTAGGATAAGTCGAAAAATTTATATTTCTTTTACATAGGTGAATCCCTACTTAGAGGTCGCTGCCATGTTTGTCTGCCATCTTGCTGCTATGCTTTGCTCTTGGCGGTGGTGTTTATCCGCATTTGTCATGATTACGGATCCTTTCAGTGAGCCGAAACGAAGAAGCCGGTTCTCGAAAAACTCTACTGACTTTACTCAACTTCGCTCGACTTCGACATTGACTTCAAAATACCGCATTTAGAAGACAGCGTCAGGGGAACCCGTGTTTTTTTACCCTCATGCACTGTAACTTTGACTTAATTCGCTTCTTAATTAGCAATTTCGAGCCCTGATTTTTGTGCGCTGGCTAGATTTTCTTGTGCGCTGAGAATGTGCAGGCAGTGTGCGATTGCGCACGCGTGCAGCATAGGGGGAACATCGGTCCACAGTGTCAAAGGCAGTACTAAGGTCCAGCAGCAGCAAGAGTGATGAATTGCTGGAGTCCATTGCAGAAGAAGATGCAAAATCAATTTCTCTTGTTGTTGTATCGTGGAAAAGCTTCATTTTACGCCCCGTAAAGTGATAACTTTGTAAGGTGGGGCGGCTGTATCCTGGGGGTCTACCCTACATCTTGATTTCTGTAGTATGTGTTCAGGTTCGGTTCGGAGTGTCGAGATCCGTGCAAGAACGAAACGGAGACGGGTCGGAACGTGACCAGCTGCAGAAAATGCTGCAGTTGGAACAAGAATATCTCCGATTGACGCAAACTCAAACTCAAGTTGAGGTAAGTTGGAAAAGGAGGAGCTATTAGCGAGCAAATAGCACGCTTAAAATGAGTTTTGATGTTTTTTTATGGACCGCTACATTTTAAGAAAATGTGATTTTAGGTGAAGATCCAGGAATTGGAGCGGAAGCTTCGGGAAGAAGAGCACCAAAGGAAGTTGGTACAAGACAAAGCAAACCAGGTATACAAGATTGAGAATTTTAAAATGGATTGAAAAGAAATAAATAACCTAATTTACATATGGCTAAGCCCCACCCTTAAACGTGATGAGCCAATCAAAGTGTGCATTGCTGACCCGATAAACTCGCTGGCCATACTCCATTCAATTGCATTGCAGTTTCTCCATATTCGTTCGTTTTTTTGTGTTTTTTTCTCATCTCATCTCATTAGCTACACCGCTTATCCTCAGTAGGGTCGCGGGGGTGCTGAAACCCATCCCAGCAATCATCGGGCAGTGGGCAGGGGACACCCTGAACTGGTTGCCAGCCAATCGCAGGGCACACGGGGACAGACAACTCACTTGCTCATTCACACCTAGGGACAATTTGGACCAATTCACCTGAAATGCATGTTTTTGGAATGTGGGAGGAAACCGGAGTGCCCGGAGGAAACCCACGCAAGCACGGGGAGAACATACAAACTCCGCACAGGAAGTCCGGAGCTGGATTTGAACCCACGCAGGAGGTTCCCAAGACATGAACTGTGCCGCACATGCGCTAACCACTGCGCCGCCGTGCTTTTCTGACGTTTTAAATTTTAAAATGGTCAAAAGGAGTACATGCAAATAACCAGATGGAGTATCGTGAGAGGATGTGCAATGAGAGGTATTTTTTACCCGTTTTAGCCACGTCTAAATCGAGACAAGTTTCTGCTTTCGATAGAGTTTTGTGTTAACCACAGCACCAACTCAACGTGGATACAGTTACCGTAAATTCCGGACCATAGAGCGCACCTGATTTTAAGCCGCACCCACCACATTTTAAAAGGATAACCGCTTTTGTACTTACACAAGCCGCACCTGTATATAAGCCACATGCGCCCATATTAAAACATGTAACACAATCACAAAATGAACCCAAACCCGACTTTGAGTACCGCGATTGTAACTGAATATAAAGTACACAGTCCCAAAACCACAGCCGGCAAAATGAACGGAAAATGATACCGGTACTTAAGGTTTGATGCAGACCTGCAGAGTCCGGATGAACACATTTACTCACGCAACTCCTTTTTCTTGAACCAACTTTTTACCCCCTTTTTGTTCCTTGTCTGTCCCTCACCTTTAGCGGTCCCCACTTAAACTCGGCACCCCGCGTTTGTTCCGCCCCTCATTTTTTGTTCATCTGTGCAAAACATATCAGAATAAGTGTCTATAATAAATACAAATAAATACATTACAAAAATATACAGTTGCAAATACATATTATACATGGGTTACACATATTTACAAAGAAAGACGGTACACCGAGAGAGTTTTCAAAGCTTTAATAATAATGATATAGCTTTGACAGGGCAGTTAATGGTAGCAACACTCGAGCGCCGCTAGCACATAAATTGGCCGCATCACTGAATAAGCCGCAGGGTTGAAAGTTAGGGAAAAAAGTAGCGGCTTATAGTCCAGAATTTACGGTATAAGCCTCCATTGAAAAGTTCAGTCCCTTTTGGTGACTTTGAGCTTATATGTCAACTCTCTGTTCAAAAAGCATCCATAGCGCTCTTAACCGAATGTTGAATACTCTCCTCAGCTCCAGTCGGGTTTGGAGGTCAACAGAATCCTGCTGCATTCGCACTCGCAACCACGATGGACTGACTCCCAGACCAAAGAGAGGAAGGGAAATTTGAAGGTATGGTGCACGCAAATTGTTGATAGTGATTAAAACAATATTAATATGAGTCGTAATCATAACATCCATCCATTATGTGCACCGCTTATCATCAATAGGGTCGCGGGGGTGCTGGAGCCCATCCCCGCTATCTTCAGGCAGTGGGCAGGGGACACTCTGAACTGGTTGCCAGCCAGTTGGGTATAGGTTTAGGGTTAGGAACTAGAGGTTGAGCTCCGTATTAGGGATCTAAACTAAGTGTATGGTTCTCAAATACGTTTGCAGATGGGGTTTAATATTACAAAATGTAGCGTTTACCAAATTGTTCGAATTAGTTATCTGACTCCATTAACCAAACACAACTTACACCTAACAATGCATCCTCGTTTATTTTTGTGAAAAGTCGGACGAGAGACCGGCATTTCCACACGGTGGCAGATTTATTTTCTTAAAGTATTCAACTAAGTGAACTCCATCGAATTAGTCGAATTAGTCTTCGTCCAGCCTCTCTCTCGTTCTCCCTTAATCGATCTTCTCCGATCTTCTCCCGGCCCACGCCTTTTTTTCGCAAGCCGGCACCCCGGCTCCTCCCATGGGCGGGCCAGAGACTCCCCACGTGGACTCCACCTCGTCTCCTCGATGTCTGGACCCCGAGCGATTATCAAATCAGTGCCTGGCCTTCTGCTTTTGGCCTTCTCCGTCAGAGTCCTGTTATCAACAAAACTAAACAAAACATTCGCATTCAGAACAACGTGCCCTGTCATTGAACTTAAGCCTTCTCTGTGAAAAATCTTCATTGCATTCAGTAAATGTAACCTGTATAAAATCCTTTATGGTAAAATGTATAAAATCCTTCAGGTTTCAGTTTGAAACAACATTAGAGGTTGGTTTAGGTCTAGGGCTAGTTTTAGGAGCTAAGGTATGGGCTGTAAATTAGGGTTTTGAAACGATTTTAGGGTTCCAAAATAAGGTTACGACTAGAGTTAGGGTTTGAAGGTTTAAGCTACCTGTTTTTTGATCGACGCTGGATTTTTTTCTTTGAATGGTCCTGGAAAAAATTGAAAGGTGGGCTTTGAAAGTCCTTAAAAAGTGCTTGAAACTGCCCATGATGAAAATATACAAACCCTGCTGGGTACTAAAAGCCTGATCCAGCCAGAGCAGGACCAATTAACTTGATTTGAGGTACCTGGCCTGAAACAAACCTGAATTCTCACATTTTAATTGTGAGGACTCGGGAGGAAGTCTCAATATTATTGGTTAAGTAGCTCAATAAACTCAGTAGATGAGCATTATTCTTCCATCTCCCTTTAATTTCCAGCGGAGACATGTCTTCTCTTGGACACACTATTTTCCACGGAGGGTCTATCGGAGTAGGACTTATCTGTGGTCCTTCAATGGACAGTTTCATGTTTTTGGAGGTTTTTCTTCTTCAACTTGGGTTATTCCAATCACAAGGATCGCTAACAAGCTCCTGACAGCTTGCTAACAAGCTGATCATTTGTATCACGTGTATGGATTTTCCTAGCTTTAATTTTGAAAATCGTTAGGATTGAAACGAATTATTCTTTACTGCAATCAGTAAAGGGATTCCTCTAGGTCAGGGATGTCAAAGTCAATTGCACAAGGGGCCAAAATTCAAAACACACTTAATGTGGCGGGCCAACCAGGATAAACATTTATTGAACACACTTAAACTGAATGTTTTTGGAACATAAATATGAATAAAAACAGACAAGAGTATTCAATTTAAACCTTAAATCACTTATAAAGTATTTATTATTTTGCTGTAGATAAAAATGTTTTTAAATTATACAACTTAGAACTTAAACAACTTAACATTAAAATAACATTCAAATTCCTTTGCTCCTATGTCAATGTATATAGTAAAAAAACCTTAAATATCCCAAAAGACTTTGCTCTCCTTAATATATCTCCTGTCAAAAGTAGAAATATGAAAATGCTACACAAATTATTTTGTAAAAACGTCACAACATTCTGAGAACAGGGAGCCTGATGTACTTACCTTTGGCGCAGACGGCGTAGGGCGAGAGATGGGAGGGAGCGCTTGCACTTTTTGCATAGCTCCACCCATCCCTCCCACTCACCCAATCAAATAACTTTATAACGGTGTTTTGGCGTATTTACAATTTGTTCCGTGGATTCATCAAAAAGTATCTGAAAACTGAACACAGATTATATAATGAGCTTTTATATAAAGGATTCTTTAGCGCTGTACAACCAAAACGAGTTTTATTTTGTGTGGCACCTTGACTGTAAATCGTAGTGAAAACGTGCCCTATATATTCTAAAAAGCACTGCTGTATAGTTCAGTTTTGGTTTGGCTTTGCGTGTATCTGAACAGGAACAATGGCTCAAGTTTTGAACGAGATGGAGAACGGGCCATTAATAACAGTAATGTAAAATGGTCTTGCAGGCCGGATATGATCACACGGCGGGCCGGATGTGGCCCGCGGGCCGGGAGTTTGACACGTGTACTCTAGGCGTTGATTGTGCTCCACCATACATCTTTTTTTTCTCTGAGAGATGCTAGAATGTCCTACACAGATAAAAATGTAAATCAAATTATTACTTTGAGTTCTTTGAGTTCTGATATGAATTACTCCTCCTAAGAAAATTGCTTCAATGAACCAGGCTGTTGGAAATAGGACACACAATTTATGAACATCAAGGATCACAAAACAAAAGTTTCCCGCTGTAATGCTAGTCGATTTTAGTAGATTCCCTTGTACAGAAAAAAACGCTCATTCCCAAGGACGAGCAAACATGGTGTTAAATCTGAAACCGTCCTCTTACTTGTTGTTGCGGAGAGATTTGGTCTCGTGCTCTGGATGGTTGCAACGTATGGCCCACGTGCTGAACTCAAGGCCCCAGAGCGATGAGTCATTCAGGTAGCTGTAGCTGAAAATGAAAATCTCCATTCTGATCCCTGGATATCTGATACTCGCAGTATCAGGTGACGGTGTTTGGAATTGCTAATCTTGTTAGAAAGGCAAGGAAGTGAGACATTTGGGTAATGTTCTGTACTTGAGAATGTCCCTCCAATAGGAGAGGCCACCTACGTATTAGGAGAACAACGTGTTGTTGTTGTTTTTAGGTTAAGACCTGCCACTGGGAACCTCATTACAGACTCAACCTCCGCGATGTTCCTTTCGTAGCCGGAAAGGTAAGCTCCTCCCCCAACCTTTCACGTCTTCTTCTTCTATCTCTCCATTTAAACGCCATCCTCACCTGTTGCAGTCTGTGAGCGGCAGCCATTCGGTGCGCGCCAACGTCCAATCGGTTTTGTCCTTACTGAAGCGTCACCAGCCTCAGCTATGCAACAGCCGCGTCCTCGCCGGTAAAAACAGCGCCACCCGCTGTTCGGAGGCTACCTCCGGCTCCGCCCACTCTGGGGGCGGAGAATTGACGGAGCTTCTGCAGGCGCTGCAGGAGGAGCTCAGAGGGATGAGCTTGTGAGTATCTTGGGAAAAATAGTGTATTTTACGCGTTATTGGCCACCCCCCCCCCAAAATAGTCTTTGGGATTTTTCATATATAGGGTACACTGGAGTATAAGTCGCATGGAGTTGGAACTACAATGAGAGCTAAGGTTGAATAAAAAAATAGCTTTAAATTAAACAAATCTATTTCATAAAACAGAAATTGACATTGTGACATCTGACTTCGCCACTAAAATGAATTCATTCATTCATAAATGTTACATAAATTGTTCTTACTCACGGCTAGACAGCTTAAGAAGGACATTTAACCACAAAAATAGGTTTGCAACAAGTATTTTCTGTGTTTTTCTTATTTTTCCCGTTTAGTAACACACATTTGACTTGTTAACCAAAAAAGGGGACTCCAAGACCACTCTATATGTTTCTCAAGGGCAGAACAGTGACCTGACACTGACATAAATGATTGCAAAGTTTCCCATACCATAGTAAAACTGGTCCCTGCCAGGGCCTCAAATTTATATCAAAAACATGTTTTTTGTCCTCTCACTCACTTTTGGTTGATCATTTTATATGAGTGGTTTTGTTAGGGTAGCGCAGCAGCACCTTGACCACAGGAACGGTTCAAGAGACATTGCAATACGCAGGATAAAAAGGAAATTTTAGTGAATGAATCAAAGCAGGGCGGCACGGTGAATGAGTGGTTAGCGCGTGCCGAGGTCATGAGATCGAATCCTCCTGTGCGGAGTTTGCATGTTATCCCCGTGCCTGCGTGGGTTTCCTCCGGACACTCCGGTTTCCTCCCACATTCCAAAAACATGCATGTCAGGTTCATTGGTCGGTCCAAATTGTCCCCCAGGTCCACTACCTGGGATGGGCTCCAGCACCCCCGCGACCCTACTGAGGATAAGCGGTGCAGATAATGGATGGATGGAGGGACTCAAAGCAGGAAAATGATCCTATATTGGACTCATTTTAATGATATAATTGGCTCCAAAACATTGTGCATTGTCTATACCTACTGAATAATCTGAACCCGTCCTTCTAAGCTTAGCTCTTTGTGTTCCCAAATGTCAATATTCAGTAGAGACTAATCATATTTATGTTTTTGTCAAATCCATCCATTACAACCTCAGTACAACATTTCTTTATTTAGAGCAGGGGTGTCAAACTCATTTGAACTCGGGGGGCCACACGATAGAACAAACTTTCTGTCGGGGCGGGGGCCGGACTAGTAGATTAAAGAGAAAGAAAAAGAGAGGAAAAGAGGGGGAGAAAAGGAGAGAGGGTGGGACAAAGAAAGCAAAAGAGAGAGAGGGAGAGAGCGTGAGAAACAAAAGATAAAAAGTCGTGAGAGAGGGGGAAAAGAAAGGGAGAGGAAGAAAGAAATCCAAAGAGAAATAGAAAGACAGAAGGAGAGAAAAGAAAGCGCAAAGGGTATGAAGAGAAAGAGAGAAAAGGAAAAAAGGAAGTAAGAGCAAAAGAGGTTAAAAGACACAGAGAGAGAAAGAAACAAAGAGCAACAAGTGAAGAGAAAAAAGAGAGACACAGAGAGTGAAAGAGACAGAGACATAGTGGGACAAAAGGGTTGGAAAAGAGAGAGAGAAATGAATACAAGTACAGTGTCTTTGTTCGAGGCACCTGGCTTTGGCAACATCAAGTTAACGTATCACAACCTGCAGCTTGTTTTTCTCTTGCGCTTCTCTGAGTGTTGTCTCGCGGGCCGGATTCAATCCCTTATGTGCCTGATTTGGCCCGCGGGCCACCTGTTTGACACCGGTCTTTTAGAGCATATTACATCCTGTGTATTCTCTTTTTTTTCTCTTTACCTTTTTTTTCACTTATCTTTATCATGTTAATTTGAACAGTAATACTGAACTAAGAATTACATTTGTAATTATGCTAGAGTTTATTATCAGAAAGGATTTGTCACTAAACATATATACATATTTCTACTTACGCATTTTTTAACGATTGTATCAACTCGAATTTTAGTGCAGTATCACCATTTTACCAACAGAGGGCGGCGTTACACCTCAACACGGCCATTAGACGTAGGAATTGAAACGATTTATTTGAATACAATGTTCAATCAAAATTGTGCATCAAATGCAATGAAAAATGAAATATATATAATATATAAATATAATATAAAGTAAGTAATAATACACATGTATGCACAATGTATTCTTGATGTAAATTTGATAAACAACAATGCGTTAAGAATTCAAGTCATATTTCTGTTCGTGTTAATCATCAGAAAGTATTATGAATAAAACGTATATAAACATTTTTACATAAACTATAATCGTATCAAGTTTTGTGCAGAAACACCATTTTGCCAGCAAAAGGTTCTAATTTACCATAAATAGATAGATAGATAGAACGGATAAGATAGATAGATAGAAAGGATAAAATAGATCAGTATTGAACACTGAAGTTGAAAAAAATCCTTCAGTATTAGTGATCCCAAGAGCCAAGAAGAAATCGCCAGGTTGGAGATGTCAGGACCAGAACAGGAAACAGGACCCACTCACGTAACGTTACTCACAGTTTTATTGGGGAGAAGGGAAAGGAGCGCACACTCGACCCGGAGATCGTTGGTCCCGGGGAGAAGGTTGCTCAGCCACAGAAGTGGGACTTCCGTGGCGAGCGATGGCGGTCTCGGGAACGGAAAAAAAGTCGAAAACCGGGAGAGGAGAGTAGCCGTGGTGAGATCAAACAGATCGTAGAACAAGGGCAAAAAAACACAGGACGGGCGAAAAAAAGGGCTTGGCGTGTAAAAAGGAAAGGGTTGCCCCCACGATCCGGTGGTCGCGGGAAGCAGGTCGCTCTGAATTCCCGGAAGTGGATCTTCAGTGGCGAGCGATGGCGGTCTCGGGAACGGAAAAACGGGTCAGTAGCCGGGACAGGAGAGCAAAAACGTGGTCGGGGCCAGAAGCGCGTCGTAAGCTAGAAAAGGAGAGTAGACGTGGTCGGGGACAAAAAAGGTCGAAAGCCGGGACGAGAGAGTAGACGTGGTCAGGATCAAAAACGGGTCGAAGCAGGGGGACAGACAGGAGTGGGTTAAAATAGGGACAGGGATCCAATCAGAGTCCGAAGCAGTTGGCGCCAAAGGAGAGGGCACTGGTGGTGCATATTGGTAATCATGACACATTTGGTCAAATAGACATAGGCAATAGACATAGGTATTTTGTTCATATCAAAAATTAATTTTAAAACAATATACATTGAATTTTCCTCTAGAATGAATCATAATTTCTAGTCAGACAACTGCTCAAGTAGACGTATGCTACTGTACTTCAAGTATTTTCACACAACAAAAGTAAACACTTCAGCAATTTAAAGCATATAAAACAGGCAGGAGTCGGGGTCGAAAAAAAAGGCTTGCCTAGTGTAAACTGAGGTTTGCAGACGGACTGACAACAGGGGACAGTTCGAAGTGGGTTCAAATAGAGACAGAGAGCCAATCAGAGTCCAAGGCAGTTGGCGCCAAAGGAGCGGGCACAGGTGGTGCATATCGATAATCATGACACATCTGGTCAAATAGACATAGGCCACTGTACTTCAAGTTCATATCAAAAATTAATTCTAAAACAATATACATTGAGTTTTCCTCTAGAATGAATCATAATTTCTAGTCAGACAACTGCTCAAGTAGACGTATGCTACTGTACTTCAAGTATTTTCACACAACAGAAGTAAACACTTCAGCAATTTAAAGCATATAAAACAGGCGGGAGTCGGGGTCGAAAAAAAAGGCTTGCCTAGTGTAAACTGAGGTTTGCAGACGGACTGACAACAGGGGACAGATAGGAGTGGGTTTGAATAGGGACAGGGAATCAATCAGAGTCCGGGGCAGGGCACAGGTGATGCATATCGGTAATCTTGACAACTCCTTGTGATTAAGGGTTAGTAGAAATGTATTGACTTATGTTAATTAATAAAGAGCATTTTTAAACGTTTCCACATACTATCATCTGTTATTTCGTGTTTCGATGTTTCAGAGAGCAAGAAGCGCTGATCCGCGAATTGGAGCGCGTGTCTTCTCCGCAGGAAAGGAGCCAACTGGAGCGCGAGAGGGAATTTTTGCTTCTCAAAATGGAACGCAAAGGAGAGCAAATCAGTAAAATCTACAAGCACAAAATACAGGTCCGTCTACAGTAAATCCTCAGTTTTTGTGTGGGTTGCCTTCCAAAAAGGTCCCTGGATAGTCAAAGCCCGCAAAGTACAAAAATGGATTCATTAAATACTCTATTATACTTGAATCGAAAGAAGAAACCTAATTTACAGGCTCAAGCATCCATCCATCCATTATCTGCACCTCTTATCCTCAGTAGGGTCACGGGAGTGCTGGAGCCCATCCCAGCTATCTTGGGGCAGTGGGCAGGGGACACACTCAACTGCTTGCCAGAACACAGAGATAGACCATTCACCCGCTCATTCACACTTAGGGACACTTTGGAGTCTCCAATTCACCTTACATGCATGTTTTCGAGATGTGGGAGGAAACCCAAGTGCCCGGAGGAAACCCACACAAGCACGGGGAGAACATGCAAATTCCGCACAGGAAGGCTGGTCACTGGATTTTATCCCATGACCTCAGAACTGTGCCGCAAACACCCTAACCACTCATCCGCCCTACCTAGGCTCAAGCATCCATCTATTATCTGCACCTCTTATCCTCAGTAGGGTCACGGGGGGTGCTGGAGCCCATCTCAGCTGTCTTCGAGCAGTGGGCAGGGGAGACAACTCACTCGCTTATTCACACCTGACATGCATGTTTTTGGAATATGACTGGAAACCAGAGTGCCCAGAAAAAAACCTATGCAAGCACGGGGAGAACATGCAAACTCCACACAGGATGTTTGATCTCATGACCTCAGAACTGTGCCGCACACGCGCTAACCACTGCGCCGCCGCGCTACCCCTTTAGAATAACTCAAGATTAAAAAAAAGATTTGCACATACCTAATGCAGTAATGCAAGCTGTTTTACGTACGTGTACAACTCCGACTGCGACGTAATGGACGCACAGACGCAGGCAGAAAAGGGGCGGGGCGACTGACCAGCCAATCAGAATGCGAAATCCCTCAAGTAGTGAAATCCTGAAAAGTAAACAGTGATGCAGCGAGGGATTAATGAAATGAAATGATGAAATGAAATGAAATAAATGTATGTAGTCCTTTATCCAATAAAATTTTCGCTTTCTTCCCATGTGCTTTCCCTAGATAAAGAAATTTAAAAAGGAAGGATGCAGAAAGAATCCTGCCAGAGCGAGCATCGTCAAACCTGGAGAGATAAGCAAGCAGAATTTGACTCTGCTGAAGGACATGAAAGCTTTACAAACATCTCTTAGATAGAAGCACTGGCACCTCACTGGATTGTTTCAATTGCTTCTTAATAACATTATGAAGTTGATTTTGACTCAAGTCAACTCACCTCTACTCCTGGAAGAACTTTTTATTTTTTCATCCAATGGAGCGCTTTCCTCATTTTGCAACCAACGACCTACACTGATATTCGACCACTAAATGTCGCTGTATTGTGCAGTGCAACCCAAAACGAGTGCTACAAAGGACAAGGAAGATTGCAAACTACGGAGGCTCAAAGCGGCCAAACAGTATCATTTTCTTCTCATTTATTTCCACCATTTTGCATGAGTTTGGTCTTTGAGGGGTACCCATAGCAGCAAGATGGCAGACAATCATATCAGCGCCCTCTAGGTGAGGCTCATGTCAAGTAAAATAAATATGCATTTCTTGACCTACTGTACAAGTATATATATATATATATATATATATATAAAAATAGACATTTATTTAATAGTTCAAGTATTTTTGCTTACTATTTAAATCAATCGTCTCATTAATTAATGACGTGTTTTACCACCAGGAGGCGCTGAAAACACACAATATCCCCTCAAATACTGTAACGTATCATTGTTTATGTTGTTTGATGTTTTTTAAAGGTCATTTTTATGAATTAAATCGAATTTTTATAGGTTTGCTTGAGGGTATTTTGAATAAAGAGACATATTGCTGTGCGATCATTCTTTTAATTTATTTGTACAATAATTAGATTATTTGAAATATTACAATATTATTTATTTAACAGTATTTTGAATTTTATATCATGCTTGTTTCTTCCAGTAAAATAATAAAATTATTATTTGTAGGGGAAAATGATCACCTATAGATATTTCTTAAAGAATAAAAATACTAAAATCCAGCTCATTCTGATATGATTAAAGGTAAATATACTAATATAAAGTACTCTTTTAATATTTTCTTAATCAAACAAAAAATCTCATCATTAAGCAACATGAGCTATAAAAGGTTTTACAAATTTAAAGTTTCTTTATTAGATAAAAAAACACATTTCAAGAACACATAAAGTATTAAATATTTTATTAAATGCAGTAGATTTTACATTTTAATGCAAATATTTTTTTCTAAAACACGGAAAATCATTATTAACGAGCAGAATAAATAATAAATCAATATATATATATATATATATATATATATATATATATAGCTGTCATGTACCAGAACAGGATCAGGACCCACTTGCGTTGCGTTTTATGAGAAGAAAGGGTTGCTCCCACGATCCGGGGATTGCTGAACGCGGGAAGCGGGTCGCTCCGAACGTGGAAGTGGATCTTCCGTGTCGAGCGATGGCGGTGTCGGGAACGGAAAAACGGGTCAGTGGCTGGGACAGGAGAGCAAAAACGTGGTCGTAAGCGAGTCGTAAGCCAGGAAAGGAGAGTAGACGTGGTCGGGGACAAAAAGAGATCGAAAGCCGGGACGGGAGAGTAGACGTGGTCAGGATTAAAGAAGGGGTCGAAGCCGGGTAACAGACAGGAGCAAAAAACAGGTCAGTCAGGGTCAAAAAAGGCTTGCCTAGTGTTAACTGAGGTTCGCAGACGGACTGACAAAAGGGGACAGGTAGGAGGGGGTTTAAATAGGGACAGGGAGCCAATCAGAGTCCGAGGCAGTTGGCGCCAAAAGAGCATATCGGTAATCATGACAATAGCGTAATACAGTTAAAAAATTACGCCTTAAACTAGTTGTTGACTGGTATTCTAATAATCACAAAATATGTTTTTATTTCACAAATAGTTTTAGTCATAAATTAAAACTAATACCAAAGTTTAAGAAAAGTTATTATTTCCTTTGTCTCTTTCACGGCATTTTTTACTAGACTTTTTGCACTTTATCTACATTTTATTTTTTAAAAAAATATTGATATACACACTAATGGGCAGCATGGCGGAGCAGTGGTTAGCGCTTGTGCGGCACAGTTCATGTCATGGGAACCTGTCGTGGGTTCAAATCCAGCTCCAGACTTCCTGTGCGGAGTTTGTATGTTCTCCCCGTGCTTGCGTGGGTTTCCTCCGGGCACTCCAGTTTCCTCCCACGTTCCAAAAAACATGCATTTCAGGTGAATTGGCCGGTCCAAATTGTCCCTAGGTGTGAATGAGCGAGTGAGTTGTCTGTCCCCGTGTGCCCTGCGATTGACTGGCAACCAGTTCAGGGTGTCCCCTGCCCACTGCCCGGAGATGGCTGGGATGGGCTCCAGCCCCCCTGCGACCCTACTGAGGATAAGCGGTACGGCTAATGAGATGAGATATTGATATAATTCATTGCATAATATTTCAATATCCGAAATCGATCAGTTTCCTTTTTACATGTGAGTTACAAGTCCTCAAAATTGTAATAAACAATCTAGCCATGAGGATGAGTTACTTTTTTAATTAAACGATTAAAAAAACAAGCGGGCCCTTCTAATTCACTTTGTGGGAAACGAACGAATGAATAATACATTAGTCATTGACCCAAAGCGCCTGCAATGAATAAATAAATCAAAAGCGATCACCTGCAGGGACCCAAAACACTCGACGACAAGACATGTGATCCTGTCAGTGGGTCCCGGATTACCCAGGGTACCACACAACAATATTGATTTAAAGTGGCCTAGTACTCACTCACGGGGTTTCGGTAATATCCGTGATCTCATTTTATTGACAATAATCAATAAAGAACATTCTCCATGGACAAGTCAAATATCCTAAATAGTCAAAAACAAAACAATTTCTCTCTGAAAAGTTCCGCTTGTTTTCATATATTGCATTTTGGATTTTATCCCGTGACCTCAGAACTGTGCCACAAACACCCTAACCACTCATCCGCCCTACCACCCTAGGCTCAAGCATCCATCTATTATCTGCACCTCTTATCCTCAGTAGGGTCACGGGGGATGCTGGAGCCCATCTCAGCTGTCTTCGGGCAGTGGGCAGGGGAAACAACTCACTCGCTCATTCACACCTGACGTGCATGTTTTTGGAATATGACTGGAAACCAGAGTGCCCAGAGGAAACCCACGCAAGCACAAGGGAGAACATGCAAACTCCGCACAGGAAGGCTGGTCACTGGATTTTATCCCATGACCTCAGAACTGTGCCGCAAACACCCTAACCACTCATCCGCCCTACCACCCTAGGCTCAAGCATCCATCTATTATCTGCACCTCTTATCCTCAGTAGGGTCACGGGGGGTGCTGGAGCCCATCTCAGCTGTCTTAGGGCAGTGGGCAGGGGAAACAACTCACTCGGTCATTCACACCTGACGTGCATGTTTTTGGAATATGACTGGAAACCAGAGTGCCCAGAGGAAACCCACGCAAGCACGGGAGAACATGCAAACTCCACACAGGAGGTTCGATCTCATGACCTCAGAACTGTGCCGCACACGCGCTAACCACTGCGCCGCCATGCTGCCCCTTTAGAATAACTCAAGATTAAAAAAAAGATTTGCACATACCTAACGCAGTAACGCAATCTGTTTTACGTACGTGTACAACTCCGACTGCGACGTAATTGACACACAGACGCAGGCAGAAAAGGGGCGGGGCGACTGACTGACCAGCCAATCAGAATGCAAAGTCCCTCAAGAAGTGAAATCCTGAAAAGTATATATATTGCATTTCGATCCTATATAAAAACTCTAAACTTCCAAGTACCACATGGATTATAGGCAGGGTTTGGAAAGGTTACTTTAACTGGTGTGGTAAATACTGGTGTTTATGTCACGGTTGCCATGGCACCCAATTGGCCCCGCCCGTGTGGCTGCGGCTCGTTGACAGATTGGCTTCCCTTCTGTATAAACTCTGTACTCTCAATCTCCATTCGTCAATCCGTCAACGAACCTCTGCCCCGCAAGACGTGGGTTTTGACTCGTTCCTGTTTGCTGTTGGTATTTCCTGTCCGGTATGGTTCCCGTTTATTTTTGTCCTGTTTAGTATCGGTTTCCAGTTTCGTTCCCGTCTAGATTGTCCGGTTTCATTTTGATACCCTGTTTTGATATCAATCCGGTCTGTCCCGCCCTGTCCGGTATCGACCGCATCTGTCCGATATCCGCACAGGCAATATGTATCGACCTCGTCAGCCTCTGATTTCCTGTTATTCCACGCCAGACTGCTGCCCAATGTGCATGACTCCCCATTTCCCCAGGGTTGGGTAGGGTTACTTTAACTTGATTACTTTCAATGACTTTTGGATTACTCCAATACCAAATATGCTAATAAAAGACAAAAGAAACTAAATATGAATAAAATGACTACATTTTGTGCAGGCTTGGGGAGTAACGGAACACATGGAACGGCAAAAATGATGTTGGCAAGCTGTTTGGATTTATTTTCATTTTGTTTCTGTCGCATTTGATGTTCGTTTTGCCGGCGATCAAAGCCAGGAGAGAAAGCTTACCACGTGTTGTGAGTCATCATTTTATTTAATTTGGCCTAACCACACTCAGAACCTTGCTCCAGTGGCCTCGCCTCCCAAATTAATTGAGTTTGAGACTCCTGATATCGATGAATACATAAAACAATAGAAATTGTGTTCAATACTTTTCAAAATAAAATAAAGTTCTTCCCCTCATTCAGTTATGAGGGTAGCACATCAGTCTCACTGGATGCTTGTTGTTCAAGGGAGGGGTCATTTTGGGCCCCTTCAAGACTCAGCATCCATTAAAGGGCCCGGCTGGTTGGTCTCGGGTTCTTGGGGCTTCGGCAGGACCGGTTTGCTGGTATAGATGTCGTCCACCGGTAGAAGGAAGGTGACTGTCTTCACTTTGGCTCTGAAGGGAGAAAAGAAGGAAAAAGGTGGTCGGAAACGGAATATAATAATAATAATAATAATTTCCTTTGTATTGTCATTCTTTGTAACAATGTACACAGAACGAAATGTCGATACACCTGACCCGTTGTAGCGAGCCGATGCAGCCACAGCCAACAGAGGGCGCCGCCATTTTACCAATGTTATAAGTCTTAGGTATGACTCGGCCGAGGCGCGAACCAGCGACCTCCCAGTCTCAAAGCGGGCGCCCTACCATCTAGGCTACTGATACACTTTATAAGGTACTACTCAAACCCCCGAGGTTATTAGGGGGGTACTTTTAAAGAAACTCATGGTCCACGGGCAAAATGTGGCCCGCTGCATCACTTTATGTGGCCCGCGAGACAATGCTGAGAGAAGAACAAATGAATAATGAGCAAACAATGACTTGCAGTTTCAAATATATCCACTGGATGTCGCCAAAGCAAGGCGCTACTCGCAAAAACACCCACAGTAGCTGTATTTGCTGACTAGCATTAATTAACCAGAGAACATTGAGCAAACCCAAAGTGTAAATAATATGCGCTGATATGGTTAAACAATACAAAAGCGGTATAAACCAAATTTCCAAAGGAAAGGGGTGAATCTGCTTTGTGCCCCTGTCTCCATTCTTATGGTGCCCCTCTCCCCTCCCATTGTTATGTTCGATTGTGCCTCATTCGCAAATTGGTGAACACCTGTGCGAAAATGGCCTCGAAACGGCAACAAGAGTCTGAAATGGAGAAAAGATAAAAAAAATGAAACAAGATGAAGCTCATGCGTTGCTTGCTGGTAGTCAATGTTAAAAATAAAAGCTCATTACTGTACCGTATTTCCACACCCATTTGGCGCACTGTTTTAAAGGGCGCACTCTCATTTGTGCTTAGGGCACCCAAATGGCTAGAAACGGCCCTGGGTGAGCCATATATTTTTTAAATAGTTTGGAAGATCTCCTCCCAGAAATCATGTTGAGATGGACATGACCAGAACACGTGGATGGATTGGCTGTCGATAGATGGCACGACTTTCACACCTAGGGACAATTTGGACCGGCCAATTCACCTGAAATGCATGTCTTTGGAATGTGGGAGGAAACCGGAGTGCCCGGAGGAAACCCACGCAAGCACAGGGAGAACATACAAACTCCGCACAGGAAGTCCGGTAGTTGGATTTGAACCCACTCAGGAGGTTCCCACGACCTTAGAACTGTGCAGCACACACGCTAACCACTGCGCCGCCGTGCTGCCCAAACACGTTCATATTGAAGGATTTTATACAATTGACTATAAGGGATTTTGTACGATCAAATACAAATTACATTTAATGAAATGAAATGAAATGATCTGCATTTCTACAGCGCTTTTCAAGTCAATGACTTCCCAAAGCGCTTTACAGTGTGCTTCACATTTCCCAATAGCGGCCTTGCAGCCACGCTAACCTGCTTTTTGGGGGTATTGGGGGTTCAGTGTCTTACCCAAGGACACTTCGACATGTAACACGGATAAGCCGGGATTCGAACTGGGATCCCTTAATCCTAAAACGATCGCTCTACCTCCTGAGCTACTGCCGCCCCCAAATGCAAAAGATATTCACTGGCTGGGGTTCAGGTCGCGCTGTTCCAAGTGTGGAGTGTTTTGGCTGGGGAATTTTGAAAACAGAACTCTGACGGCAGGCGATGTTTGGAGGACAAAGCCCTGATGACGTGGAAACGCTCTGTGATGTTTTGACCATTTCAGACTTTAAGGCGATGGGGTGTTCCTGGCCCGCCCATGGGAGGAGCCGGCACACCAGCGGGCGGAGAGACGTGGGGCGAGAGAAGATCGGAGAGGATCGGGGGAGAATCGAGAGGGAAAAGGCTCGACGAAGACTCGAGCGACAATAATTCAACTAATTCAATGGAGTTCACTTAGTTAATTTGTTTAAGAAATTAAATCTTCCCCCGTGTGGAAATGCCGGTCTCTTGTCCGTCTTTTCACAAAAAGAAACAAGCATGCAATTTTAGACGAATGAAGGTTATGTTTGGTTAATGGAGTCAGATAACTAATTCGAACAATTTGGTAAACGGTACATTTTTAATATTTAATTCCTAACAATATTAAAAAAAAAGCATTTTGGCAGTCCGTCTGTGAACCTCAGTTAACACTAGGCAAGCTTTTTTTGACCCTGAATCCCATCAGTTTTTTTGCTCCTATCTGTCCCCCGGCTTCGACCCGTTTTTGATACCAACCACGTCTACTCTTCCGGCTTTCGACCTCTTTTTGTCCCCAACCACGTCTACTCTCCTTTCCTGTCTTACGACTCGCTCCCGACCCCGACCACGTTTTTGCTCTCCTGTCCCCGACCCGTTTTTCTGTTCCCGACACCACTAGACACGGAAGATCTACTTCTGCATTTTGAGCGACCTGTTGCCCTCGCCCAGCGAACACCGGAACGTGGGCGGGTGCAACCCTTTCTCTCTCTTCCAATAAAACTCGTGAGAAACGCAACGCAAGTGGGTTCTGTCTCCGTTCTGGTCTTGACAGATCATTTCAGTTATCAACTCCTTTCTTGCTTACCTATTCCCATGCTCGTGTTCCTGAAGGGACTCGGCATTGCCCTCGGAGGCAGAATTGCCGTTGCGTCCCCGGACTTCTTCCTGTAGACGCCCCCATCCAAAGTGGCTCAGTCGCCCCCACGGATCCATTATCCCCTCGGTCCGGGTCACTGTAGTTCGGCTGGCCTTCGTGGAATACCTTCGCACTGTCATGACAGTGTTGTCTGACAAACAAGAACGTAACGTAGGGGTTACCAATTTTTTCAAGCTGGGAACTATTTTTTCTGTTACTGATTAGCGCCAATAGCTAGCAGTTTGATATGCATTTGTAAAATAACAAGTTATTACAAACAGTAATCAGGGTTGGGTAGATTGGATTACTCTCAATTACTTTTGGATTACTCCAATACCAAATATGCTAATACAAGACAAAAGAAACTAAGTATGACTAAAATGACTAAATTTTGTGCAGGCTTGGGGAGTAACGGAATACACGGAATGGTAAAAATGATGTCGGGAAGCTGTTTGGATTTATTTTCATTTTGTTTCTGTCGTTTTGCCGGAGATCAAAGAGATCAAAGCCAGGAGAGAAAGCTTACCACGTGTTGTGAGTCATCATTTTATTCATTTCATTGCTAGCGGCATCGAACGGCTTTTACAACAAATACACGAAACAGCTTTTGGTATAATAAAGTCAAACTTGAGATGAAATGTGACAGAAGAGAATATACTTACGTCGCGTCGCCGAGTTCCTCCATGATAAACAGCGCCACATAAGAAGGGGTTGAGGTGGGAGGAGTTAAAGGAGGGGAGGGGTGAGCGAAGCGGTAACTCACCATGACTAAGCATGGTGTCAGGGCCTCCCCCTCCCCTTCACAATAAGAGTGTCCACACCGTGTCTTCAGTTGACATAAGCTCGCGCTCAATGGCGTCAAGTCAATAAATGCTTTTATTGAGAAGGTAAGGTATATTTTTTAGACCCGCGAAGCTCTGAACCCGCAAAAGTGGAACCGCCAACTAGCGAGGTTGCGCTGTAATTACCATGTTTTTCCTACTGCTATCAGGTTGCAATAATCAGAAGTAGGGTTGAAATAGTCCACCACTAACATCAAGCTAAATAGAACTTTTAAATCAGATCAAACTTCCAAGAAAATCACAATGACACATCACTAAAGAGCTATTATCAGGACTGGTCAATGGACGCATTAGTTTTGAGGCTTTTTCTTCTTCTTTGTTCTCATTTTTAAGCTAGTACTGGTAATTTGCTCTCCTGTCCCGGCTACTGACCCGTTTTTCCGTTCCTTAACTATGTTTTCTCCCTTTTTCTAATCACTCTATTTTGTTTTTGTTTGGAGATATCTAATTCTCATTAATCAAAACCAAAATATAGGTCAAAAAGGCATATATGCAACATTGGGTTATGTTTTGCACTTTCTAGGCTGCAAAACCCTGAAACGGGTGTAGCGAGAGTTGGGTGGTCAAAAAATTTTTGGGTTCAAAATACTTGAATCACGAAACACACGCTTGGATTTATGATTTTTTTTTTTAGTAATAATCAACTGAAGAAACTTAATTAAAACACAAAAACAAAACAAGGATAAAAAGAATATCCCACTGCCCTTAGGGAGAGTTGTCAAGGCAACCTTTCCTTCACACAGGTGAGAAACCACCAAACCTCAGCTGCTACTAGATCTTAACAGTTACTGTTAATCATCGAATTAAAGCGTAGCATTTGACACCCACGCACCCTGTTTTTGCTCTATGTCGCTAAGGAATCCTTTCTATGGAAGCTCAATAAATAATGTATATTCACTATTGAGCCACTTCATGAATAAAACCCACAGAACAAACTGTAAACACCCCAAAACAGTAGCCCATCGCACAGAGCAATTGGATTGAATGAGCGGTAGGAGTGAGCAGATTTGATTGGATGAGCGTTAGTAGTGGCCAAATCTACATTACATTCGCCCATTACGCGGAAGAAAAACACATCTGTTAATGTTTTCGTTTGCGGCTTTTGGTGACATTTTTACAAAAGAACTCTGCTTGCACCTTGTGTTGAAACCATTATTTATGAAAAAAATGAAGATAAAAATGTATACAAGTTTAAAGTGGTGTAGTGGTTGATATAAGACACAGACTCTGGCATTATTATCATTTCATAAATTGGATTAAATCATTTACTGTCACACAGCAAAATAAATGCATTATAATAATTTGCTCTTATGGCTCTATTGGTCAAAAAGGTTTACGACTCCTCCTGTATCATCTTAAAATACAAAAAAAAAAATGTTTAAAGTAGGCTATTGTTTTAACATGTAAATCACTCAGTGCACTTTTACAAGGTAGATGTTTTAGTGCTTGACTGAGCCTATTTTAGCCCTACTTTTAATAGTAGGGACCTTGTAATAACACTATAATAACACAATAATAAGACAATAATAACACAAAAAGTTTTCATTTTCGAAATACAGATCAGATGGATGGATGGAAATAGATAGATGTCTAGATGTCTAGATAGATAGATAGATAGATAGATGTCTAGATGTCTAGATAGATGTCTAGATAGATGTCTAGATAGATAGATGTCTAGATGTCCAGATAGATGTCTAGATAGGTGTCTGGATAGATAAATGTCTAGATAGATAGATGTCTAGATAGATAGATTGATGCCTAGATAGATGTCTAGATGGATAGATAGATGTCTAGATAGATAGATGTCTTAGATGTCTAGATAGCTAAATAGATGTCTAGATAGAAAGATGTTTAGATGTCTAGATAGATAGATAGATGTCTAGATAGATGTCTGGATAGATTCACATTGGTAGACATTTGAACTAATCTGTAAGGAAATGAAGCTTGCTTTGAGTTTTTATTTTCAGTTTGATTATTTTGACCCAAATTCTTTGGGTAAATCTTTCAAGAGTGATAGACGGACAAGTGTGTGTGGCTAGCTATCTTTGCATCCCTCAAACTGCCCCTAGATAGGTGTCTAGATAGATAGATGTCTAGATAGATAGATGTCTAGATAGTTAGATAGATGTCTCGATAGATGGATGTCAAGATAGACGTCTAGATAGATAGATGTCTAGATAGATAGCTGTCTAGATAGATAAATAGATAGATAAATAGATGTCTAGATGGATAGATGTCTAGATAGATGTCTTGATAGATTTAAATTGGTAGACATTTGAGCTAATCTGTAAGAAAATGTAGCTTGCTTTGAGTTTTTTCCAAGTTTTTCTTTTCAGTTTAATGATTTTGACCCAAATTCTTTGAGTAAATCTTTCAAGAGTGATAGACAGATAAACGTGTGTGGTTGGCTACCTTTGCATTCCTCAAACCGCCCCTCAAGAATCGGAGCAGATGCATTCCTCCTGAGATCGCCATACGGGTTTTCCAGCTCTTCCTCCAAAAACACATCCCCGTCCATCTCCCGGTCCACCATCCAGCCATCGTCCTCACCGAGAGCTCCGTTCTGCTCCTCCAGCTTCCTGATCTCCTCCCGCATCTGAAAGATGACTCTGGCCAGGCTGCGAGTTCCCTCCATGGTGCCCACGCTTCGCTGCCAGAACCAGGGCTTCCCGAAAAGTGAAGGGGGGTCCTTCCCGGCGTTTAGCATCTCGGCCATTTTCCGTTCCCGTTCGACTGATCTCGGAGCAGATCTCGGTGGCGACCACACAGCGTTGCCGCTTGTGAAGCCGATCCGTCTGCAGGGAAGAGATCCGACGCTCGCCCTCAGGGAGGATGTTTTATTTATTAGCACTCGGGTCCAGTTTCTGGAAAACTATGAAGGGGTCCTTGGCAGTGTTCCCTCTAAGCTGCGCGCGTGCGCAATTTCGCACTGCTCGCCCATTCTCGGCGCACAAGAAAATCTAGCCAGCGCACAAAAATCAGGGCTCAAAATTACTAATTAAGAAGTCACTTAAGTCAAAGTTACAGTGCATGAAGGTCAAAATACACGGGTTCCCCTGACGTTGTGTCCTAAATGCGGTATTTTCAAGTCGAGTCGAAGTAGAACGAAGTTGAGTAAAGTTAGTAGAGAACCGGCTTCTTCGGCTCGGCTCACTAAAAGGAACCGGCTCTTTCGGGTCCTAAACGGCTCTTCGGGTTGTTTTTGCTTCTTTCATCCCAACATGACCAAATACTATGTAAAATTATGCAAAAAAATGACTTAAAGGAAGGGGGGAATAGAACAAAAAAGAAAAAAAAAATCAAAATGAAAAAGTAGTGAAGAGCTGAGAAAAAAAGAATCAAAAGGAAGAGAAAAAAAGAAGGAAAAATGTAGAAAAAAGCCAGAAAAAAAGAAAAGAAAGAAATGTAGGAAATAGGTAAATACAGAACAAAAAGAAAAAAGTAACAGCTCGGAAAAAATAAACACAATGAGATTTTTTTTAAAGGAATTTAAAAAAAGTATGAAAAAAACACTGAAAAAAGAAGAAAAAGTTTGTGTTGCATTAAAATACTTTCCAATGATATCAAGTGAATCTTGTTGCCAACGTTGTACTTCTGTTGTAGAAAATAAACTTGCATTTGTAGAATAGATTTGCATACATTTAGAAAGAAATGAAGAAAGACTTGCTTACAGTTGGGAGAAATGTTGTTTACATCTCGCGAAGGTCTCGGCGGACGAATTAGTATAAACAATCCTTCTCAAGGGAGGACAAGAGATAACGGCAAAGGGCAAGGTGACATAGACTGGCATAAACTTAAAACACTTCCAAATAAGGACGGAACCCTGGGCATGTACGCCTTCAGGCGTGAAAAGGGACGGGGCCAAACCGGGTACACGTGCTATGTTGAAAACTATAAAGACACATGCATATCTTTGATTCGCTGAGTCTCTTGTTGAAATTGTGTATCAATAAAAAGAACTCCCTTTTACGTCATTTTGATTCCTGCATTTCTTTGAACACAAAATGAGACGATTCAACAAATTGGTCTTATCTTCAACACTTCCACTAAAAAAAAAGTACAGTTCTGTATCTTACAACCGACTCAATAAGCCCCCCAAAACGTAAATATTATGCAACAAAATATATCAGGACAAAAAAAAAGAAATGGATATCTTGTGAAAGAATTGTTGTTTGTAGGCCCTGCAACCTTTGAAATCGTACATGAGTCAATTCATTCAAAAGAGAAAAATCATTTTGCATTGCCGGAAACTCAGCAAAATGTAACGTGATGTCAAGTTTTGGACATGTTTGATAATCATTTAGTTGCCACACTTGGGATTGCCGTTGCTCACTGCTGTTTCAAGCGTTGCTCACCGACTTTGTGTGAACGCTCAGACCCGTAAGGAAAATTACAGGGAACATTGGTCCTTGGCCAACACGAGGATACCTGTTTAGGAGTTGAGGTTTTGAATGCAAACATAGGGGGGCATTGCAAACTAAAGGGCAGAAACGGGTCCAGAAACAGGTCAGAAACAGGTCAGGAACAGGTCAGGAACAGGTATGAGGCAGGAAACAGGGCAAAACGGGTCGATGGCCGGGACGGAGGAGCAAGGGCAGTAACAAGTCCAGAAAAGAGGTCGGCGACAGGTATCAGGCAGGAAAATAGGGCAGGATAATGTCGGAGAGTACAAAGCTTGCCTAGCTGAGAACATAGGTTCGCAGACGGTCTGACGAGTTCTTTTCATAAGACGGGGGTTTAAAAAGAGTCCAACAGCCAATCAGATCCAGGTGCCAATGGGGCAGCTGCAGGTGCCCCGAATCGGTATTCATGACAAATGCGAATAAAAACCACTGCCAAGAGCACAGCATAGCAGCAAGATGGCAGACAAACATGGCGGCGACTTCTAAGTAGGGATTCCACTATGTAAAAGAAATAGAAATTTTTCGACCTATGATCTTTTGTAATAGGGTAATTAAACGGGTATGATGGTTGATGTTTTTTGCCTGTTGCTTTGAAGGTTTTTTTGTACCACTAGGAGGCACTAAATGTCACACACTGTCCCTTTAAAGAGTTAATAGACAATAAATTACAGACAAAAATCATGCATACAACAATACATTTACACAAAACAATTCTAACCCAATAATCACTCCATCAAGATTGGTCAACATTAACAAAATTTTATTGAAATGTTATACATAAAACCTTTTTTGTGTGAAGTCAGCTAAACAAATATTTATACGTATATTTTATTTAAAAAAAAGGAACATTTCAAATGTTTTAAATATTAATATTTCTTATGTACAATTCAAAACAGTAAATAATAACAGCAACAGCGCTTTTAAAAAATGTTACAAAACATAACTCTTTGTTTTTTTTTTCAATTGGTTCCGCGAGTAAATGGGCGCTGCTGATATCCGGGGGTTTGGGGGGATATCTGCCGGGATACTACATTCGAAAAACCGAGCGGACTCGGCTTGAGAAAATGACATTCGTTTTTTTTTTGCATGAAATTCCATTTTTCGATTTTTTTCGAACGCACCTCCAAGACACTAAGGTCACTGAAACTAGAGGTAAGATCTTAAGCCCGAAGTCTAAACCGACCCGACAATTCGACAAAAAAAAACAAAATTTCGGGTTTTCTTCGGGTTCGGTCCTGCCAATAACTTACTTCGTCGGGCTCGGGTCGGGTCGGGTTGTGTTTTTTTCAGGCTGGATCTTCCCTCTAACTGAAACTAAAGGGCAAGGCTGTGGAGTGAAGGCGCATGTGAGTGTGTCTTTGAGTTTTTCTTTTTCGCCGGGTTTTTCAGGGCCGCCTTTCTAGAACCAAAGGAAAAGAGAACCTACCGGTGCATCCGCTAACGTTCAAAGACGGGACAACAGACTAGCACGAGCACAGTCTAAACACTTCTTCTCTTCTCGGCAACTTTTTCTTCTTCTACTATCGATTGCTGCACTCAAAAACAGACGAAAGGGTGTCAACCGTTCAGAAGCCGCTGTGGCGCTCCGTTCCGGGTTGCCTTAAATGAGGAATCTGGACAAAAAGAAACGATGGGAAATTAGTGAGCTGGATTGAAATGATTTTTCACAAACAAGGCGTTGCTACAGTCACAGAACAATTTGTGTAGTATTTTCTCCAAATCACACGATTAATGCCGACAGATTTAAAAAAAAAAAAAAAAAAAAAAAAAAAATCCGCCTCAAAGCATGTCTGCATCATTTGACGATCCTTGTTGTCATGTGTTCGTTTTGCCCTAGGAATTCCCTTTAAAAGTAAACAAACTTGTGATATGATTTCCAATATGGCCGTTAGCCTTTAACCTTTAGATTGACACCACTCTCGACCAAATGCAAGTTTTTTTTGTTGTTTTTTTTTTACGCTTCTTAGCCTGCGATAGTCATCATCCTTACATTCTCCTATTTCTTCCACTCAGTCGCTTTACTTCCACATCCTCTCACATTCAGTGACCCTATAACTAGGGACCTTTCGGGTGGGTTTTGTCACCCTGACCCGAGTGACATGGCCGCTTTTTTAATATATCTTAAAATATTTTTTGCTACTTTTTCTCTTTTTTTACTTTTTTTGTTTTTGTATGTGTTTGTCTTGCTGTCGGTCACCCCTCTCGAGGAATATGACCAGGGTAGACAGACAGACAGATAGATAGATAGATAGATAGATAGATAGATAGATAGATAGATAGATAGATAGATAGATAGATAGATAGATAGATAGATAGATAGATAGATAGATAGATAGATAGATAGATAGATAGATAGATAGATATAGATAGATAGATAGATAGATAGATAGATAGATAGATAGATAGATAGATAGATAGCCTATGCATACTTGTATTGAGAAAACAGACTTGACCTACTTTGTCTTTATAAATCTTCATCCAGGGGTGGTCGATTCAAATAATGATTGACACATTAATCAGCCAATTAAATTCCCAACGTAATGTTTTTCAAATAAATGAGGTGTATTAAAATCAGAGCCGAAAATAAAAGCTTGTAATAGAACTAAGGATCCATTTGTACACACGATTATCACGCGCAAGTGTCCACCATCAGTGATTGACTTCTGGAAAGAGAAGTCAAACATTTACAACTCTTTCACAATGTCTAAAAAATCTCCCCCGTCAAATACACAGTTGCAGAAATTTTAAAGCTATAAATCGGTCGTCTCCAAATGGCCACTTTTGGAAACGCTTTGACGTACCTTTAGAAAAATGTGTGAAATGCAATATTTATTTTTCAGACAGTTCCAATTTATACTACGCAATGTTAGTAACACCAAAATTGTCCATTCTCTCCAAACAATTCAAGAACAGTATTCAATTTACTTTGAGTACATCTTGGATTGGGAATTCAGGTAAATTTCACAGGATAGTTTAAGTGTTAAAGGGACTGAGTATATTATTTGACCAATAAATCATGCTGTATTGCGTAGTGTAGGGGTTGAAATCTTAAAAGAGTGTCACGGTTGCCATGGCGCCCAATTGGCCCCGCCCGTGTGGCGCCGGCTGCGGCTCATTGACAGATTGGATTTCCGTCTTTTTAAGCTCAGTGCTCTCATTTTTCCTTTGTCAGTCCGTCAATGAACCTCTGCCCCGCAAGACATGTGTTCTGACTCGGTCCTGTTTTCTTGTTGGTATTTCCTTTCCGGTATTGTTCCCGTTGATTTTGTCCCGTTCAATACCGGGTCATAGGCTAATTGAGACATGCCAAAAAATTCCCAACATGCCCCAAGAAGCCACAGAATGATCACGGTGATAAGCGAGTGAAAATGAGAGATGATGACGTACCGGTTTTAGAAAGAGTGGAAAGAGAGCTGTTAGAAAGAGAGGTGGCGCTGGAGATGAGAAGTTTTTGCAGCTGCGAGTCAAGAAAAACACAGGTAGAGAGACGGCGATGGTGACGATAATGTCAGCTGACACGAGGGATGACAATATAGGGAGATGGCAACAACCTGCTCGTTCATGATGGCGCACAACTCGCTCAGCATGTCTTTGTAGTGGGCTCGCATCTCCTCTTGGTATTCCAGCTGGTCCTCTTTGATCAGACGCTCGTTGACGTCCAAGGCCTGGCCGCACGCTTCCGCAAATTGCCTGGATTAAAAAAAAAAGAAAAGAAATTAAATTCAATGTGAGTAAATAGTTGATATCGTTTTCTTTTTGTATCTTAATGCAAAAAAAAAAAAAAGACATAATCCTTTTACCTTAGTATACTCTATGGCACATGTGTCAAAAAGGCGTCCCGCGGGCCAGATCGAGCCCGCTAAGGGATTGAATCCGGCCCGCGAGACAACACTCAGAGAAGCGCAAGAGAAAAACAAGCTGCAGGTTGAAATATGTCAACTTGATGTTGCCAAAGCCAAGTGCCTCTCACAAAGTCACTGTACTTGTATTTCTTTCTTTCTCTCTCTCTCTCTCTCTGTCTGCCTCTCTTTTTTTCTTTTCCACCCCTTTTCTCCCACTCTCTGTCTCTTTCACTCTCTGTGTCTCTCTTTTTCTCTTCCTTTGTTGCTTTTTGTCTCTTTCTCTCTCTGTGTCTTCTAACATCTTTTGATCTAACTTCCTTTTTTCCTTTTCTCTCTTTTCTCTTTCTCTCTCCCTACCCTTCGCGCTTTCTTTTCTCTTTTCTCTCCTTCTGTCTTTCTATTTCTCTTTGGATTTCTTTCTTCCTCTCCCTTTCTTTTCCCCCTCTCTCATGACTTTTTATCTTTTGTTTCTCACGCTCTCTCCCTCTCTCTCTTTTTCTTTCTTTGTCCCGCCCTCTCTCCTTTTCCCTCCCTCTTTCTCTTATTTCTTTATCTCTCTTTTTCTTTCTCTTGAATCTACTAGTCCGGCCCCCGACAGAATGTTTGTTCCATCGTGTGGCCCCCGAGTTAAAATGAGTTTGACACTCCTGCTCTATGGCTAAATTCAAGATTTTTTCTAAAGGACTTTCAAAGCAAATTTTCAGTTTTTTCCAGGTCCAAAAAAAAATAATCCAGCGCTGGTCAAAAGAACGAGAGCCAAAATCTTAGTTTCAAACTCTTACTCTAACCCAACCTTATTTTGGAACCATAAATCGGTTCAAACTCAAACTTGCAGCCTAAATCCTAGCTCTACAGCTAACCTTAGCTAGCCTAACCTAGCTCTAAACCTATTTTAGAACTCTACCTAATCACTAGTGATTATGCTAACAAAGAAAGGTAACTACAGAACCACCAGTCTCATCGGCCATGCAAGTAAAGTTATACTAAAGGTTCTACTGAACAGACTGAAACCACAGGCTGATAACATCCAGGCAAAGAAGATAGGCAGATAGATGGATAGATGTCTAGATAGATAGATAGATAGATAGATAGATAGATAGATAGATAGATAGATAGATAGATAGATAGATAGATAGATAGATAGATAGATAGATAGCAAGATGTATAGATAGATAGATAGATGTCGAGATGTCTAGATAGATGTCTAGATAGATAGATGTCTAGATAGATGTCTAGATAGATGTCTAGATAAATAGATGTCTAGATAGATGCCTAGATAAATAGATGTCTAGATAGATGTCTTGATAGATGTCTAGATAGATGTCTAGATAGATGTCTAGATAGATGTCTAGATAGATGTCTAGATAGATACATGTCTAGATAGATATCTAGATAGATACATGTCTAGATAGATGTCTAGATGTCTAGATAGATGTCTAGATAGATACATGTCTAGATAGATGTCTAGATAGATAGATGTCTAGATAGATGCCTAGATAGATGTCTAGATAGATAGATGTCTAGATAGATGTCTAGATAGATGTCTAGATAAATAGATGTCTAGATAAATAGATGTCTAGATAAATAGATGTCTAGATAGATGTCTAGATAGATGTCTAGATAGATGTCTAGATAGATACATGTCTAGATAGATGTCTAGATAGATAGATGTCTAGATAGATGCCTAGATAGATGTCTAGATAGATGTCTAGATAGATAGATGTCTAGATAGATACATGTCTAGATAGATGTCTAGATAGATGGATAGAGATAGATAGATGCTTTATTCATCCCGTAGGGAAATTCACACTTATCCAGCAGTATCCTTGTGTTTAAAATAAAACAATAATAAAGTAAAAGTAATATAATACATAAATACCCAATGTAACGTGTTGATATAGAGTATTTTAATAGTGCTACATAAAATACACACTGTAATAAAAACAGGCTAATATGCAATGTTGGGGTGGGGTTTAATGAGGGCTTTTACTCCCCCGGGTGGAGTTAAAAAGCCTCATGGCATGAGGAAGAAATGATCTCCTCAGCCTGTCTGTGGAACAAGACTGTGACAGCAGTCTGTCGCTGAAGCTGCTCTTCTGTTTGGAGATGATATTTATAAAAATAATATCAATTCAAGCACTTCACCCAAAATTCAAGCATCTTCCAGACCTTGAAAACGCATCATTAAAATTCAAGCCTTCTCAGGGATTTCATCGAGTCTATCGTACTTTGCTAAAAGTCCTACCTGAAAATCTCTTTCAGTAGTTTAACCTGGTTGTCTGGATACTTCTTGGCATTCTTTTCCTCTAGAAAGGCTCTTGCATAAGCCATGGGGCCTGCATTGACCTAGAAAAAAAACAAACATGTGTGAACCTGGAAACAAAACGTGAAATTCTGTGAAACAGGGGTCAGAATCTTTTTGAAATCTTCTCTGTCCCTAATTAAACCCACTCCTATCTGTCCCCTTTTGTCAGTCCGTCTGCGAACCTCAGTTTACACTAGGCAAGCCTTTTTTGACCCTGACTCCCACCTGTTTTTGCTCCCGTCTGTTCCCTGGCTTCGACCCGTTTTTGATCCTGACCACGTCTACTTTTCCGTCCCGGCTTTCGAGCTCTTTTTGTCCCGACCACGTCTACTCTACTTTCCTGGCTTTCGACCTCTTTTTGTCCCCGACCACATCAACTCTCCTCTCCTGGCTTATGACTCGCTTACGACCACGTTTTTGCTCTCCTGTTTTCCGTTTCCCGTTTTCCGTTCCCGACACCGCCATCGCTCACCACGGAAGTCCCACTTCCGCGTTCAGAGCGACCAGCTTCCCGGGCCCAGCGATCACCGGATTGTGGGTGTAACCCCCCTCTCTTTTCTTTCAATACAACTGAGAAAAACGTAACGCAAGTGGGTCCTGTCTCCGTTCTGGTCTTGACAATTTCACTAGGTGTCATTTGATGATTTGATAAAATCTATGAAATAATAATAATGCCGGACGGACCCTGGGTCCATTTAAACACAGTGTCACAAAAGTGAGTACACATCTATGCAGAGATTTCATTATAATGTTTGGTAGAACAACACTGTGTCAGGACCAGATCGGAGACAGGACCCACTTGCGTTGCGTTTCTCACAAGTTTTATTGGAAGAAAGGGAAAAGGTTGCGCCCTTGATCTGGTGATCGCTGGACGCGGGAAGCAGGTCGCTCTGAACGCGGAAGTGGAACTTCCCTGGCGAGCGATGGTGGTGTCGGGAACGGTAAAACGGGTCAGTAGCCGGGACAGGAGAGCAAAAACGCGGTCGGAGTCGTAAGCGAGTCGTAAGCCAGGAAAAGAGAGTAGACGAGGTCGTGGACAAAAAGAGGTCGAGAGCCTGGACGGGAGAGTAGACGTGGTCAGGATCAAAAACAGGTCGAAGCTGGGGGACAGACAGGAGCAAAAAACGGGACAGGTTGGAGTCAGGGTCGACAAGGGCTTGCATAGTGTTAACTGAGTTTAGCAGACGGACTGACAAAAGGGGACAGACAGGAGTGGGTACGAGTACTGATCAGGAGCCAATCAGAGTCCGAGGCAGTTGGCGCGAAAGGAGTGGGCACAGGTGATTCACATCGGTAATCATGACACACTAAAATAATAAGCAGTGTTTTAGTTGTATTTTGTCTCCTTCCCTTATGCTTTTAGCACTCGTTTTTGGTGGGGCGAGAGAATAGAGCAACAACTAGTGGGAAAATAATACACAATGACCCTTTTCACTTTCATATTATTAATGGGGGCCTCAAAATATCATTCTGGGGACCATAATTAGACACCCATGCTTTGCTTGAGTGGGTTAGGTTGTTTAAAGTTTGTACTGTGGCTTTTCATCATAAAGTGTCTCAACAATGAACAAAGATTGTTTATTGAGCTTCTATATAAAGGAGTATTTAGCGATTTAAGGCCAAAACTGGGTTTGTTGGTCTGGCACACTGGCTGTCCTATATATACTTGACCGAACCCATTGACCAATCAGTGTTCTCGGTTTCGCACGTTCAGAAATCTTTTCCGAAAGTAACAAGAAATTACGTAATTGCGCAACTTCTATTCGATCTCCGGGCCATAAATACTCATGACAAGACCCCCATATGGCTGGCGAGCCACAGGTTCCCGACCCCTGTTGTGAAAGAACGTTCGTGGAGAGTAGAAGAAGAGGACCCACTTTGGCACTGACGCTGCCCTGAAGCTTGAGCTGCAGTCGGATCATGTCCACTTCCTCCATGTTGCACAATTGGTTGAGCTCCGATACTTTTCGGGACATCTCGTCGATGGCCACTTCGATGGGGTTCATCTCCGTGCTCTGCTGCTCCACCACCTGGATGCGCTTTTTCAGGTACGGGAAGCTGGAACTCGCTGAGAAAAACAAGTATTTTTAAACTGTGATGCTCATATTCCCGCTTAGTGGTTTATTTAAGTATTGATTGTGTCGTGGAATAATGAAGTCAGAGCTTATCGACATAATGAGGACACATTTGTTTGGACAGGAAATCCCAGGCTTGTTTCTCCCGAGCTTAAATGTCAGCACAGCAATAATACTCGGCTTGGTTTGGAACAGCGAAGCTGACGGGAACTTGGCTGGGTCACGGCGACTTTTGATGAGAAACATGTGGACGATTGGCCCCAGGCCGCCTTTAAGTATCATATTTAGGCGGGAGCCTCAAGCTATCATCCTGGGTTGACACCCCTCCCTGGTACCTAGTTACGTTTACTATATAGCAGTAGTTCCCAAAGTGGGCGGTACCGCCCCCCCCGTGGATCTGGGGCGGCAGTCCAAAGTCGAAGTCATAAATTTGTTTGACAATTTGTACACAACACGTTAGGGTTTCTTCAAGGTTTTGTCGTGAGTGATGGAGTTTTGGCCAACCACAATTGTTACTGTTCGAGTTTTAAAAGCGCCGACCAATCAGAAGCAAGTTTGAATAACAGCACAAGCCAATAAACACGATTCAAAGTTTGCAAGCACAACACTATGCCACACCCACCGTGTGAGCTCATCGAGTGTCATGGAGGACTCCGTAAACATAGTCCCAGAGTCAACAAACGAGAAGGAAACGAAGCTTGCACCGAAGAAGGGCGGTACATCACTTGTTAGGACCTATTCTGGTTTTGACAAAGTGAACGTGGAACAAAAATAACCGGGGAGCCAAGGGGGCGCCAGCCTGCAAAAGTTTGGCAACCATTACTATAAAGTAATCCAGTTACAAACTCAGTTACTTTTCTGAAGAAGTAGTGAGTAACAACTACTATGTTTAAGTAACCTGCCCAACTTTGTTACTGAATTAGATAAGTGTCCTGATGTTGTCCTGTGGGTGTGATCTATGTTTACAAAAGGAGTATATGCTTACTAGTTAAAATGGTGCGTCTCTTGCACTGCTCTTCCACTTCGCCGTGCTTCTTCCCAGAGAGCGTGAACGGGGTCTCAAACACAAAGCGCTTGATGTTGTGATGCCTCTCGAAGTCGGTCCGTTTGTCCTGTTGCTCCTTCTCGTCGAAGTACGGCAGCACGTACGTCACCTGGATGTACGCGAACTTCGGGTCCAGGTCTTTGGGGTTGACCTAATTGGGATAAAGAAGGACCTTGAAGCGCTTTCTTACCAGTACTTAATACTGTATTGTTTCTTCTGTTTCTTTTTTTCTCCATTTTTTAAAATCATTCCGTGCATAATGTTACATTAGAATAGGTAGTGTAGGGATTAAAGCGACAAAAACAACCTGAAGAGCCGATTGAGACCCGAAAGAGCCGACTCTTTTGAGTGAGCCGAGCTGAAAAGGTCGGTTCTCTAAAAATAGTCAGAATTTCCATCTCTACAAGTAAACTCCGGACAACTCCATGGTGTTTGGTGTTATCTTTATCTCTTTATTGCTTTTTCCTTGCCCTCATGTAGGTTTTAGATCAGGGAATGGTGTCATAATAGTCTGTAGTTTAAAACAATTACTGATGTTTTCGTAGTAGAGTGGTAAGGACTTTCGCCTAACACGCAAATTCAAGTCCTTTTCAAGCACTTTCAAGGCCTGTTTTCAATTTTTCCAGTACCTCCCAAGGAAGAATCCGTTTCTATTTTTTTGACTGTGATGACGAAAATAAAATCTCTATCTTGCTGCTAGCACATAATTTGTGCTATTTTGAGCTCTTCCTATCTATGATTTACGATTTTTTTATGTTAATGGACTGCTGTAAACTGACACGAATTCTGCCATTCTGCTTCAACAATGCACGTGCAGCTTGGCTACGCATATTATTTGGGCTATTTTCAATCTATGATTTACGATGTTTTTATGTTAATGGACTGCTGTAAACTGACACGAATTCTGCCATTCTGCTTCAACAATGCATGTGCAGCTTGGCTACGCATATTATTTGTGCTATTTTCAATCTATGATTTACGATGTTTTTATGTTAATGGACTGCTGTAAACTGACACGAATTCTGCCATTCTGCTTCAACAATGCATGTGCAGCTTGGCTACGCATATTATTTGTGCTATTTTCAATCTATGATTTATGATTTTTTTATGTTAATGGACTGCTGTAAACTGACACGAATTCTGCCATTCTGCTTCAACAATGTACGTGCAGCTTGGCCACGCATATTATTTGTGCTATTTTCAATATATGATTTACAATGTTTTTATGTTAATGGACTGCTGTAAACTGACACGAATTCTGCCATTCTGCTTTAACAATGCACGTGCAGCTTGGCTACGCATATTATTTGGGCTATTTTCTATCTATGATTTACGATGTTTTTATGTTAATGGACTGCTGTAAACTGACACGAATTCTGCCATTCTGCTTCAACAATGCATGTGCAGCTTGGCTACGCATATTATTTGTGCTATTTTCAATCTATGATTTACGATTTTTTTTTGTTAATGGACTGCTGTAAACTGACACGAATTCTGCCATTCTGCTTCAACAATGCACGTGCAGCTTGGCTACGCATATTATTTGGGCTATTTTCTATCTATGATTTATGATTTTTTTATGTTAATGGACTGCTGTAAACTGACACGAATTCTGCCATTCTGCTTCAACAATGCATGTGCAGCTTGGCTATGCATATTATTTGTGCTATTTTCAATCTATGATTTATGATTTTTTTATGTTAATGGACTGCTGTAAACTGACACGAATTCTGCCATTCTGCTTCAACAATGTACGTGCAGCTTGGCCACGCATATTATTTGTGCTATTTTCAATATATGATTTACGATGTTTTTATGTTAATGGACTGCTGTAAACTGACACGAATTCTGCCATTCTGCTTTAACAATGCACGTGCAGCTTGGCTACGCATATTATTTGGGCTATTTTCTATCTATGATTTACGATGTTTTTATGTTAATGGACTGCTGTAAACTGACACGAATTCTGCCATTCTGCTTCAACAATGCATGTGCAGCTTGGCTACGCATATTATTTGTGCTATTTTCAATCTATGATTTACGATTTTTTTTTGTTAATGGACTGCTGTAAACTGACACGAATTCTGCCATTCTGCTTCAACAATGCATGTGCAGCTTGGCTACGCATATTATTTGTGCTATTTTCAATCTATGATTTACGATGTTTTTATGTTAATGGACTGCTGTAAACTGACACGAATTCTGCCATTCTGCTTCAACAATGTACGTGCAGCTTGGCCACGCATATTATTTGTGCTATTTTCAATATATGATTTACAATGTTTTTATGTTAATGGACTGCTGTAAACTGACACGAATTCTGCCATTCTGCTTTAACAATGCACGTGCAGCTTGGCTACGCATATTATTTGGGCTATTTTCTATCTATGATTTACGATGTTTTTATGTTAATGGACTGCTGTAAACTGACACGAATTCTGCCATTCTGCTTCAACAATGCATGTGCAGCTTGGCTACGCATATTATTTGTGCTATTTTCAATCTATGATTTACGATTTTTTTTTGTTAATGGACTGCTGTAAACTGACACGAATTCTGCCATTCTGCTTCAACAATGCATGTGCAGCTTGGCTACGCATATTATTTGTGCTATTTTCAATCTATGATTTATGATTTTTTTATGTTAATGGACTGCTGTAAACTGACACGAATTCTGCCATTCTGCTTCAACAATGCACGTGCGGCTTGGCTACGCATATTATTTGTGCTATTTTCAATCTATGATTTACGATTTTTTTTTGTTAATGGACTGCTGTAAACTGACACGAATTCTGCCATTCTGCTTCAACAATGCACGTGCGGCTTGGCTACGCATATTATTTGTGCTATTTTCAATCTATGATTTACGATTTTTTTTTGTTAATGGACTGCTGTAAACTGACACGAATTCTGCCATTCTGCTTCAACAATGCACGTGCGGCTTGGCTACGCATATTATTTGTGCTATTTTCAATCTATGATTTACGATTTTTTTTTGTTAATGGACTGCTGTAAACTGACACGAATTCTGCCATTCTGCTTCAACAATGCACTGTTGTGGTAAATACACTTGCAAATGTAGAATGGATTTGCATACATGTAGAAATTTAGAAAGACTTGCTTACAGTAGTGGGAAACGGTCGGGTAGACATCCTTGAAGATACTCTTGGCAGACATTAAGTTTCCTTGAAGATAGCGTGCAAGGGACGGGACGCTCTGTACTTGATACGTGATACAGGACCGCCTTTTGGGGTGTACTCAATCGAAGCCTAATCGTCACTACCAGCTTTAAATACATTGTCATGTTCCTAGCTCTGTGAGATCTTTATTGACGCATCAATAAAGTGACATCTCCCTCCGTAACGAAGCTGGCTCCTGTCTATTTCTCTTATCCACTTATGAGAAGACTTTCTCTCGATTATCGGACCTCCAATTTCTACAACATTTGGCGCCGCAACGTGGACTGGCACTAATTAAGTAAAAAAGAAAAGGGAAAAGACTTCTCAGTGGAACGGTCTCGAATGAGCGGTTGAGGTAAGGAAGATTTTTTTTTCTCTCCTTGTTTCAATTTGCTTGTCGAGATTCGTGGGAGGACGGGAGCCTGTGACGTCGGAGCTAAATTATGAAAATGCGTGCACGTGGAATTTTCCGTCTATAATCAGGCCCAAGTTCGGACGGATGAGATATGTAAACTGAGTTGAGATTTATTTATTTTTTTTGTGTCCCGGGAGTTCGGTGCTCAAAGAATCCTGTTTGTTTTGGGACGTAGGCTGCTTGAAAAAGGAAAAAGGCTAATTTTACCTGGATAAAATGGTGCAGCGGCGTCGGTATTTGTATATTTATGATTGTCTTGAGATCTGTGTAAAGCTGTGATAAGACGTCGTCATTTGCTGAAGTGACAGTTCGAGAGTAGACGATCTATATATGGTTAATACGGGGCATGTTTTATGTGTTTCCCTAGTCGATTGATGATTTGGGAGGGATATGTAACCTTGCACTTAGGAAAGAAGAAATGTTGTAGAAATTGGAGGTCCGATAATCGAGAGAAACAAGCGATACACAGAATGTGTGAGAATTGCTGACATGTTTTCAGTCTGGGAGATGTCTCATTCGGGAATGTTGGTGTGTGTGCCAGCTGGCGTTAATTGTGCGTGTGTCTCTCTGTCTGTGGATGTGTGTTCTGTTCGGTTCGGTTTCTCCCCCGCCCGCCTGAGTGAGTGTGCGCGGGTGATTTATACTTAACTGTTTAAGGGCTAGGAGAGCCTGTGTTTCTTTTTGTCTTTTTTGTTTTTTTGTGTTGTTTGGCGTTGGGAGAGGAGTTAAGGAAGCATGGATGAATGATGGAGTGACTGCTTATTCTACAGTTTACGGTCTTGTATGTGCGTTAAAGTGTCTTGCTTTTTGTGGGTTGTTCTCGCACCCAAAGCTCACCCCCACCCCACCCCCGTCTTTCCCCCGTCTTTCGCTCTGTGTGAGTTGAGCTCAACCGTGTGTATTCCCGCCCCACCCCCGTCTTTCCCCCGTCTTTCGCTCCTTTGCTGTATGGAAAATAAAAAAAAGTGGAGGGATTACTTAATTCGTCAAGTGCTCCGTTTGCGTGTGGCCTTTTGATTTGTGAGATCTTGTTCCGATAAACGTGATAAGTATAGTTTGGGTAAATTGAGGAAACAATTTGGCAAGCATTTTCAAAAGACAATGAGGAGCAGATTACTCGATCTTGAGGAAGACCATGAAAAATTTAAGAATTTAATTGCTAAGGTGATGTCTTCATGGTCATTTAACCTAGACTAAACATCCGAGTTTGTAAACATAACCGATTTAACAGGATTCAGAAGTCAGACGGACTGTTGAAAAGGGCTGAAGATGGCAAAAAACAAGCAAAGAACAAACAAAGACGTTCACTCATCCGTTGTCTGCGCCGCTTGTCTACAGCAGGGTCGTGGGGACACTGGAGCACATCCAGGCTGTCCTCAAACAGTGAGCAGGGGGCAATCTGAACTGATTGCAGCCAGTTTCGAGGAGAAAGAGGTAGACGACTGGGCACCAAGGTCAGTGTGGCACTGATAAAGCTCATGGCACATTCCTGCAGCGGATTACGAGTGGAACGTCACAATGGACTGAGCCAGACGGCCAAGGCCGTCGACGGGGCGGTGATAACGAACAACACGAGTCTGCATTGAATCACGCTAGAATCTTGTTGATTGACGTAGTGTTTACAAATCTGAGGAATATTGATACGTTTGGATTGTGAATTATTTTATTTTTGACACAGAAATACTGCTAAAATTGTATTTTGAATCTGCTTTCCAGGAAAACGGTGATGTGTCTCCAGATGCAGGAGCATCAGGAGGATTATTAAGGAGAATAGGTAACAGGGGAATACCTTTGACTTTATATCAGATACAAGTGCACAATTTAAAAATATTATGCAAAGGGGGGGTGTGAAATAGCTGGAGAAATAAGGGTATAGATCTCCGTATTTACAGGCCACGGTAGACGGAGGGAATAATAATGGAAAAGAGTAAATGGAATATTAAAATCGAAGATAAACGAGATCTTTGTGAGTACTAGGCTCAACTGAGGGGATGCGCTACAGTTAGCGCTGATGAGTTATCGCATGCAAACTCATTGGATCACGCATTTAACACCGCATGAAATGCTAACAGGCAGACCAGCGCCGCATCTGGGAGGTCCCTATAAGGGGCCGCCACTTGAGCAACTACAAACTGAACTGAGAGACTGAATGAGACAATTGACGGCTGTCATCTACTGGCTGGTTAAGAGACAAGGGTCCAGGGTCGAACAACCATTTGAAAAGACGTCCCAGGGGATCTCGTCTACATCAAGGTTTCAACGAAAGTGGAACCATCCGAGGCGTGAGGGACCGTACACCGTCGTGAGGGCAACGCTGGCCGCAGTCCAGGTCGAGGGTAGCTCAACATGGTACCATCTGAACCACTGTACCACGGCTCACGCTGCCACCGTCAACGAGACCAAGCAAGATCAACAGGGCAGTAACGTTAAAATTAGGAAAACAAGATGTGGATGACAAAGCTGTGTGTGATAATAAATTGTCTGATATGATTGTTACTAGGAGCAGAGCTCGAGAAATCGCAGCGGCGAATGGAAATTGCGGTTCCGAAAGTGCAGCCGGAGATCCAAAAAGCGACGCTGCAGTTGCAGACCATGACGCATCCTAGAGACAGCGGCCCGGTTAAGTGTGACACTACTGTATAACATGCCAAAACGGTTGAGGATTTGGAAAGTACAAGTACATTTTACCTCATGGAGGGCTCAATGGCCCTGAGGTATGGAAGCTCGAAAGTACCAAAATTAAAAATATTACAGGAAAAGAGAAAAAAAAATGTGAGATATGACGAAAATGTGTAAAATATAATTTTTAGAATATGGTTTCATAAGAAACATGCACTCGAAATCTTTTAAAGGGACAGTGTGTATAAATTGACCCCAAGAAGTCTCTGCATTGTGGAGTGCAACCGAAATAAAAGTGCTGAACAGGATAAATAAGGAGAGTCACAGTGCCCAAAGAAGCACTATTTTCTTCTAATGATTGTGTCATATCCACTGCCTCTAAGTGATGCTCATGTTATGGGAAACTCCAGTAACTCCAGTTTACAGTCACGTAGTCACACCAGCAGTCCCTGTTTTGGATGTAAATTGCTAAAAATACTTTATAAGAAAGCTAATTAAACGATTTAGGTTCACTATCAAGACATTTCTAATAAAAACTCGCAGGAAAAAACCTTAACCGAGAACGAACGTTTTATCCAGAAGCTGTAGCAAAGAAACTCAAACGTTTTGATTGGGTAAGTGTTAGGAACTATAAACAGGACATGCGCACTTTTACTCCATTGCCCAGCGCCTGTGCTAAAAGTAAATACGTAAGTATCTTCAGTTGTAGGAATTTTTGACATTTTCACAAAATAACTTGGCTTGCATCGGGTTTGAATCAATAATTTGAGACAAAATGACAGACAAAATGAGCCTCAGCACTCATAAGTGACGGCGGGAGGGAGTCGAATTTTAAGTCACTCAACACTCAAAACGTCACACAGTGAAAATTAAAATCGCTGAATGAAAGTACCGTAGAAATACTACGACAGTAATACGGTAATAGAGAAATGCCCCTAGAGGTATACTAAACAATATCACAAAACTAACGATTCAATATAGTACTTTAAAACAAAGACATAGTACACTACATCAATTAAAAATAAATAACTACAGAACTAAATACCAAGTTAAGTGCAAGAAGGGCATTTATGAGCTGGCTCTCTTCAATAAATTGAGAAAAAAGCAGTTTTGTCTAATGAAAAAGACTGACTTAACCAATTACCAACAACAATGACGTAATCTCGAAGCGACGAGATCTCATTAGCTAAGATCGGCGTGCAGAAAAATAAAATCTCATACAGCAATACCGAGTAACGATGAAGCTTGCAATGCGTTGATCTTTGTTAACGAGGAATTAAATGATAATGACAATTTAAAGGAAAAGGTTGCGTCCCCAGCATGAATGATGCATCTGGGACACAGGTACATGGTGAAATGAGAACACTGAGTGTATACAAGATAATTATACAGAATAGTTTAGAAAGAAAGAATGTTTAAATAACAACACTAATCATCTCTCGTTGAATATGCGAATGGCAAAAGGGTAAGAATTTTTAAGACGTGTAGTTATGCTCCTAATAAAGCAAGGGCGAGTAAAACAAAGAAGACGACTGGAAACCGTCCATAATTTCAGTGTCCATCTTTTCGTTGGTTATAAATGGACAAATTCAAAAGAGGCGTAATACGTAAAAGGATTGTTTCCTTAGTTTTTCTCATATTCAATAATAGATTACTAGTGGTATGAATGATTTCGAATCATCAAAAATTGAAAGAAGTTTGAAAATGACGACATATTATCACAGGGAAGAAAATTCGAGACTAGAAATCATTAATAACGTAGCTGAAGCTATTTCAGTCACTGAATGAAATATTTCTTTTAAAAAGAAAAGAAAAAAGAAAAACAAAGGGAACTAAGACAATTGCGTAAAAACAAAGATTGTTGGGCGGAATAAAAGATTATGATAATAATATAAAATAAATACGATTCAACAAGATAATTCATGAGTGACAAGTAGGTATTGCTTTATATCGAATCAACAATAAGAGGTTATGATTACAGAGGGATGAAAAGACAATTAGAAATTTTTGACATTGAGTTCGAGTTGGCAGTTTTTTAGGACAATTGATTCCACACTGAATTTTTTAGAATGAGTGTTACGTTCGACAAATGATTAATAAATGTGAAACAATAGCTGACTTATGGTTTGGTTAAGTTAAAATGAAACATTGTCTATGGAAAAGAGCATTTTGAGAAAAAGATTGATCAATCCTGGAAAAGGATTAAAGGAATTAAAAATAACGGATTAGTGGATTTCGAGACATATCATGGTGATTTAAAAATATAACTGCATGGGAAATGAATGGAAATTAATTAAACTAAGATAATTAATGTCTACTAGTACTTAAATTTAGAGAAAAATTTAGAAATTGAATAAACTGGCTAATTTACTAAAACATCTCAGTACGTAAGCACGATAAAACTTAACGAGACTCTAAGTGCCCCTGAATTCCACAAAAAAGTTAACCTAGTATATTGTTTTGCTTTAATTCCGAAAGAAAAGGAAAAAGAAACACTAAGACAAACATACAACGTAAGTTATTTAAATAAGGATAATTTGCTGAAAATTGGGTATGAAAAACTTGAGACAAAAGTATGAAAAACAACACATTAGGTAGTGTTTTTGGAGTTCCCCAGGGTCTTGAAAAGCACTATATAAATCCAGACCATTTATGATGGAATGGAATATACCTTTACGGACATAGTTACAAAACGGGTTCACATATTGTAACTGACAATTAAATTTGGCATGACACTCTATCTTCAGAGTTAGGTAAAGGATCGGAAAAGATAAGGTTATAGTTATAATTAATACAATATTTACACAAGAATGTGCATTTAAAATGTTACATACAGTTGAGGTTTGTGTAATATGCATTTGGTCTAAAAATAGTCATTGTAGTGCAAAAAAGTTGTCAGCATTGTGCAAAACATATAACAGTATTTTTATAGATAAGCTATAAAAATAAAAGGAAATTAAAAGGATCAATATCTAATTGAAGGCAAATAAACATAGACATAACATGTTGTTTTGCTTTAGAATAAGAAGATACGTACCACGCAATGCATAAAATTGTATTATAGAAAAAGATGCTGGGCACAGGGGTGAACGAATTAATCAGATAGATAGATAGATAGATACTTTACTCATCCCCTAAGGGAAATTCACATTTCCAGCAGCATCCCTGAGCTGAGAACAATACAATAATAAAGCCGAAAGAATACAATATACAAATACCCAGTGTGACGTGCAAATGCCCACTTTAGCATGTTATATAGAGTAACTAAATAGTGCTACACAGAATACATATTGCAGTAAGATTCGGTAATGTCCAATGTAGGTGGTGTTTTTTAATGTACGTATTTTTGCGAGTTGAAACCCATATCCATAGGATAGAAAGTAATCCAAGTGTTGCAAGGCACTGATAAAGAAGCAAAAATAAATAAACAAATAAATAAATCACAAAAGTAGCGAAAATAACACGAGAGCTGCTGGAGTGGCTGCCATTCGTGACGGCGCCGGAAGTTACATTATCAAATACATTTTTCCACAATTGGGTCAGAATTAAACCTCTAGGGTTTAATCCAGCCATTCATGTGCAGTAAACCAAAGGAGAACAAGAAATGGGATGGTAAAATATTACAATAATGTAAATCCTACTACAGAAATTCTATGAAATTACTAGAAAACGGAATATAGAGCTTGAAAACCGTGACATAGTATATGGTACGGCTATAATTCTAAAAAGACCAACTACAGAAATTCTGCAAGAATACTGCTACAAAACTACAACAGCATTAATACTAGCGCTACTAAAAAAATCCTTCAAAAATACTACAACAGACTTCGAAAATATTACAGAATCTTATTTTGTAAATATTATAAGTTACTACTGCAGGAATGGTTGAGTTAAGTGCAGACCGGACCAGAACTCAATCGCTTAACGACCAGTTACTTCTATTCAGCAAAATTGTCCAACGCTTAGGGAATAAACAAAACAGCAACTGGCTTACAGGCAAACAGGAACTCAGACTAGGAATACTCATAAAACAGGCTTTTACTCAGAACGGGCAAGCCCTTAAGAAGGACACTCGCAAATTAGACGGTCGCCACGGCGACCATGCTGGACATGACAGAAATACTACATACGTGCACAGCTACAATGACACAGTTGTACCTCTACTTATAAGTTTAATTGGTTCTAGCAGTAAATATGGAATGATGAAACTATTGTAAATCGAAACACATTATCAATTTGAATCAATTGGATTGAAACGGGATTAGTCCGTTCCGAAAGCAAACGAACCTTGTTGAATCAACTGCAATTGCCCTGAAGGTATGCTGGTGTTCAGTAGGGGTTCATACATATACACAAAATAGATAAACATGAAATAAATACAATGAAATATAACATCATAACTGTAAATGAGAAAAACTGGGTGTGTCCCCAGGCTCGTGACGCCAAAAGTTTGCCCACCCTTGACTTAGAACCATTGTTTTTGGGACGATGGACTGGTGGTTTATTGCGCTTTTAATGACGGATTTCTTTTTAGGTTCTTTTCAAGAAGCAGAATGTTGGAAAAAATTTTGTGCTGATTGTAGGCGATGATGAAATAGGTCGATAAATTCTCTATAGAGCGTGACGTCTCGTTTGGTTTCATGTTATAGTCATCATAGTTCCATTCCACTCCATTTAGTTATTAGTATCGATACGACAACACACACACACGCACACTGCTGTCGTCTTAATAAAACTGAATCGTCTCTGCACCGCACAACACAGTGGCCACGATCACTCTCTCGGTCCACTCTTGGCGCCCATACTCAGTCATCCCTCTCCTCAGAGCGCCCTAAACCTTGCTTCCTTGATTGAGTAGAAGGACGTGTATAAATAGTGCAATTGCGATAGAAGACAAGTTGAATTACTGTAATTCCGAGTATTATGGGATGAGTCAGACGGAAGAGAGACATAGATTGTGAACTTAGGTTTTAACTCAGGGGGGAAGTTGAGACATTCCGTAAAAATAAGTTAAAACCTAGTTTTTTCCGAAATTGATGAAAAATTGTCTTCTGAATAAGCTCTCCATATAACTGTTTTTTGAGATTCAAATTACGAAATTTGGACGGATAGAAAAATATTACACAGAAGAAATGTTGTAATATTACAAAATTTACAATGTTTGTCAAATTGATTAACAAAAATCAATTAAGATAACCATTCACCATTAGCAAATCGCCCACATTGAGAACATTTTGGGATGGTATTTTTCATTTTTGGCAAAATCATTCACTTTGAGATCATATATAGGTTATGATTTTTATAAAAGGCAGAACAAAGAATGAATCATAAAAATAAAAACGTCTTTTCTTGGGTTAAATTGACAATTTAACAATCTATCCTGGTCATCTGCCTCGAGGGGAATGGCCAACAGCAAGATAACACGTTGAAAATCAAAAGAAAATGCAAATAAAAAGTGCATACAAATTTTTTCGGTAGTTGTGTAGGCGCATGGCCTCAATGTACACTGACTTAATTTGACTAAATAACTTAAATTTTTGTGGGCCATCTGTCTTGTTTTATGTTTTATGTTTGTTCAATGTTGTAAGTGTTTGTATTCTTTCCTGTATTCTTATCTTTCTTGTCTATATGGTTGTCCAGCGTTTAATCGGCCCACGTAACTGAAAGGATTAACAGAAAAATATCGAAGGAAAAGGAAAAAGGGAACAATACAGTACTCATTGAGACGAGAAAAACGTTTTTAAAGAGGAAGACGGTTTAAAATGTATTGTTTTAGATAGAACCGATAGCACGTCTCGTTAGGAATCGAAAACGTTCGTTTTTTTTAGAAATCGTTTTAACGCTAAGGGTGTGCAACATAACGTCCGAGAGCCTATGGAGTTCCCAGAAAATAAATGTTTGTTCAGTTGGAAAACGATGAATTTAGAAGTGAAAAGTCTAGAAAAATTATGTTTGGTTATTTTAGGTGATTTAGATTATGTTAATGCCAGAATAACACCAAGAAAGGATAGAATAATAACGAAAAGAAAAAAGTTAACCTATTCCGGTTTTCAGTTCGAAATTGGAAAATTAAGGAATGTGAAGACGAGGAAAAATCCAATAGAGTGAATTGGAATGGAGTAATTTGAGAATGAAAAGCATTGTTATACGAAAGTAGTGGAAAAGCGTGAGTAAATTCTTTCTTTTCATTGAATATGGAGGAAATATTCATTGAGTGGAATACAAATGAGTAGGAGGAAACATTGTAGATCAATGCACGTCATTTTCACATTAAGTAGGTGAAGCTAAGATAGTAGATTGAATTGGTTTGGGAAGAAAAATAAAAAATAAATAAATGAATAGATAAATAAATAAATAAGTGAGATGGTTATATGTCAATTTCCCATTAAACTAGTGGGCTAAAAAGCATGTGTTAGAGGGCGTAGGAGAAGGGAAAGTTATGTAGAAAATGGATTGTTGGCAGAGCAAGTAAGGAAGTTACAAATACAGAAAGATAAAAGTTAGTAAAGGACGGTAAAAAGGGGAAAAGAAAGTAGGCGTTGAGGAAAAGAGAAGGGAGGGACATACAAGTGAGGAAAGGAAGAAATGAAAAGGGGAAAAAGTAATTAAATGACATATTTTTGTTGACAATTGGCCGCAGTAAAGAGAACATATATTCCGGGTGGACGTGTATAGCTAGATACCATCGGACAACCGAGAGGAATTCCAGAGGAATTTAAAGTTAGGAATGAAATTAAGTCTGGATTAGAATCGATATTTATCTGGATAACTCCGAATAAGAACGCAGAATGGATTAATTACATTTATTACAATCTATGATTTACGATTTTTTTTTGTTAATGGACTGCTGTAAACTGACACGAATTCTGCCATTCTGCTTCAACAATGCACGTGCGGCTTGGCTACGCATATTATTTGTGCTATTTTCAATCTATGATTTACGATTTTTTTTTGTTAATGGACTGCTGTAAACTGACACGAATTCTGCCATTCTGCTTCAACAATGCACGTGCGGCTTGGCTACGCATATTATTTGTGCTATTTTCAATCTATGATTTACGATTTTTTTTTGTTAATGGACTGCTGTAAACTGACACGAATTCTGCCATTCTGCTTCAACAATGCACGTGCAGCTTGGCTACGCATATTATTTGGGCTATTTTCTGTCTATGATTTACGATTTTTTTATGTTAATGGACTGCGGTAAACTGACACGAATTCTGCCATTCTGCTTCAACAATGCACGTGCAGCTTGGCTACGCATATTATTCGTGCTATTTTTAATCTATGATTTACGATTTTTTTATGTTAATGGACTGCTGTAAACTGACACGAATTCTGCCATTCTGCTTCAACAATGCATGTGCAGCTTGGCTACGCATATTATTTGTGCTATATTCAATCTATGATTTACGATTTTTTTATGTTAATGGACTGCGGTAAACTGACACGAATTCTGCCATTCTGCTTCAACAATGCACGTGCAGCTTGGCTACGCATATTATTTGTGCTATTTTCAATATATGATTTACGATGTTTTTATGTTAATGGACTGCTGTAAACTGACACGAATTCTGCCATTCTGCTTTAACAATGCACGTGCAGCTTGGCTACGCATATTATTTGGGCTATTTTCTATCTATGATTTACGATTTTTTTATGTTAATGGACTGCTGTAAACTGACACGAATTCTGCCATTCTGCTTTAACAATGCACGTGCAGCTTGGCTACGCATATTATTTGGGCTATTTTCTATCTATGATTTACGATTTTTTTATGTTAATGGACTGCGGTAAACTGACACGAATTCTGCCATTCTGCTTTAACAATGCACGTGCAGCTTGGCTACGCATATTATTTGGACTATTTTCTATCTATGATTTACGATGTTTTTATGTTAATGGACTGCTGTGAACTGATACGAATTCTGGCATTCTGCTTCAACAATCCACGCACAGCTTTGATAAGTCACATATGTTTACAAACAGAGAAAAGGCTTTATAGGTGTTGGGTAATGATGCATTAAAAAATATATGAGAACAGTAGAATATTTTTATCAGAACTGTCCGCCATCTTGTTGATGAACTCATTTCAAAGATATTGATTGCATTCGATCTTTCACTCTTTGAGACTTCTGATCTTTTGCTTTTTGGATGAATCATTTTAATTGATATTTTTGCGCTGAAGAGCTAATATTCTTAATTTTTATTTTATTGATTCGCATTTTCAGGGTTTTTTTTTCAGACTTGAAATATATTCAGTGTGTAAAAAGCTATCAATGTTTTGTATTTAAAACATTAATTTGTAGATCTGTTTTCATTTTAATTTAATTTTAATATTTATTTGAATATTTATTTAAGTATAATATTTATTTATTTTGATATAATATTTTATATTATATTGTGTACATGATTTTTGTTAGTAATTTTATAATATTTTTATTATTATTTAATATTATAATATTTTATTTTAAATGTGTTTTTATTTTATTTTTATTTTAATATTTATTTTAATATAATATTTATTTATTTTGATATAATATTTTATATTATATTGTGTAGATTATTTTTGTCAGTAATTTCATATGTTATATTATTTTATTATTTAATATTATAATATTTTAATTTAAATGTGCTTTTATTTTATTTTTATTCTAATATTTACTTTAATATAATATTTATTTATTTTGATATAATATTTCATATTATATTGTGTACATTATTTTTGTCAGTAATTTTATCATATGTTATATTATTTTAGTATTTAATATTATATTTTAATTTAAATGTGTTTTTATTTTATTTTTATTTTAATATTTATTTTAATATAATATTTATTTATTTTGATATAATATTTTATATTATATTGTGTACATGATTTTTGTCAGTAATTTTATAATATTTTATATTATTTTAATATTTAATATTATATTATTTTAATATAATATTTTTATTTAAATGTGTTTTTTGGGGATCTCCTCCAAAACATTTAAAATTGGTAATTACTAATTAATTTGGTGCTTTTGATGTTTTATTACTATTTTTAATTTATCCACAACAAAAAATCTGAGATGTTTGGGAGCCGGAGGAGTCGGTTTTCTAAATAGAGCTGTCCTCTTGGGTGCGACCAGTAGGGGGCGCTTCACATGAAAAAGCCAAGACAGAGCAGGCGTGTTGGCGTCATTTTCACGCACTTTTCTCTCATTTCTGTTTATTTAATGCGCGGTCAGACTGTCAAGAATCATAACAATGGCAACAATTTCCAGGAACTTCAGCCAAATTTCAAGCATTTTCCTGACCTTGAAAACACAAAATTCAAATTCCAACATTTTCAAGGGTTTCAAGCACCCGTACGAACCCCCTTAACAATCCCATCACTGACCTTATTTGAGTCCTGGATCATTTTGACGTTATCGGCACCAAATTTGTCGGAGTAGAGCTTCAGCAACCTCTGCGAGATTTCGGACAACCCGGTCAACTTTGGCTCCTTGTAGATGAACTCCTTGCTCTCCTCTTCCTCGAAGAAACCCTGACCGTGAAAAATATAGAAAACAGTCTTGAAGTCTAAATCTCGAAGCGGTTTATTTATCACAACTTCCTGTTTAGGAGGTAAAGGATTTTATACCTTTGACTATAAAGGATTTTATACGATTGAATACAAGTTACATTCATTGTGTTTAATGCAAGAAATTCACTGACTGGGC